>NC_135236.1:188403494-188717105 GCF_051348905.1 Ranitomeya variabilis
CCGCTTTGATAGTCTCCTCCCATGGCACGCCCTTCTTCTTCCTCTGCGCTCCTTATGGCGCTGCAATGGCGGCGGTTTTGGCGGGAATCAGCAATACACAATCTTTGCAATAAGTCACAGTTCAAGCACAATTCAGACACATTACCAAGGCACACATGACCTGATTCTTCAGGCTTAAGTAGATCCTGTTCGTGACGCCAAGTTGTAGCGCCCCCAGACACAGAGCCGCGGGGTACTTGGTACCGGGCCTCTCTCTGTCTCGGTCCTGGGGTTGTCACGGTGGCTAGACCCGGTCCGTGACCCTGCTAAGGGGCGTCCAATGAAAGATGAGATGATGGTGCGTGGTGCGTCTTTACTGAAGGCTTCAGGATCCGCAATCCAGAGCACTGCTAACAGGGCTGGCTGAGACCGGCCGGTCCGAAGGCACATCCAGAGTTTCCTTTGCAGGTGGAAATCAGTGCCTACCTTCTAGCGCCTGTGTGTTGTAGTACCTCCCTGCTGAGCACCACAGGATAGTCCTCACAACTGTTGTGTCTGTTTCTGATGTTCTTTCTCACAACTCTCGTATCTATTCTGATGTTCTTCTCCGTCCCCCAGATCATATGGCTAGGATGCACCCGTATGACGGGTAGGCCTGGAGTTATTCTGGGACCCTAGAGACGCCCCTCTCCCACAATTGCCTCCTATGTCTGCTTAGGTGATTTAGGTGAGACAGCCAACCTATAATTAACTGTCCTGAACTGTTTGAAGTAATGCTTGGAGCCCAATACTTCCTTGGCGTTCCGGCCACCGCTACGCGCCTCAGTAGGATGTTGCCACGATCTTAAGGCACGACTCCTACTGGTTCTATTCTCCTTTGTGCTGTGATCTCGTTTCTCACTTCTCCACAATAAACCTCGCTTCGTGTCCTCTCTTAGGATGCCACCGCAACGGGTGCAGGCGCGGCTCCGTAACGTTCTGTCCTTTTCGCTAGGCCGCTGTCAGGATCCCACCCCTGACAGAGACCCCCCTGAATCTTCCCCACAACAACCTCTGCCACAGGATGTTGCCTGGGCAAAACCCAGTCAGCTTCTCCCTAACTTCCTATCCAGCCCCCAGTTTTACCAGATTGTGAGGAGTGGCCTAATACATAGAACCCTTTGCTCCCCCTGGTGGCCAAAGTGTGAAGTGTAATGTGTGACTGTGATACCTGGTCAGGTGAACTCCTTAAGTGCCATCAGACGTACCATTACTCCACTTAGTGGCGGAGCAACAGTACTGCAACGACCAGGACTCTGGGGCACTGCATAACTACTTCACTAAATTTGCTATTTTCTGGAATTTGACATGTGTTCTAACAAGTTACAGTCAATTAGAATAAACACAAGGAAGCAGTTTTTTGTCTGTAAAAATAAATTAGTAAAATTGTGACGAGTCCAAAAGGAAGTTACATTCATACTTTTTTATATATATACTAGATGGTGGCCCGATTCTAACGCATCGGGTATTCTAGAATATGCATGTCCACATAGTATATTGCACAGCCCACGTATTATATTGCCCAGCCACATAGTATATTGTTGTGAATTAGACTTTTTTGGCTCCCTCTTGTGGTCACTAGTGATATGACTCTGGGATTGTCTTTCCTCAGTTTGGCACTCACCTGGGTCGTTAGTCCAGGGGTGTTGCTATATGAACTTCCTGAATTCTTAGTCTGGTGCCTGGCATCGTTGTAATCAGTCCTTTCTGTTTGCTCCAGTCTGCTGGTCCGGGTTCTTGCAAAATTAAGCTAAGTCCTGCTTCCTTGTCTTTTGGTTATTTGCATTGCTCTTATTTTTTGTCCAGCTTGTACTAAATGTGATTCCTGATTTTGCTGGAAGCTCTAGGGGGCTGGTATTCTCCCCCCGGGCCGTTAGACGGTTCGGGGGTTCTTGAATATCCAGCGTGGAAATTTTTGATAGGGTTTTTGCTGACCGTATAAGTCATCTTACTATATTCTGCTATTAGTCAGTGGGCCTCTCTTTGCTAAATACCTAGTTCATTCTTACGTTTGTCTTTTCTTCTTACCTCACCGTTATTATTTGTTGGGGGCTTGTATCCAACTTTTGGGGTCTTTTCTCTGGAGGCAAGAAAGGTCTATCTTTTCCCTTCTAGGGTTAGTTAGTTCTCCGGCTGGCGCGAGACGTTTAGAACCAATGTAGGCACGTTCCCCGGCTGCTGCTATTTGTGGTGCTAGGATTAGATATACGGTCAGCCCAGTTACCACTGCCCTATGAGCTGTTTTTTTGTGTTTGCAGACTTGGTATTTATTTCTGAGACCCTCTGCCATTGGGGTCATAACAGTATGCCAGGCCAACATTGAATGTTTAATGCATTGCAGAAGTGGGATAATAAGAAAGGAAATTCAGAGTTTTTTTTTTTTTTTTCCTCTTTCTTCCTCCCCTTTACCTCTGAGTGGCTTATGCTTGCTGCAGACATGAATGTCCAGACTTTGATTACAAGTGTGGATCAGCTTGCTGCTCGTGTGCAGGGCATACAAGATTTTGTTACCAGTAGTCCAATGTCTGAACCTAAAATACCTATTCCTGAACTGTTCTCTGGAGACCGATTTAAGTTTAGGAATTTCAGGAATAATTGTAAATTGTTTCTATCTCTGAGACCCCGTTCGTCTGGAGACTCAGCTCAGAAAGTTAAAATTGTTATCTCTTTCTTGCGGGGCGACCCTCAGGATTGGGCTTTCTCGCTAGCGCCAGGAGATCCGGCATTGGCGAATATTGATGCGTTTTTTCTGGCGCTCGGATTGCTTTACGAGGAACCCAATCTTGAAATTCAGGCAGAAAAAGCCTTGCTGGCTATTTCTCAGGGCCAGGATGAAGCTGAAGTGTATTGCCAAAAATTTCGGAAATGGTCCGTGCTTACTCAGTGGAATGAGTGTGCTCTGGCCGCAAATTTCAGAAATGGCCTTTCTGAAGCCATTAAGAATGTGATGGTGGGTTTCTCCATTCCTACAAGTCTGAATGATTCCATGGCGCTGGCTATTCAAATTGATCGGCGTTTGGGGAGCGCAAAACTGCTAATCCTCTGGTGGCGTTGTCTGAACAGACACCTGATTTAATGCAATGTGATAGAATTCAGACTAGAAATGAACGGAAAAATCATAGACGTCAGAATGGGTTGTGTTTTTACTGTGGTGATTCTACACATGTTATATCAGCATGCTCTAAACGCCTAACAAGGGTTGTTAGCCCTGTCGCCATTGGTAATTTGCAACCTAAATTTATTTTGTCTGTGACTTTAATTTGCTCATTGTCTTCCTACCCTGTTATGGCGTTTGTGGATTCAGGTGCTGCCCTGAGTCTTATGGATCTGTCATTTGCCAGGCGCTGTGGTTTTGTTCTTGAGCCATTGGTAAATCCTATCCCTCTTAGAGGTATTGATGCTACGCCATTGGCGGAAAATAAACCGCAGTTTTGGACACAGGTAACCATGTGTATGACTCCTGAACATCGGGAGGTGATTCGTTTTCTTGTTCTGCATAAAATGCATGATTTGGTCGTTTTGGGTCTACCATGGTTACAGACCCATAATCCAGTCTTAGATTGGAAGGCAATGTCTGTGTCAAGTTGGGGCTGTCAGGGAATTCATGGTGATTCCCCGCCGGTGTCTATTGCTTCCTCTACTCCTTCGGAAGTTCCTGAGTATTTGTCTGATTTTCAGGATGTATTCAGCGAGTCCAGGTCCAGTGCTCTGCCTCCTCATAGGGACTGTGACTGCGCTATAGATTTGATTCCAGGTAGTAAATTTCCTAAGGGAAGACTATTTAATCTGTCTGTACCTGAGCATACCGCAATGCGTTCGTATATCAAGGAATCTCTGGAGAAGGGGCATATCCGTCCATCCTCTTCCCCTCTTGGTGCGGGATTCTTTTTTGTGGCCAAGAAGGACGGATCTTTGAGACCTTGTATTGACTATCGGCTTCTGAATAAAATCACTGTTAAATTTCAGCATCCTTTGCCTCTGTTGTCGGACTTGTTTGCCCGGATTAAAGGTGCCAAGTGGTTCACCAAGATAGATCTTCGTGGTGCGTACAACCTTGTGCGCATTAAGCAGGGAGATGAATGGAAAACTGCATTTAATACGCCCGAAGGTCATTTTGAGTACTTGGTGATGCCTTTTGGGCTCTCTAATGCTCCTTCAGTGTTTCAGTCCTTTATGCATGATATTTTCCGGAAGTATCTGGATAAATTTATGATTGTTTATCTGGATGATATTCTGTTTTTTTCTGATGATTGGGACTCGCATGTAGAGCAGGTCAGGATGGTGTTTCAGGTCTTGCGTGAGAATGCTTTGTTTGTTAAGGGCTCAAAGTGTCTCTTTGGAGTACAGAAAGTTCCCTTTTTGGGTTTTATTTTTTCCCCTTCTGCGGTGAAGATGGACCCAGTCAAGGTCCGAGCTATTCATGATTGGACTCAACCCACGTCAGTTAAGAGTCTTCAGAAGTTCTTGGGTTTTGCTAACTTCTACCGTCGTTTTATCGCTAATTTTTCTAGCGTTGTTAAACCTTTGACGGATATGACCAAGAAAGGTTCTGATGTTGCTAACTGGGCTCCTGCAGCCGTGGAAGCTTTCCAAGAGTTGAAGCGCCGGTTTACTTCAGCGCCTGTTTTGTGCCAGCCTGATGTCTCACTGCCCTTTCAGGTTGAAGTGGATGCTTCTGAGATTGGGGCAGGGGCCGTTTTGTCACAGAGAGGCCCTGGTTGCTCTGTAATGAGACCATGTGCTTTTTTCTCTAGGAAGTTTTCGCCTGCTGAGCGGAATTATGATGTTGGCAATCGGGAGTTGCTGGCCATGAAGTGGGCATTTGAGGAGTGGCGTCATTGGCTCGAGGGTGCTAAGCATCGTGTGGTGGTCTTGACTGATCACAAAAATCTGATGTATCTCGAGTCTGCTAAACGCCTGAATCCTAGACAGGCCCGTTGGTCATTGTTTTTCTCCCGTTTTGACTTTGTGGTCTCGTATTTACCAGGTTCAAAGAATGTGAAGGCTGATGCTCTTTCAAGGAGTTTTGTGCCTGACTCTCCTGGAGTCGCAGAACCAGTTGGTATTCTTAAAGAGGGAGTAATCTTGTCAGCCATTTCTCCGGATTTGCGACGTGTGTTGCAGAGATTTCAGGCTGGTAGACCTGACTCTTGTCCACCTGACAGACTGTTTGTTCCTGATAGGTGGACCAGCAGAGTCATTTCCGAGGTTCATTCCTCGGTGTTGGCAGGGCATCCGGGAATTTTTGGCACCAGAGATTTGGTGGCTAGGTCCTTTTGGTGGCCTTCCTTGTCACGGGATGTGCGGTCATTTGTGCAGTCCTGTGGGACTTGTGCTCGAGCTAAGCCTTGCTGTTCTCGTGCCAGCGGGTTGCTCTTGCCCTTGCCTGTCCCGAAGAGGCCTTGGACGCACATTTCCATGGATTTCATTTCAGATCTTCCGGTGTCTCAGGGCATGTCTGTCATCTGGGTGGTATGTGATCGCTTTTCTAAGATGGTCCATTTGGTATCTTTGCCTAAGCTGCCTTCCTCTTCCCATCTGGTTCCTTTGTTCTTTCAGAATGTGGTTCGTTTACACGGCATTCCTGAGAATATCGTGTCTGACAGAGGATCCCAGTTTGTTTCCAGGTTCTGGCGATCCTTTTGTGCTAAGATGGGCATTGATTTGTCGTTTTTGTCTGCCTTTCATCCTCAGACTAATGGACAAACGGAACGAACTAATCAGACTCTGGAGGCTTATTTGAGGTGTTTTGTTTCTGCAGATCAGGATGATTAGGTGACCTTCTTGCCGTTGGCTGAGTTTGCCCTTAATAATCGGGCTAGTTCCGCTACTTTGGTTTCGCCATTTTTCTGCAACTCTGGTTTCCATCCTCGTTTTTCCTCGGGACATGTGGAGCCTTCTGACTGTCCTGGGGTAGATTCTGTGGTGGATAGGTTGCAGCAGATTTGGAATCATGTGGTGGACAACTTAAAGTTGTCACAGGAGAAGGCTCAGCGTTTTGCCAACCGCCGCCGCGGTGTGGGTCCCCGACTTCGTGTTGGGGATTTGGTATGGCTGTCTTCTCGATTTGTTCCTATGAAGGTCTCCTCTCCTAAATTTAAGCCTCGCTTCATCGGTCCTTACAAGATATTGGAAATCCTTAATCCTGTGTCCTTTCGCTTGGACCTTCCGGTGTCGTTTGCCATTCACAACGTGTTCCATAGGTCTTTGTTGCGGCGGTACGTTGTACCTGTGGTTCCTTCTGTTGAGCCTCCTGCTCCGGTGTTGGTTGAGGGCGAGTTGGAGTACGTGGTGGAGAAGATCTTGGATTCTCGTCTCTCCAGGCGGAGGCTTCAGTATCTGGTCAAGTGGAAGGGCTATGGTCAGGAGGATAATTCCTGGGTGGTTGCCTCTGATGTGCATGCGGCCGATTTAGTTCGTGCCTTTCACGCTGCTCATCCTGATCGCCCTGGTGGTCTTGGTGAGGGTTCGGTGACCCCTCCTTAAAGGGGGGGTGCTGTTGTGAATTAGACTTTTTTGGCTCCCTCTTGTGGTCACTAGTGATATGACTCTGGGATTGTCTTTCCTCAGTTTGGCACTCACCTGGGTCGTTAGTCCAGGGGTGTTGCTATATGAACTTCCTGAATTCTTAGTCTGGTGCCTGGCATCGTTGTAATCAGTCCTTTCTGTTTGCTCCAGTCTGCTGGTCCGGGTTCTTGCAAAATTAAGCTAAGTCCTGCTTCCTTGTCTTTTGGTTATTTGCATTGCTCTTATTTTTTGTCCAGCTTGTACTAAATGTGATTCCTGATTTTGCTGGAAGCTCTAGGGGGCTGGTATTCTCCCCCCGGGCCGTTAGACGGTTTGGGGGTTCTTGAATATCCAGCGTGGAAATTTTTGATAGGGTTTTTGCTGACCGTATAAGTCATCTTACTATATTCTGCTATTAGTCAGTGGGCCTCTCTTTGCTAAATACCTAGTTCATTCTTACGTTTGTCTTTTCTTCTTACCTCACCGTTATTATTTGTTGGGGGCTTGTATCCAACTTTTGGGGTCTTTTCTCTGGAGGCAAGAAAGGTCTATCTTTTCCCTTCTAGGGTTAGTTAGTTCTCCGGCTGGCGCGAGACGTCTAGAACCAACGTAGGCACGTTCCCCGGCTGCTGCTATTTGTGGTGCTAGGATTAGATATACGGTCAGCCCAGTTACCACTGCCCTATGAACTGTTTTTTTGTGTTTGCAGACTTGGTATTTATTTCTGAGACCCTCTGCCATTGGGATCATAACAGTATATTGCCCAATCACGTAGTATATTGCCCAGCCACGTAGTATATTGCCCAGTTACGTAGTATATTGCTCAGTGATGTAGTATATTGCCCAGCCACGTAGTATATTGCCGAGTTACGTAGTATATTGCCCAGTGACGTAGTATACAGCACAGAGCCACGTAGTATATTGCACAGCGACGTAGTATACAGCACAGAGCCACATAGTATATTGCCCAGCCACGTAGTATATTGGCCAGTCACGTAGTATATTGCCCAGCTACGTAGTATATTGCCCAGCCACGTATGTCACAGGTTAAAAAATAAACATATACTCACCTTCCGAGGGCCCCTTGTAGTCCTGTCGCCTATGTGCGGTGCACACGGCAGCTTCCGGTCCCAGGGTTGGTATGAGCGCAGGACCTGTGATGTCACGGTCACATGACCGTGACGTCATGGCAGGTCCTTCTCACGCAGGCGTGCAAGACCTGTGATGACGTCGCGGTCACATGACCGTGACGTCATGGCAGGTCCTTCTCGCGCAGGCGCGCAAGACCTGTGATGACATTGCGGTCACATGACCGTGACGTCATGGCAGGTCCTTCTCACGCAGGCGCGCAAGACCTGTGATGACGTCGCGGTCACATGACCGTGACGTCATGGCAGGTCCTTCTCGCATGCCAACCTGCCGCTTGCATGGAGCGGTCACCGGAGCGTCGCGAGGAGCGGGAAAGGTGGCGGATGGTGAGTAGAGCAGGTTTTTTGTGTTTTTTTTTTTTATTATTTTCAACATGAAACCCTGTGTGAGCGGTGACTGGAGGGGATTATGGAGCGGGCGCCGGGTACTGACTACAGGGGAGTAGGGGAGGGACTAATCGGACTGTGCCCGTCGCTGATTGGTCGCGGCAGCCATGACAGGCAGCTGCCGAGACCAATCAGCGACGCGGGATTTCCGTGACGGAAGTTGAGGACAGGAAGACTGAAGTACCCCTTAGACAATTATATATATAGATTAATTCCTTAGTCCCTGTTTATGCAGTGCAACTATGACGATGAAAAACAGAATTACAGAATTTAGACGTCACCCCCAGAAAAGTCGTAGACTCACTGCTTAAATGTGGAGTGAACAGGCTCTTAACAAATATCCAATTTGTAGGGGTTCCTATGCGCTGCAGACTCTTCTGCTCCATTTACCAACATAATAAAAAAAACAAATCCATGATAAAAAACAAAATAAGCAAATACTGTGCAGTAAATAAATAAATAAATAAATAAACAGCAATAGTGCATAAAAATAATACAGGTTACTTAATTAACATAATTTTGATAACAAAAGTAAAAACCATCCCACCACGTCAAGGTGACCTTATTTGGGATGGTCCTAACCTCTAGTATTAAAGGGAACCTGTCACCCCGAAAATCGTATATGAGGTAAGCCCACCGTCATCAGGGGCTTATCTACAGCATTCTGTAATGCTGTAGATAAGCCCCCGATGTATCCTGAAAGATGAGAAAAAGAGGTTAGATTATACTCACCCAGGGGCGGTCCCGCTGCGGTCCGGTCCGATTGGCATCGCGGTCCGGGGCCTCCCATCTTCTTACGATGATGTCCTCTTCTTGTCTTCACGCTGTGGTTTCGGCACAGGCGTACTTTGTCTGCCCTGTTGAGGGCAGAGCAAAGTACTGCAGTGCGCAGGCGCTGGGAAAGGTCAGAGAGGCCAACTTCTTTGCCAGAGCTGCAGCCTGAAGACAAGAAGAGGATGTCATCGTAAGAAGATGGGAGGCCCTGGATCGCGACGCCCATCGGATCGGAACGCCCGCCCAGGTGAGTATAATCTAACCTCTTTTTCTCATCTTTCAGGATACATTAGAGGCTTATCTACAGCATTACAGAATGCTATAGATAAGCCCCTGATGCCGGTGGGCTTAGCTCACCTTCAATTTTTAATATAATGGGAATAAGGGCGTGGGAACTTTTCCAAGGCTCCAGTTCATGAGGACATCCAGCAGAGGGCGCATCACCGCAACTCAAGGTAAGTACAGATCACCCAGCTTTCCTTTCAGTACCCGGGGGTTTACAGGCACGAGCCAGTGCTTTAGCACAGCTCCTGGCTGTAAAATGATTAAACCCCTTCAGATGGATTTACTTCGTGGGACGTGGCAGATCATCAGAAGGTATGTATATTGTTGGTTTATTATTTTTCAGAGCGAGGGTCTTCAGGTGGATTGAGAGAGCAATAAAATATTAAAACAACCTGTGTGTTTATTTAATTAAAATACTTTTTAATAATTTGTGTGTGTTTTTTTAACCCTTTCATACAATTGTATTAATACAATACCCCCATATCCCACCGCTACACGGGAGTGGGAAGAGAGTGGCCAAGTGCCAGAATAGGCGCATCTTCCAGATGTGCCTTTTCTGGGGTGGCTGGGGGCAGATGTTTGTAGCCAGGGGGGGGGGCCAATAACCATGGACCCTCTCTAGGCTATTAATATCTGCCTTCAGTCACTGGCTTTACCACTCTGGCGGAGAAAATTGCGCGGGAGCCCACACCAATTTTTGCCGCCATTTAACCCTTTATTTTAGCAGCTACAGAACCCAAATTTTGCACATACACACTACTAACATTAGTAGTGTGGAATATGCAAAAAAAAAAGGGATATGAGATGGTTTACTGTATGTAAACCATGTCTCATATCCTGTCGGGTTTGTGAAGGAGAAATGAAAAGCCGGCAATTGAATTACCGGCTTTTCACATATATCGCGCTGAATTAAATTTAAATACAGTATATGTATATATATATATGTGTGTGTCTCAATGACATATATATATATATATATATATATATATATATATATATATATATATATATACTGTATATATGTTTTAACGAACATTTGAGCACATAAATCCATTAGATGTCGCTTTTGCAAGCCTGCGAGAAAATCTCGGCATACGGATACCATACGGATGTCACACGGATGTCAAAAGGATCATTTGATGCGAGGAAATCGCATCCTCGCACTGCACACGGATCACTGTTTTGGAAACATTTGTGCGATTCTCGTCCGTGAAAAACGGACCGTTTTTTTATACGTTGTGTGTGTCCCCGACCTTATCATTACATCAGTTTTGAACAACACCTTGGATTGGTTCATTTTTAAGTCAGAATTGAAAAATAATTGAGAGAATCATGTAAAAAAGGGTTCTGCTCACATTTCCAATAAATTCTGTTATTTTTACCACAAGTAATATTGCAGCATGCTGGACTACATGTTCTTGTAAAACACCAAACCCCATGATAGAAACTGAATGGACCCTATTATCATCAATGGGCTCCATCTGACTGGGCATGGAAGGGATCAGGCGCTACCTTTATGATATCATATATCATGTAGGAGAAAAGAGAATTATCTGAGACATCCATGACAATGCCATTGTCTGAAGTTCTAATTGCAAGTCCACTGTAAGGATTCGTTCACATCACCGTATTCCTCGGTCTAGGTGCTGTCTGTGACAAAAACAGGCAACACTCAGACCAATGTTAGACCGTGCAAATGAGCAATATTTTTCAGTGCCCGAATCTGCGTGTGAAAAAAAAAATCGAAGCATGCCAAGTTTCATCCATAATCCAGATTAGATTCAGATTTAGTTCAAGTCTATGGGTGTGCAAAAATTGGATGCCGCATGGAGCCATATGCATAACATCCATTTTTTAACGATACATCGCATTTCTGTAACATAGGAAATTGTAAATGGTCTTATAAATGATTAATAACTAGTGCTATAAAAAGTATTGTACACCGATGACGAGTGTGAATAAAAGCATGCGAGGTTTCTGGAAGAAACGCTGAACGATTTTTTGATGCTCGTGTGCACATACATTTACTTCAGTTTGCTGCCTTTAAATAGGGCGACACATCCTTGTGACAGAACCCAACATAAATGTTAAAGAGTAGAGTAGGGGTCGTCTTGGCTTAATCTCAACCCCCAGGACTAAAGGTACCTTCACACGAAACGACATTATAACGATATCGCTAGCAATCCGTGACGTTGCAGCGTCCTCGCTAGCGATATCGTTTCGTTTGACACGCAGCAGCGATCAGGATCCTGCTGTGATGTCGCTGGTCGCTGAATAAAGTCCAGAACTTTATTTGGTCGTCCGATCGCTGTGTATCGTTGTGTTTGAAAGCAAAAGCAACGATACCAGCGATATTTTACACTGGTAACCAGGGTAAACATCGGGTTACTAAGCGCAGGGCCGCGCTTAGTTACCCGATGTTTACCCTGGTTACTAGCGTAAAATGTAAAAAAAACAAACAGCACATACTCACATTGCGTCCCCTGCAGTCTGCTTCCTCCTCTGACTCAGCGCCGCAAAGTGAAAGTGAAAGCAGCACAGCGGTGACGTCACCGCTCTGCTCTCACTGTACGGCGCTCAGTCAGTCAGGAAGTGGACGCAGGGGGACGTGAATGTAAGTATGTGCTGTTTGTTTTTTTTAGATTTTACGCTGGTAACCAGGGTAAACATCGGGTTACTAAGCGCGGCCCTGCGCTTAGTTACCCGATGTTTACCCTGGTTACCAGGGGACCTCGGCATAGTTGATCGCTGGAGAGCGGTCTGTGTGACAGCTCTCCAGCGACCAAACAGCGACGCTGCAGCGATCGACATCGTTGTCGCTATCGCTGCAGCGTCGCTTCGTGTGAAGGTACCTTTAATGCTTGGTGTCACTCCTGGACAGGTCTGGTCTGTATGCAAAGGGTTAACCTCCGCACAGAGTGGCTGCTGTGTCACCCTGCCTGAGTGTCTGCATCTGAAACCACTTCACAGGGAATTCCTCTCAGGAACATTTGGGGAATTTCAGAGGGACTCGTCATTCTGGGCATTTGGGGGGGAATGAAGAGGTGGTGAGTAAGGAAGGGGGGCTGCCCAGAAGTGTGTTGTGTTTGTAGTCTGCACCTGGGCCCTGGGGGGCTGCAGTGAGCTATGGTTGTGCACAGCACTGGGCTCTAGGAAATAGTCCCCAGGTGCTGTCCATCCTGGGGAGGGGCAGAGCAGCAGATTACTGAGGGGTTAATGAGCTGCTGAGCAGTCAGGGACATGACGAGGTGACACCACACAGGAGAAGCCAATCTCAGCTGATAAGAGCATGTGACGTGCTCCACTGCGCCCCCTCATGGTGGGAGCACACATCTGTGTGCACAGGAGCTAAGAAGTGACGAGCGCCTGCTGCTGCCAGTCAGTCAGTAAGTACTGTCCTCCATGGTGGCTGCAGTACACGGCCCCACAGCTTGTGCTCAGCCTGCCACCTGGGGTGCATGGATGACTCTGCTTTCCATAGAATGGTGGAAATGTGCTGGAGCAATCCCCTCGTGAACTGGGCTTATTAGTCCACTGGCTGTCACACCACTCATGATAGTTTGCCCTAGTAGGAGAAATACGTTGCAGCACATACAAGTGACTGAGGGGAAATATTGGACCTGCTCCCACAATGCGGAGATGCCACAATATGGTGTAAGAATAGCACAGGTGTGAAAGCCGTAATGTCAGGAACTGCTGTGAATGGCCTAGGAAAAGCGGAATCGTTGTATTCCTGCGGTCTTCTGCCTTGCGGTCTTATTTCCGCGCCATTGTTCACTTCTGAACTCCTAAATGTGGAGCAAAGGTCCGTTTACATTACACGATGTATGGCGCCGATCGCCTGCTTGTTTGGGCCCATTTAATAGCCAGTGTACATAAGAAGACGGCGGTCCCGATGCTACAGTGCAGCATAATTCAAGTGAATGGACTGGCAGTACGACCAGCAAGGTACCGTGGCAAATGAGTTGCAAAAAAAATTCAACTAGTTCCATCTTTTTGCGATGTCATGGTTGCGTTTACCTCTGCAGTTTGCTATGTGACCACATTTGGTTGCGATGTGACTTTTGGTGGCACGATCTCTGCTGCAACCAGTCGCTGCGCATCTCCCGTTCCAGGCCACGTGGCACCATGTGTCGTGGGACCAAAGATATTTGTTCAGTTTGCTGTTCCCCATCTACGGTACTTTAGAGCTGTGATGTTGCTATTAAAAAGCTGCCAAGTCTCAGACAAGTCGCATGTCACTTGCATTGACGTCTAATGGAAGCAAGTCGCACACACAACAAATTTGGAAACATTTGCAGCTCTGTATCACAATGCAAGATCATAGAAAATCATTAGCTGTGATGTCACAGTGCAACACCGCAGTCTGTGTCTTATTGATGTATATAATGGCCGTGATATTTGGTTGAGCTGGATGGTATATATATGTCCCGCCATAACATGGTGTTTTAATTACGTTTTTGGAATTATGTTCTGTTTTCATGGCAGATTTTATTATTAATTTCAAGACACCTGAAATAATTCATTAATACCTGTACAACAAGTGACAAATCTGCATGGTTTAAAAAAAGCCTTTGTGACAGTTTTTTGAGCCCTGAAGTGCATCGAAAAGATTATAAATTGTGACGTAAATACTTCTTGTTTCTTGTATCCATTGCTGTGTTTTTCTAAAAAAAAAAAACCAACAACCCACCACTGTGCTATGGACCTGATTCATCACTTGCGGGGATTCGTCACTTTTATTTGTCTTGAGGTATGTGCTGGCATTTTTTGCACTAAATAATTAAAAATGACAAACTTAGTTGATGAATTTTGCGTAAAATGTAAAATGTTTTATTTTGTCATTAACATTTTTGCTGTGACTTTTTAGCACAAAAAGTTGCATGTTCTGCTAAAATGTCACTAAAATGTGTTCAAAAATTACAGACTTGCATAAAATCACTCTGGGTCGTACTGTAGTACATTTGCAGCACGGTGGCTCAGTGGTTAGCACAGCAGCCTTGCATTGCTGGAGTCCTGGGTTCTAATCCCACCTTGGACAACATCTGCAAGGAGTTTGTATGTTCTCCCCGTGTTTGCGTGGGTTTCCTCCGGGTTCTCCGGTTTTCTCCCACATTCCAAAGACATACTGATAGGGAAGGTAGGTTGTGAGCCCCATCGGGGACAGTGATGATAATGTCTGTAAAGCGCTGCGGAATATGTTAGTGCTATATAAAAATAAAGATTATTATTATTTGCATAAAAATGTTGGGACATTTTAAAAAGTGACAACCTCCATCCACAGTAATGAACAGAAAAAAAATACAAGACGGGAACACATATAAGGCTTCATTCACACGTCCATGTTTCATTTACATGTTGTCATTACTTTTTGAGTACAGCACATACCCATTATAATCTCTGATGCTATGCACATGCACACGCCTGTGTTTGTCTCCGACCATGTGTACGTGCAAAACGCATGGAGACATGTCCGTGTTTTTTTTTTTTTTTTTTTAGCCGCGCGGATGACAAGGGCCAATACATGTCTATGGGACCATGAAAAAAACGTGCAGCACACGGAAAGTATCCATGTTATATTCGTGTACTCGGGGTCAGACTGGCACTGACATCTGCTGGCATAGAGGGCTGGCAGCTGCCTAGGGCCCCCGCTGCCCAAGAGGCCCCCAGCCAGTGGCATGTCGCTTATAACAGCACACTACACAGTTGCTATGGGGCCCATGAGTAAGGAGGGCCCGCCCGGCACCAGCGGTGGAGCAGCGGGTGACGGGAGGCAGGAGCCGGTTGCTGCAGCTAAAGCCTGTGCCCGCTGCTGAAGAGAAAAGAATATTCCCTGATCCCCATGCCCATGGACGTGGAGAGGAGTGAATATTCATTTTCTTTTCTAAAGATAATGAATATTAATTTCTCTATAGCAGATGGCACAGGATTTAGCAGCAGCAGCCGGCTTCTGCCTCCTGTCATCCATTGCTCCGCTGCTGCAGCAACCCCAGCGCGCTGCATTCAACAGATGCCGATAAAGTTGATAGCAATAATGGAGGAGAGGGCTTCAGATGATGCTCCCTCCCCTATCATTCCCCTCTCCCTCTAACACAGCCGATGCGCGATGACATCACTTCATCGCGAACCATGCTGTGTGTGCTGGGCAGACGACAGTTTTGCTGCTGAGACTGGAGCAGAGCCGGGATCAGCGGGGGAACAAGGAGGAGAGGTGAGGCTTGTGTGTGGGGGGGCTACATTATACCATATGAGGGGACTGCATTACATCCTCTGCATTACATCCTATGAGAGGGCTGCATGATACTATATGAGGGGGCTGTGTTATATTCTATGAGATGGCTACATTATATTCAATGGGGGGGCTGCATTATACCGTATAAGAGTGCTGTATACTCTATGAGGGGGCTATATTATATTCTATAAGGGTGCTGCATTATACGCTTTGCGGGGGCTACAATATAATCTAAGGAGGGGGTTGCATTATACCTTATGAGGGCGGCTACCCCAACCCATGCTATATCATTAAGACATGTACTACCTTAAATTATACCCTGATATTAGCGTGTTTTACCGCACAATTGGTGGTCTTGTATTTATTTCTATGTAGCTACATAGTGGGCCCCAAAGCTGCGTGTGCTGTCTGTGTTTAACATTGCAGAGTATAGCAGAAGCTTTGTAATTTATTTATCCATCCGTGGAAAACACTGATGACACTGATGGTGAAACTGGACACACGGGTGATGCGCTGATAGTAACCATGGACACACTTATGACACCAGTACCATTTTCACATGCACGTTTAAACTAGACACCCCCCCAAAAAAAAAAAAAAAAAAATCACAAATGCAATAATGAATCAGGCTAATAAACATGGGTGAATCCAGCTGACAAAGAAAGATTCTTCAAAATAAAAAAGTAGATAATCCCTCTACAATGTTGTATAGATCATGGTGTTGTCCACCACTGAGTGAGTGGCTCTAACTGTCAGCCACACACCTGCACTAATGGCAGATATATTATCTATTAGTTTTTTTGCTGAAGTGTCTTTTGTATCCATTCTATCTGTCGTTTCCCAACTATTTTGGCTGTGGATGATTTGGGTTTTTTTTTTCCTTGTGTTTTTTTTATGTCTCTTAATGTTTTCTAATCATTTCACTCCATTTGACTGATGAAAAATGAGGGCAAAACGCACCAAATGACATCCTATGAGCTTTTTTTTTGTTGTTTTAGGAACCTGATGTGGCTAAGGCTATATGCACACGTTGCGGATTTGCCTCTGGAATTTTTTGTATGGATTCTGCATCTCTTGGCAGAAAACGCAGGTGTGGATTTGATGCGTTTTTTATGCGGATTTCTATAATGGAATGGGTACAAAAACGCTGCATATCTGCACAAATAAATGACATGCTCCTTCTTTTGATCCGCAGCGTTTTCCGTGCGGAATTTTCTGCACCATTAGCACAGCATTTTTTTTTTTTCCATTGATTTATATTGCACTGTAAATCACTTGCAGATCTGCAGCGTTTCTACATGGAAAGAAACGCTGCGAATCCGCAGTAAATCCGCAACGTGTGCACGTAGCCTAAGGCTGCTTTCACACATCAGTTTTTTGCCATCAGTCACAATCTGTTGAATGTTGAAGAAAAAAAAACAAAAAAAAAAACAGATCCATCGCAGATTGTGAAAAACTGATGTGACGTATCCGTTTTTTTCGCCGGATCCAACTAGCTGATACAGCTAATTGTATCCTAAAAAAATTGGAGCATGCTCAGTTAAAAAAAAAAAAACGGAATCCGTCGCCGGAATCCATCATTTGACGGATGTGGCGCTATAGGCTTCCATTCTAGCAGATGATGGATGGCGACTGATCCGTCGGTGTCCGTTTTTTCGATGGACACAAAAAAAATGTTACTTTGTCCGTTTTCTCCGGCCGCCGGATCAACAATTTTTGACGGATCCGGCGAATGACTGATGAAACGTGAGGCCATCCGTCGCAATCCATCGCTGATACAAGTCTATGAGAAAAATTTTGCCGCTGGATTGTTTTTTTTTCAAAATTCGCCGGATTGAGACTGACAGCAAAAGACTAATGTGTGAAAGGGGCCTTAAAGGTTTAAAAAGCCTGAACATGCGCACAGCAAGTTGTTTTTGTTCATAGAAATATTATATGATCATTCCTTTGAGCATTTTCTAATAGGTTTCTCAGAGAAAATCTGTCTGAAAAAGACCTAATGTTCATGTACCCTAAAAGGAAGGGCTCTCTGAACATTTTTTTTTTGTCTTTTTTAAAGAAATTTAAGTGGCCAAAGTGACAACATCATAAAAGTATTGCTTGCCATAGCGATCCCACTCCAGTCCTGTTCTGAGCGTTACAGGTTCTACCTGTGTCTGTGCCTCGTGCTCTGACTGTGTGGACATGTAACCAATAAAATGGTCACCATCATTAGCACATTTACCAAACTGTTTTCATATAGTATGTCAGCCTCATAGAAGTGAATGGATACTGTACACTGTGCATCTGGATACGTTTTCATTTGGGTCCAGTCCAGATGTGTGCTGCTGACTATACAGGTCCTTCTCAAAAAATTAGCATATAGTGTTAAATTTCATTATTTACCATAATGTAATGATTACAATTAAACTTTCATATATTATAGATTCATTATCCACCAACTGAAATTTGTCAGGTCTTTTATTGTTTTAATACTGATGATTTTGGCATACAACTCCTGAAAACCCAAAAAACCTGTCTCAATAAATTAGCATATTTCACCCGTCCAATCAAATAAAAGTGTTTTTTAATAACAAACAAAAAAACCATCAAATAATAATGTTCAGTTATGCACTCAATACTTGGTCGGGAATCCTTTGGCAGAAATGACTGCTTCAATGCGGCGTGGCATGGAGGCAATCAGCCTGTGACACTGCTGAGATGTTATGGAGGCCCAGGATGCTTCAATAGCGGCCTTAAGCTCATCCAGAGTGTTGGGTCTTGCGTCTCTCAACTTTCTCTTCACAATATCCCACAGATTCTCTATGGGGTTCAGGTCAGGAGAGTTGGCAGGCCAATTGAGCACAGTAATACCATGGTCAGTAAACCATTTACCAGTGGTTTTGGCACTGTCAGCAGGTGCCAGGTCGTGCTGGAAAATGAAATCTTCATCTCCATAAAGCATTTCAGCCGATGGAAGCATGAAGTGCTCCAAAATCTCCTGATAGCTAGCTGCATTGACCCTGCCCTTGATGAAACACAGTGGACCAACACCAGCAGCTGACATGGCACCCCACACCATCACTGACTGTGGGTACTTGACACTGGACTTCAGGCATTTTGGCATTTCCTTCTCCCCAGTCTTCCTCCAGACTCTGGCACCTTGATTTCCGAATGACATGTAAAATTTGCTTTCATCAGAAAAAAGTACTTGGGACCACTTAGCAACAGTCCAGTGCTGCTTCTCTGTAGCCCAGGTCAGGCGCTTCTGCCGCTGTTTATGGTTCAAAAGTGGCTTTACCTGGGGAATGCGGCACCTGTAGCCCATTTCCTGCACACGCCTGTGCACGGTGGCTCTGGATGTTTCCACACCAGACTCAGTCCACAATCTTCCTCAGGGTCCGGTCACCTCTTCTCGTTGTACAGCGTTTTCTGCCACATTGTTTCCTTCCAACAGACTTACCATTGAGGTGCCTTGATACAGCACTCTGGGAACAGCCTATTTGTTGAGAAATTTCTTTCTGGGTCTTACCCTCTTGCTTGAGGGTGTCAATGATGGCCTTCTTGACATCTGTCAGGTCGCTAGTCTTACCCATGATGGGGGTTTTGAGTAATGAACCAGGCAGGGAGTTTTTAAAAGCCTCAGGTATCTTTTGCATGTGTTTAGAGTTAATTAGTTGATTCAGAAGATTAGGGTAATAGGTCGTTTAGAGAACCTTTTCTTGATATGCTAATTTATTGAGACAGGTTTTTGGGGTTTTCAGGAGTTGTATGCCAAAATCATCAGTATTAAAACAATAAAAGACCTGACAAATTTCAGTTGGTGGATAATGAATCTATAATATATGAAAGATTAATTGTAATCATTACATTATGGTAAATAATGAAATTTAACACTATATGCTAATTTTTTGAGAAGGACCTGTATGTAAAGCCTAAAGCCATGGAATGAGCTGAGCCTAAGGCCTGTCCCACACGTCCAGATAATTCCGGTACCGGAAAAAATCGGTACCGGAGTTATCCGTGTCCGTGTGCTCACGTAGGCCATCCGTGTGGCACACGTGCGGCAGCCGTGTGCCGCCTGGGTACCACACGGACCGTGCAGGAGAGACAGAGCTACAGTAAGCGCTGTCCCCCCAGCATGGTGCTGAAGCCGCCATTCATCCGTTCTCTCCAGCGCTCGCTGGGGAGAAGGGATGAAAAATCTTTTTTTTTTTTTGTGTTTAAAATAAACTTTCGGGCATCCCCCCCCCTCCCACCCCCTGTGCGCCTGGCCGCCGGCATTAAAATACCCGCCTCCCTCGACGCTTGCTCTCCGCCCCGCAGCTTCTCCTGTATGAGCGGTCACGTGGTGACGCCCATTACAGTTGATGAATATGCGGCTCCACCTCCCATAGGGGTGGAGCCGCATATTCAATTCTGTAATAGACGGCCCCACGTGACCGCATACAGTAGAAGCTGCGGCCAGGACACTGCGAGGTAGGCGGGTGAGTATTTTAATAACAGCGGGCGGGCGCACAGGGGGTGGGAGGGGGGTGGGGACATGGGTCTTTTATGTTAAACACGAGAAACACACAAAAAAAGGATTATTCTTATCTTCTCTACAGCAAATGCTGCTGCAGAGAAGATATGAATGACGGCTTCAGCACCATGTGGGGGGGACAGCGCTTACTGTAGCGCTGTCTCCTGCACGGCACACGGACTGCACACGGAAAACATCTGTGTGCGGTACGTGTTTTACACGGACCCATTGACTTTAATGGGTCCGTGTAATACGTGCGCTCCCACGAACACTGACATGTCTCCGTGTTTGGCACACGGAGACACGGTCCGCAAAAAATCAATGACCTCTGCACAGATGCATTGATTTCAATGTGTCTACGTGTGTCAGTGGCTCCGGTACGTGAGGAAACTGTCACCTCACGTACCGGAGCCACTGACGTGTGAAACCGGCCTAAGTGATACCAGCAAATCTAATATTCACATGACTGTATTTTTGGTTTGAGTGTTAGTGAAAGAAACGGAGTTCACGCAGACAAGTGTTATTCCATTGGGCTATTTAGTTGGTCGTTATTTTCACATCAAAAAGTGGTATCTTCATGGGAAAAAAAATCACAGCATGCAGTAGCCTCTTCTGTATCTTGGATGAGCCTTGTATATATGTCTATGGGTTACATACAAGAGGCAATACAGATAAAAAAAAAATTGTCTATTTTTTATGGATAACAATCTGCCAATTTTTTTTCTTTATATGCTCATGAGAACTTAGCCTTGTGGAAGACCAAACCATTCCCTACTATGGCATTGAGGATTTCAAGGTAGGTCTGGTTTAGGCATGTTTACCATGCCCAATGTTCTTCCACCAAAAAATTCCTTATGAATGCTAAAATTCAGCGCTCTTAATGATACTTCAGTAATCTGAAGTTAATAAGTGTGTGATCTATAATCTTTATATGATGTAAAATCAATCATGATCTGTCATAGAATATTAGTTTCCACAAATGCTGGTATTATGTACTGGTAATTGGCAAGTGGGTTTACACACACTTTTATATATCGAAGCAGCAGCAATTTGCGGATAACTACTATCCTGAGGAACTGAGCATTCTGCGTGCAGTGATCCCTGACTGTGGCCTGATGGATCGTAATAACCACATTGTGATTATAGCCACCTGTGTCATGTCAAAAGCGGTTTAATTGCTGTGCCTATCCATATAGCATTAACTCTATCATGCACTGAGGGCCTTCTGGCAATATGGATTATGTAGGTCTTGCCTGCTTCAGCATGCCATTAGCCTAGATATGCATTACAGAACATACCAACGTAGATTTTTAGTTATGTAAAACACAGGCATTGCTATAATACAAATATTTTGTTCTAAAATAAAATACAGACTTTTGTAAAATGTCCTTTGCTATAAATGTAATCAATTAAGTAATATCTGGGAGAGCTGAACAACAATTAAGGCTGGTGTCACACTGCGAGAATCTCACGCAAGTCTCTCACTTCAATACCCGGCACTGCCGCTGGCGGTTCGGACCGGAGCGTTCAGCTGCATAGAAATACATGCAGCCGCACACACTAGTCCCGAGTGCCGGGTATTGAGGCAACAGACTCCCGCGATTTTCTCGCATTGCAGTTGCACGTGTGACCCCGGCCTTAATGGCGTCTATCACAGATTTCTCTGGAGTAGTTACCTAGCGTTTACGTATTGTAACAAACATTTGCCTATTTAGCAGTGATACATACCCGGATCCTCAGTGCTCTGTAAGCAGTCTCAGACTGGCCCTCGGGGGAACAGGGCAATCTTCCGATAGGCCTCTGTGAAGGAGTGCTGAAGAGCAGTGCTATTACACTCGATTCACTATTTGCAAAAAAAAAGGATCAGCTAATCATTCGGTAAATAAGCTAACCAATGTAATATTATAAAGAATCAAAAGTAAATTTGCACACACGAGTCAGGTCTTTTTTTGCATGCAGCTAAACAATAGCCCCCAAGAGTCAGTTACTGGTGGGCCTTTCCAACCCAGTACCACACTGTTTGTAAGTGTTTATCCCCATGGCTGTTTTACAGAACTGTGCTGCATGGATGTTTTCGTATGGGAGGCACTCGTAGAAGACCTGTAGACCTATATGGTGTGTGAAATGAAATTAATATGGAAAAACACCTCTTAGTATCTTGCTTTGCGCACAATATTACAAAGGTATTTTCGGTTGTACTGTACCATACATTGGCACACAGATTACCCACACCTCCATTAGGACCCCAACTATTTTTGACAATGAAAAAGCAGCCAAACTGGTTTTTCAAGTGGATGGAGCTTGTTACGATTCTCTATACTGCTGGGGGCGCTGCTGCACAGGGAGAACTTACAAGGGGACACAGTGGTGCGGCCTGAAGGATCGGTGTGGGAACTAGACTAGTGCCACTGACTATAAAGTGATAGAGAATTTGCCCTGCAGATAAGAAAGTGATGGCGTATGCACAATGTGTTATCCCTTTGCAAGACAAGAATAGACCTCTACAGTAGATCAAAAATGTATTTAATTAATAAAGTATTTCTAATATTGCCAAATTACATTTCAGCATTATTTTAGTACAAAGAAGCTGCATCCTTTTTGGAAAATACTCTATCCTCAGGGCACGCTTACGGGTATTGAAGAATAGCCGCATAAATTCTAGAGAATCTTAGGTCAGATCTGTGTCATCTGTGAGTTAAATGACACACCGCGTGCACAGGTCTGCTGAACATTTTGTGCCACTAAACAAGCCATAGCAAGTTTAGAAGCTTACAAGGAAGTCTCGCAAGTGATGTGTAACTCTGCCCATGTCTGTGGTTAGGAAGAGGTTAATATGGGTGACCTTAGTAGGAATACTACAGCATGTCCCAGCTGGTGCCTGATTGGAACATCCTGCCGCCTGTGGCAGAGGAATTCCAATGCACAATGGTCACATTCACAACCCAACCCTGACAAAGAGCAGGATTGGGAAACTTTCATAAATAATGCCTCAAAACATAAGGATCCAAGATTCCTTACCAATGTTTTCAAGGTGTAGTCCCGCATCCCACTGAGGGCACAAGGCTGCGAATAGTGAGCGATCTAATAGGTTGCATATTGCAGACTATACATTTTATATATTTTTTCCTTTCCAGACCAAGTGTTTTCAAATCTTGTTTTACTTTACTTGGGTTTTACCTTACCCCGACAACTCTAGCCAGTGTTACATGAGAAGGCTGTCACAGAAGAATTTGCAAGTCTTCACCTTTAATAATTCCAAATAGACTGTCGCAGTTTAGGACTGTATAGATAACCCAGGAACAGGCTGCACTAAAGTCATGTTCACAGGTTGTGGGGTTTTGATGTGGAAAAAGTTTAGGAAGCAGTTGTCGTCTTGTGGGCAAATTAAAAATAAAATGTAGGCAGCTTTCTCACAAAGGTAATATTGGTGCATTTTAGCATCTATATTATGGCAACATCACCATCGCCTCCCGTGGTTGATGGACAGAATTTTGATATTTTAGTGTGTACAACAGATGAAAGCCTATGCTGGTGGTAATGGTGGGGGTGGAGGCTATGTTTATTGGTAATGTTAAGAGATTTTCATATTATTAAATCGCTTTAGATAGACAGCATGAAAATAAGCAATTTTTCAGTTTCTTTGCCTTTTCTATCTCCTGTCATTTTCCTGCAATGAGAGCTTTTATCTTTCATAGTGTACAGTTGGTTTCCATGGTGCATGCTGAGACCCTGGCCTAATATGCCTAAGGGTGCTGTACCAAGATCAGAGTGCTGGAGATTTGCAAAGAAATTCATTAACCTGTAACGCTTGGGTCGGAAGAGACATAGGAACAAATTGCACAGATTGGCCAATCTGTCTCATAAGGCCTCCTAACTGTGCCTTAATAGTTTCATTCTGGGAGAGGGGTTAACTCATAACATACTAGTTAGTTTTTTCCAGGTCATTGAGTTCTATAGAGCAGTTAGCTGCTCATGCCCCCTTTCCTCCCTGTCTGTTCGTAACAAACTGCTGTTATAAGTATTGCAAAATCACCAGCCCCCACCATCAGCTGCTTTCAGAGCTAGTCTCTAATCTCTGCTCTCACTGTCCGATGCTTTGTGCTTGTTCATATGCCCTGCTGCCTTTGTGTAAATATAGTGATGTCTGTGTAGACTCCAGAACAAACCACTGAAGGCTGAATGTGTTTCAGCTGAACTGGTGCTGAGCTTTATAGTTCTACTAATACTACAGTTCTAATAATCATCAGAACTGTCACTCAAGGAGGAAAGCCCATCTTGCCAGAAACCAGAAATTGAAAGATACTGAATAGCTGCTCAAGAGATAATTTGAGACTATCCCTTTAACCTCTTGCTGAAAAAGGGTTCCTAAGGTTACTTTCACACTTGCGTTGTGTGACGGACGTCCCAATGCGTCATTTAGAAAAACGCATCCTGCAAAGTTGCCCGCAGGATGTGTTTTTTCTCCATAGACTTACATTAGTGACGCATTGCGACGGATTGCCACACGTCGCATCCGTCGTGCGACGGATGCGTCATGTTTTGGCGGACCGTCGGCACAAAAAAAGTTCCATGTAACTTTTTTTGTGTGTCGAGTCCGCCATTTTCGACCGCGCATGCGTGGCCGGAACTCCGCCCCCTCCTCCCCGGAACTCACACTGGGCAGCGGATGCGTCGTAAGACTGCATCCGCTGCCCACGTTGTGATTAATTTGCACAACGTACGTCGGTACGTCGGGCCGACGGTTTGCGACGGCCCGTACCGACGGACTAGTGTGAAAGTAGCCTAACTTTAATATGGACTCACAAGCCGAGCTGACATCTTGCCTGGCAGATAATGGCTGTAATATTTAGTCATCATCTGCCTTTGTATTAACTGCGCATGGAACGAAACTCAAACCACGGCTGTTAACCTGTTAAATGTCTGTCAATTCCTGACACCGGCATTTACAGTTGTACAGGAGGGCGCGCTGTTCCAACAACACATCGATGCATCTGTGACACTATCGCAGGATGCCAATATGATGCCATGATGGCCGGGGGTCTGCTGAAAATTCCTGGGTTTGTCATAATGTTCTCCTGTAAACTCCAGCTTGTTGCTAGTGTTTTAAATGGGACCTTGATTTGTAGTATACGCCGCAGAACTGTGATATTGCTGTGTATAGTAAAAGCGATCAGACGCAGGTTCAAGTCCCCTAAAGGAACCAACGAATACAGTAAAAAGGAATATGGTGACACAAGCAATTTATTTTTTTTTTTTTTACAAATTTCAGGGTTTGTTTTCTTTCTGCCACTAAAAAAAAAAAAAAAAAAAAATTGGTAAGCATATTACCCAAGCCCATTCTCCTACACAAAGGGTGGGCAACACTCCACTACATATATAAACATACTGATCACTTGGTCATTAAACCAAATTAAATCAAGAGGTGTCTCGTGTTTTTTTTTTTTTTAATTAAAAAAGTTAACCTTTATTTAGACATATTAAAATTACACAGATATTAAAGATATTCACACCATATCTGAACCCAAAATTTAAAAATTATGCAGGGATATTTACTTATGTTACATGTGCCATATATGGTATGCATCTGCACTTCAGATATAACACTCCTTTTTTTTTTCTTTATATTGCTTTTCGAAATCATTTCTGTGATTGGCACATTGCAGCACTAAGGCATTTTCACTTTAGATCACGGATTTCTTCACTCAAAAGGGATATCCTTGCATAATTTTCAAATTTTGGGTGAGGATATGATGTGAATATCTTTAATATCGGCAGCAAGTATTTTACACTTCTTTAGGAGCAATAAGGAGTTTGCAGTCCAATCTGGCTTTCTGTGGGTATTTACGCTCTTCAGTTGACCTTTTTTAGATAATTTATTCTTGGTTCAGAGGCACTATTTTTTATCTTTTTGTGTAATTTTAATGTCTAAATAAAGGTTAACTTTTTTAATTTAAAAAAAAACATGAGACACTTCTTGATTTTAATGACTAAGTGATCAGTATGTTTATTTATGAAAAAAATTTGAATTTTGCTTTTATTCACTATTTTGCCACACTGGGATTTTTTACCCACTTTCAAGTACGTTATATGATAAATTGAAGGGAGCAGGTATGGACTGGGACTGAAATTTGCCCCTGGCATTTCAAACCACACAGACCCATGCTGTCCCTGTCCGCCAAGCACCATATGGGGATGTATTACTAATATTACCCCAGATGGAGGAAAGCAAGATTTACTACAAGACCAATATTTCTGCTGGGGAAAGTGATGGAGTCAGCGACTTTGTGCTCTGTCACAACTCTTAACAGTATGAGTGTCTTGAGAACATTCTGTTAACAATGTAGCAGACAATGCAGTCCACGACCAGAACAGGCCCTTCTGGCTTTTGCAGATGGCCAGTCCGGCCCTGGAAGGGTGTCATGCAATTCGGGCTATTTTCCGGTTTTCCTCCCCTTTTTCCAAGATCCATAATTTTTTTTTTTTTTTTTTTTTTTCTTTTTCTATCCACATAACCGTATGAGGGCTTGTTTTTTGTTGGACGAGTTGGACTTTTGAGTGAGATTATTCATTTTATCATGTGATGCACTGGAAAGCTGGAAAAAAAATTCCAAGTGCATCGAAATAGCAAAAAAGTGCAATTTCACAATTTCTTTTTACATTTATTTACCATGTTTGCTTTATGGTAAGACTGACCTGGCAATATGTTTCTCCATCATCTGTATCAGCACTGCTATGCATAGCTAAAATACAATCTCCTATGAATGCCAGCTACAGGCTGGCTTTCGCAAGAGAATCATCATGACAAGCGTGTAGGTCTTTACAGCGGGCGCACCGTTGGGCACATGGAATACGCCCCGCTGCAGATCCTAGTTTACTGTATATGCTGCTGTCTGAGATTGACAGCACCATTTATCAGGTTAACAGATGTGGGAGGTCCTCCATTCCTTCCATGGCTACTAAAGGCACATGATGGCTGATTAAATTGGCCATAATCCGCTGGGAATAATGCGTGTTCGGCGTGTGAGCCTGCATCAAACATGGCCCAGTGTCAGTTCCCGCACCAGGACGGGCTGTGTGCATCATGCATTTAAACTGCCACTGTGACAGTTCCGTGCTGACATCGGTCACTGACAGCAGAGCGGCACGGAAAGAAGTGCAGGAACCCATGCCATCGGACCGCGCACCCAGATCGCTGTGATAGGTCAGTCAATCTGACTGACTGATAACAGCATGATCGCGTAGGAGGTGCTGAACTATCAGTGCCTTCTGCCTGATTAGTGCAGCAGCTCAGCTCTGCCAGTGGCCAAGATTCTGCACTAACGGCCAGAAGCGTTGTCAGCGTCGCCCGTGGCTGGTTAACCCCCTAAATGCTGCAATCAAGAGCGATCGCACCATTCAGTAGGAAGGCAGAGTGACGGGAGCTCCCTCTGCCTTCAGATGGGCGCCCCCTTGGAAGCCCGATCGTTGCGACTGTAACACCCCCCCCCCCACTCACCAAACTATGGAAATCTCACAGCATGCTATCAGAAGCTTTCAGTATAGGTGTAATGCACTGCACTGCTGGTGCATTGCAATGCAATATACCTGCAATCAAAGAGAAAAGTTAAATTCCTATATAGGACTTAAGTAGAAAAAATAAATACCGTAAATTACAAAATAATATAAAAAAACACACTAATACACATTTTTATGTAAAAAAATAAATAAATACACGTTTGGTATTGTCGTGTTGGAACAACCCGATCTATAAAAGTGTCACACTAGTTAACCCCTTCAGTGAACGCCGTAAAAAAAAAACCAAAGCACAAAAATGTAGCAAACTATGCTTTATCATCATAACGCTTGGAGAAAGAGCTCAGAGATGAATGTTAATAAAAATCGTACGGTAGTACCATTGAAAGCGTCATCTTGTTCCGCAAAAAAACACGCTGCCATACAGCTTAAAGCAATGTAAAAATAAAGCTTTTATTGTGTAAAAGCGCCAAAACCTAAAAAAACTATGTAAATGTGGAATCACTGTAATCATACTGACCTGAACAATAAAAGCTGCCTTATCAGTTTTAACACATGCAGAATGGGGTAGAAACAAACATTCCTGAATTGCTTGTTTTTGTTTATTCTGCCTCGACAAAAATCGGAATAGAAAGAAAGCAATCAAAAGTTATGTGACCGAAAATGGTACCAATAAAAACGTCAACTCGTCCAACAAAAAAACAAGTCCTAATATGTCTGTCAGCCAATATATGGAAAAATTATAGCTCTCAAAATATGGTGATACAAAAAAAAGCCTTTTTAAGTCTGACAGTAGCCAAGCATAAAAAGAGATACAAATCTGGTATCGTTGTAATTGCACCAACACTAAGAATAAAGGCGTAAAAAATTAATTCATTACCTGCTGTTGATTTTTTATTTTTTTTTCATTTTGTCTTTCAAAGATATAAGGTTAAGGATCGACTCACATTTATCCTGTGCTCTGTAGTGAGCACTTATAACGGGGTTTCCGTGTAAATATTTATAATATGTGATTTAGATGGCACTCCCAGCAGAAGATTCCCTATAATGAGGCAGATGGAGGCACTGTGGACTTCGTCTGACCTGTGATCTGGCGGTATCTGTCTTTTTAGGCATGCATAAAAGTGCAGTCCACCATAGTTTTGTGCACTTCTGAATAGAAGGACACCTCTGTCCAGAGTCCAGAGTAACTCTGCTGCCTCATTATAGTGATTGGATCCCTCGGAGGTTTCATCTGTCATGTCACTCTGACATTTAGATGGAAACCTCAAAGTAAGTGCTCAGGGTAAAGCGCAGAATAAATGTAATTCCAAATGTTGTGTAATATTTTCCCAATAAAAACTTCAATTCAATCCACAAAAAAAACAAGTCCACACTCAGGTCTGTTAACAGAAAAATAGGGGCTTCCACGTTACTGGTAGCAAAAAAAGCTATAGAAAAGCAAAATGGCCCCTTGCCCCCTTAAACAAATTCAGTGAATTCTGCTCTTCCAAATCAAAATGCCACCTCCCTTCTGAGCCCCAGTGTGCATAAACCATCTTTAGCATCCACATGTTTGGCAGGGGGTATCATTTAAAAAATGTGGTCACTTGAAGGTGTGATTCTGCTCTCTCTTGCACTTAGGGGCTCTGTATATGGAGTCCACAACCTATGCTAGTAAAATCTGTGCTCCAGGAGGCAAATAGTTCTCCGTCCCTCCCCAGTCTTGTGTGGCTAATCAGTACTGTGCAGCCACATGTGGGATATTTCTCCATTCAGCAGAAATTGTGGGACAAATTATGGTGCCATTTTTACCCATTTTCCTATGTGAAAATGTAAAATCTGGGACTAAAACAAAATTTTTGTGGTAAAAATGTAGTAATTTTTTCTTCACTGTCCAATGGTATAAAATTCTGTAACACACCCGTGGTTTCAATATGATCGTTCCACCCCTAGATTAATTAATCACTTATTTCTGCTGTTCTGGCACCTCAGGTGCTCTGCTAATGTGACATGGCACCCTCAAACCATTCCAGAAAAATCTAAACTCCAATATGGCGCTTCTTCCTTTCTGAGCTTTGCACTGTGCTTCAAAAGTACTTTTCACCCATACATGGGATATTATTTTGCACATTCAAGAGAAATTGCACAACAAATTTTGGGGTCCATTTTCTCTTGTTACCTTTTGAGAAAATAAAAAAAAATTGGGGCTAAAAGAAAAATTTTGCTGGAAAAATGTGATAACTTTTTTTTTTTTTTCTTTTTAATTTTCTAAGCTCTGTTATAAACTTCAATAAAGCATCTGATGGTTCAATATGCTCATCACACATCTAGATAAGTTGCTTGAGGGGTCTAGTTCCAAAAATGGTGTCACTTGTGGAGGGGTCTCCTCTGTTTAGGCTCTCCAAACACGACATGGGGTCCGCTCTCAATTGCAGCCAATTTTATGTTCAAAAAGTTAAACGTGCTCCTTCCCTTCCGAGCCCTGCCGTGCGCCCAAACAGTGGTTTTCCTCCACACATGGAGTATTGGCGTACTCAGGAGAAATTGCACATTAAACAATGGGGTTAAATTTTGTGCAAAAGAAAAGAAAAAATGTAATGTTAATTTTTTTTTCCTTCCACATTGCTTCATTTCCTGTGAAGCACCTGAAGGGTTAATAAAGTTCTTGCATGTGGCGTTGAACAGCCTAAGGGGTGCAGTTTTAGAATGGTGTCACTTTTGAGTAATTTCTGTCATATTCGCCCCCGAAGTTACTTAAAATGTCATGTGGTCCCTAAAAAAAAAAAAATTGTCTTCTGTGCACATTTTATATAATAAAGGTATTTTTTTCACTTTATCAGCCTTTTATAAGCCTAATATTTCTATTTCATTATAACTGGCCTTTTGGTGCCTTATAGACACCTTTTTTTTTCCAACATCAAGAACTCACCAAAAGCTCATTGTGGAAATGTAGCCTAAAAAGTTACCGTATGTTAAATTTTGTCCTTTTGAGGCAAAAGTCTAAGGAGAGCTTATGGGCATATTAGGCATTAGTGTTGGTTGAATTATATGCCGTTTAGTACTAGCATGCAGAAAAATGTATTCTGGGTCTACACTTAGGCTATGCTCTTTTCTCTAGTCACCTTCCACGACGGCATATGGAGGTTGTCTCTTTGCCCTAATGGGGAACAGGAAACACAGAGGTTAAAAGGACCTCCCACCTCCCACTTGCCAGTGTCTTTCCTGTACCACGGTGGCTCATATCAGGCACCAGGGCAGTACAAGGACCCTCAGTCTAAAAAAGATCTCCGCTCGAATCTTTTCCTGGGCCGAAAAACACCTACTGTCCCTGACGGCAATCCACCTGAAGGGTACTGTAAATATTCAGGCGGACTACCTAAGCCGCCAGGATATTCATCCTGGCGAATGGAGCCTGGATCTTCAAACATTCAACATGTTAGTACACAGATGGGGTCATCCAGACGTCGACCTCTTTGCCTCTCACCAGAACGCAAAAGTCAAAACCTTTTTTTCCTTGAACCCAAGAGGCAATCCCAGAGGGTTGGATGCTCTAACCCAAGATTGGCAGTTTCGCCTGGCTTACGCATTTCCGCCAATCCCAATCCTTGCCAAGGTTCTATGGAAGATACGCCTAGAAGGGACTCCGACTATCCTGATAGCTCCATTGTGGCCCAAAAGAAGTTGGTTCAACTTAATTATCCAACTACAAGTGGATGGACCGGTAATGTTACCGATAAAGCACGATCTTCTTTCTCAGGGTCCCATTCTCCACTCAGACCCTCAGAAGTGGAGCTTGGCGGCGTGGTTGCTGAAGCCCAGGTATTAAGAGCTAAAGGACTATCTATCCCTGTCATAGCTACTCTCCAAAAATCGAGAAAACCGGTAACCAACGCCATCTACAATAAAATCTGGAAAAGGTTTTCTTCATTCTGTCTGCCGAACCTCCCAGACCCTCTCAAGCCTAATATACCCATCATTTTGCCTTTTTTACAAAAAGGCTTAGAAATAGGTCTTAGACCCAGTACTGTCATGATCTCTGCAGGCAGAGATCATAGCAAGCCTATAGAGGGACAAGCTCTCGGAAGATGGAACTATACTGACCATGAACTAAGCCTGCCGCGCAACTAGAAATAGCCAGGTAGCATTTCCTATTTATCGCTAGATGCCCAGCTCTGGCCTAAGACCTAAATAGCTAGCAGAGGGAAATATAAGACCTGGCTCACCTCTAGAGAAATATTCCAAAGAAGACAGTAGCCCCCCACATATAATGACGGTGAGTTCAGATGAAACAACAAACGCAGCAGGAAAATAGTCTTAGCAAATTTGAGGTCCGCTTACTAGATAGCAGAAGACAGATAGTATACTTTCATGGTCAGCAGAAAAACACTAACAAAACACCATCCAGAGATTACCTTAAACTCTGGCATTAACTCATAACGCCAGAGTAGCAATCCCTGATCAACGAGAGCTTTCCAGACACAGTAACAAAACTTCAGCTGTGAACTGGAACAAATAGGCAAAACAAAACATGGACAAAAGTCCAACTTATCTAGTAGTAGTCTAGAAGCAGGAACAAGCACTGAGAGGCATCAGATAACATTGTTGACCGGCAAGAAACCACCAGAGAAATGAGCTTAAATAGCGACACCCACTACTGATGGAACCAGGTGAAACAGGAAAGAGGATGACAAGTCCAATTCCACAAGCGGCCACCGGGGGAGCCCAGAATCCAAATTCACAACAGTACCCCCCCCTCAAGGAGGGGGCACCGAACCCTCACCAGATCCACCAGGGCGACCAGGATGAGCCCTATGGAAGGCACGAACAAGATCAGAAGCATGAACATCAGATGCATTGACCCAAGAATTATCCTCCTGGCCGTAACCCTTCCAGTTGACCAGATACTGGAGTCTCCGTCTGGAAACACGAGAGTCCAAAATTTTCTCCACAACGTACTCCAACTCACCCTCAACCAACACCGGAGCAGGAGGCTCAACTGAAGGTACCACAGGTACCTCATACCTGCGCAATAACGACCGATGAAAAACGTTATGAATGGAAAAGGACGCAGGGAGGTCCAAACGGAAAGAAACAGGATTAAGAATCTCCAATATTCTATAAGGGCCGATGAACCGAGGTTTAAACTTAGGAGAAGAGACCCTCATAGGGACAAAACGAGAAGACAACCACACCAAATCTCCAACACAAAGCCGAGAACCAACACGACGATGACGGTTGGCAAAACGCTGAGTCTTCTCCTGGGACAACTTCAAATTGTCCATAACCTGCCCCCAGATGTGATGCAATCTCTCCACCACCGCATCCACTCCAGGACAATCCGAGGATTCCACCTGACCGGAGGAAAATCGAGGGTGAAACCCCGAATTACAGAAAAACGGGGACACCAAGGTGGAAGAGCTGGCCCGATTATTGAGGGCGAACTCTGCCAATGGCAAAAAAGCAACCCAATCATCCTGGTCAGCAGAGACAAAACACCTCAGATATGTCTCCAGGGTCTGATTAGTCCGCTCGGTCTGGCCATTAGTCTGAGGGTGAAAAGCAGATGAAAAAGACAAATCTATGCCCATCCTAGCACAGAATGCCCGCCAAAATCTAGACACAAATTGGGTACCTCTGTCAGAAACAATATTCTCAGGAATACCGTGCAATCGGACAACATTCTGAAAAAACAGGAACCAACTCAGAAGAAGAAGGCAACTTGGGCAGAGGAACCAAATGGACCATTTTAGAGAAACGGTCACAGACCACCCAGATGACAGACATCTTCTGGGAAACAGGCAGATCTGAAATAAAATCCATCGAGATGTGTGTCCAAGGCCTCTTAGGAATAGGCAAGGGCAACAGCAGTCCGCTAGCCCGAGAACTACAAGACTTGGCCCGAGCACAAACGTCACATGACTGCACAAAGACTCGCACATCTCGTGACAGGGAAGGCCACCAGAAGGATCTTGCCACCAAATCCCTGGTACCAAAAATTCCGGGATGACCTGCCAATGCAGAAGAATGTACCTCAGAGATGACTCTGCTGGTCCAATCATCCGGAACAAACAGTCTATCAGGCGGACAACGATCCGGTCTATCCGCCTGAAACTCTTGCAAGGACCGCCGCAGATCAGGAGAAACGGCCGACAAAATTACTCCCTCCCTAAGGATACCTGTGGGTTCAGAATTACCAGGAGAGTCCGGGTCAAAACTCCTAGAAAGGGCATCTGCCTTAACATTCTTAGAACCCGGTAGGTATGACACCACAAAATTAAAGCGAGAAAAAAATAAAGACCAGCGCGCCTGTCTAGGATTCAGGCGTCTGGCAGTCTCAAGATAAATCAAATTTTTGTGGTCAGTCAATACCACCACCTGATGCCTAGCCCCCTCGAGCCAATGGCGCCACTCCTCAAACGCCCACTTCATGGCCAAAAGCTCCCGATTCCCAACATCATAATTCCGCTCTGCGGGCGAAAATTTGCGAGAAAAGAAGGCACAAGGCCTAATGACGGAGCAGTCGGAACCTTTCTGCGACAACACTGCCCCAGCTCCGATCTCCGAAGCGTCAACCTCAACCTGAAAAGGCAGATTCACATCAGGCTGACGCAACACAGGGGCAGAGGCAAAACGGCGCTTAAGCTCCTGAAAGGCCTCTACAGCATGAGGGGACCAATTAGCAACATCAGCGCCTTGTCTGGTCAAATCAGTCAGTGGTTTAACGACATCCGAAAAAACAGCAATAAATCGGCGGTAAAAGTTGGCAAAGCCCAAAAATCTCTGAAGACCCTTAAGAGAGGAGGGCTGAGTCCAGTCACAAATAGCTTGCACCTTGACGGGATCCATCTCAATGGAAGAGGGAGAAAAAATATACCCCAAAAAGGAAATTTTCTGGACCCCAAAAACGCACTTAGACCCCTTCACACATAAAGAATTAGACCGCAGAACCTGAAAAACTCTCCTGACCTGCTGGACATGAGAGTCCCAGTCATCAGAAAAAATCAGAATATCATCCAGATATATTATCATAAATTTATCCAGAAAATCGCGGAAAATATCATGCATAAAAGACTGGAAAACTGAAGGGGCATTAGAAAGACCAAAAGGCATGACCAAATACTCAAAGTGGCCCTCGGGCGTATTAAATGCGGTCTTCCACTCATCCCCCTGCCTGATCCGCACCAAATTATACGCCCCACGAAGATCAATTTTAGAGAACCACTTAGCACCCTCTATACGAGCAAACAAATCAGTAAGCAATGGCAATGGGTATTGATACTTAACAGTGATCTTATTCAGAAGCCGATAATCAATACATGGTCTCAAAGAGCCGTCTTTTTTTGAGACAAAGAAAAACCCAGCTCCCAAGGGAGAAGAAGATGGACGAATATGTCCCTTTTCCAAAGACTCCTTTATATATTCCCGCATAGCAGCATGTTCCGGCACAGACAGATTAAACAAACGACCCTTGGGATATTTACAACCCGGTATCAAATCTATGGCACAATCGCACTCACGGTGCGGAGGTAACGACCCAAGCTTGGGTTCGTCAAAGACATCTTGATAATCAGAGAGGAACTCAGGGACTTCAGAGGGAATGGACGACGAAATAGCAACCAAAGGTAAGTCCCCATGAATACCCTTACATCCCCAGCTCAACACAGACATTGCTCTCCAGTCCAAGACTGGGTTGTGAGACTGCAACCATGGCAATCCCAGTACCAAATCGTCATGTAAATTATACAGCACCAGGAAACGAATAATCTCCTGGTGATCCGGATTGATACGCATGGTTACTTGTGTCCAGTATTGTGGTTTATTATTAGCCAATGGGGTGGAGTCAATCCCCTTCAGAGGAATAAGAGTCTCCAAAGGCTCTAAATCAAAACCACAACGATTGGCAAAGGACCAATCCATAAGACTCAGAGCGGCGCCAGAGTCAACATAGGCGTCCGTGGCAATGGATGACAAAGAGCAAATCAGGGTTACAGACAAAATAAACTTAGACTGAATGGTGCCAATGGAAACAGACTTATCAAGCTTCTTTGTACGCCTAGAGCATGCTGATATAACATGAGTAGAATCCCCACAATAGAAACACAATCCATTCTTCCGTCTAAAATTCTGTCGCTCGCTCCTGGACAGAATTCTATCACACTGTATACTTTCTGGCGTCTTTTCCATAGACACCGCCAGATGGTGCACCGGTTTGCGCTCCCGCAGACGCCTATCAATCTGAATAGCCATTGTCATGGACTCATTCAGACCTGCAGGCACAGGGAACCCCACCATAACATCCTTAACGGCATCAGAGAGACCTTCTCTGAAAGTTGCCGCCAAGGCGCACTCATTCCACTGAGTAAGCACAGACCATTTACGGAATTTTTGGCAGAAAACTTCAGCTTCGTCTTGCCCCTGAGATAGTGCCATCAAAGTTTTTTCTGCCTGAAGTTCCAAATGAGGTTCCTCATAAAGCAAGCCCAAGGCCAGAAAAAACGCATCCACATCGCGTAACGCAGGATCCCCTGCTGGCAATGAGAAGGCCCAATCTTGAGGGTCACCCCTGAGCAAGGAAATTACAATCCTAACCTGCTGAGCAGGGTCTCCAGCTGAACGAGACTTCAGGGACAAATAAAGCTTACAATTATTTCGGAAATTCTGGAAGCTAGCTCTATTCCCTGTGAAGAACTCCGGCAAAGGAATTCTCGGCTCAGATACCGGAGCATGTACCACAAAATCTTGTAAATTTTGTACTTTCGTGATGAGATTATTCAAACCCGTAGTTACACTCTGGAGATCCATTATTGTCAGGTGCACACAGAGCCATACAGAGATTAGGAGGAGAGAGAGAAAAAAGACTGCAGCAAGGCAGACTGGAGGAAAAAAAAAAAAAAAAAAAAAAAAAATTCCAGCAGACTTCTTATAACTCTCCTTTCTCAACCTGGGTCTTTAACACTTTACTGGCCGGTCAAACTGTCATGATCTCTGCAGGCAGAGATCATAGCAAGCCTATAGAGGGACAAGCTCTCGGAAGATGGAACTATACTGACCATGAACTAAGCCTGCCGCGCAACTAGAAATAGCCAGGTAGCATTTCCTATTTATCGCTAGATGCCCAGCTCTGGCCTAAGACCTAAATAGCTAGCAGAGGGAAATATAAGACCTGGCTCACCTCTAGAGAAATATTCCAAAGAAGACAGTAGCCCCCCACATATAATGACGGTGAGTTCAGATGAAACAACAAACGCAGCAGGAAAATAGTCTTAGCAAATTTGAGGTCCGCTTACTAGATAGCAGAAGACAGATAGTATACTTTCATGGTCAGCAGAAAAACACTAACAAAACACCATCCAGAGATTACCTTAAACTCTGGCATTAACTCATAACGCCAGAGTAGCAATCCCTGATCAACGAGAGCTTTCCAGACACAGTAACAAAACTTCAGCTGTGAACTGGAACAAATAGGCAAAACAAAACATGGACAAAAGTCCAACTTATCTAGTAGTAGTCTAGAAGCAGGAACAAGCACTGAGAGGCATCAGATAACATTGTTGACCGGCAAGAAACCACCAGAGAAATGAGCTTAAATAGCGACACCCACTACTGATGGAACCAGGTGAAACAGGAAAGAGGATGACAAGTCCAATTCCACAAGCGGCCACCGGGGGAGCCCAGAATCCAAATTCACAACACAGTACCCTCAAGGTACAGGTCTCTGCACTTAGCTCGGTTTTTGACCAAGATTTAGCGGGTCATCGCTGGATTAAAAGGTTTATGACGTCAGCTACTAGAATGAATCCTAGAAAACAGATCATGGTTCCCCCATGGGATCTCAATATAGTACTCCAAGGGCTGACAGGTCCACCTTTTGAACCACTATCTTCCTGTTCTCCACAAAATCTAGCCTACAAAACGGTGTTTTTGGTAGCCATTACTTCAGCTAGAAGGATTGGTGAATTACAGGCCTTGTCTATACGAGAACCTTATCTTCTAGTAAGAGATGATTCAATTGTGCTTCGTCTTGATCCGTCTTTTCTTCCGAAGGTTATCTCTGACTTTCATCGTTCTCAAGAGATTTTCCTACCAACTTTTTGCCACAATCCAGCAAACTCGGAAGAAAGAAGATTCAACACCCTGGATGTCCGGCGTATTCTTCTACAGTACTTGGACCTGACCCGTTCGTTTAGAATTGATCATAACCTATTTGTCCATCTCTCAGGACAAAACAAAGGGAAAAAAGTAGCCAAAAGTACCATCGCTACATGGATCAAGAAAGCTATAACGGAAGCCTACCTAGCTCAAAACAAATTGCCTCCAGTAGGAATCAAAGCCCATTCAACCAGATCTACATCGGTTTCCTGGGCAGAAAGAGCAGTCGCATCTCCGGAGCAGATTTGCAGGGCAGCAACGTGGTCTTCACTCCATACCTTCTCTAAACATTACAGACTAGATGTATTGTCCAATAAGGACTTAGCCTTCGGCCGTAAAGTACTCCAGGCCGTTGTCCCTCCCTAGTGCCAAATTAGTTGGTATTCCTCCATATGCCGTCGTGGAAGGTGACTAGAGAAAATAGAATTATTCTTACCGTTAATTCGGTTTCTAGGAACCTTCCACGACGGCACTAATTTCCCACCCGATACATATTCCTGGATTAGTTCTGGGATTCTGAAGGTAAACCAGTGCTATGATCTCAGTTGTAAGTCACTGGCAAGTGGGAGGTGGGAGGTCCTTTTAACCTCTGTGTTTCCTGTTCCCCATTAGGGCAAAGAGACAACCTCCATATGCCGTCGTGGAAGGTTCCTAGAAACCGAATTAATGGTAAGAATAATTCTATTTTTTGCTGTTGTTTTTCTGCATCCAAAACCTGATCGTATGGCAGTAAAAAAGCTGCAGACAAAAAACAGGTTTCCTGCTTTTCTTGCTGCATTTTTGCTGCGTTTTTCAGGATTCCAACGTTCAGCTTTGCTTCCACCATACAAGCATGAACAATACAAGGTTTTAGGTCACCAATGCAAGACATATGTAAAACCATAAAGCATTTTGGGAGAAAAGGGCAATTTGATCAAATTATTTTGTGGAGAAAGACTTCTGTGTCAGAAAAATTAGTGATTATTCTGAACAAAAACATTCATATGCATTCATGAAAAAAATGAGCAATTGCAAATGTTAAACAGAGGGGAGAGTTGACTTGGTCGGGCATCATTTACCTAGGACACATTGGTAGTGGTAGGGGCATTGAGTTGGTCCGATATTGTTCAATTTCACACATTGGTCAGGCATTCTTTATTTTTACACACCACTAATTTAATTAAACTGCTCTATTCCTACCTGCCACTCTGAGGTGAGGACATCAAGACGTTTTGGTTTAAATTTGGCAAAATAACAAACATAAATGGGATTTCACATCCTGCTGTACCTGCTTTTTTTTGTCATTAAAAACGCTGATGTTTTTGCTGTGTTTTTGCACTTTCTCATTGCTTTCTTTGAGTGACAAAATGTTGCAAAACCGCTGAAAGAATTGACATGCTGCGATTTTCAAAAAAGCTGTAGTTTTCCAATTGTTGGGGAAAAAGTGTGCATGAGATTTCTGACATCTCATAGCTTTTGGTGGGACGGTAAAAAGCAGCTTTTAATTTGCATGAAAAACGCAACGTGTGAAAACAGTCTAAAAGCAGTTCTGTTGGTTTATTACATTTGAGATATTTTTCATCTGTACAATACCTAAAAACACAGAAGCTTCTATCACCTGATAACATTTTTCTATATTTTGTAGCACTTTTTGATCCTAACTAAATCTTCTGCCTCCTTAAAATGTTTTCTGTAACTCCCCAGTTAAAGGTTTAGTGAATTGCTAGTTATACAATTTCTTATTGTAATGATTAGACTGGCTCCAAAGGTGTACATTTATATTAAGAGCTCACGGATAATAATGTTTCCCCCAGGTGGCATTTCCAGCTAAAACCGTAGATTGGCATGCTCAGACGGCATCTCTACAGCGTCACATGGCAAGTCACAATCAACGGTATTTAGCAACTTCACTGGTGGCATGCCCTGTCAAGTTTATGCCTCCTGCATTTGTAATTATATTTATGACTTCTCGCATGTCTTCTAGCAAGAGCTTTTCTAGTGGTTGAGACCCGCCCTGGTAGCACTGCTATCAAACCTGACAAGAGAGTAAAGCCATGTTTCTTTCTATTGCAAGTCTGCCATCTATATATATATATATATATATATATATATATATATATATAGTTGTCTAAGGCGTACTTCCATCTTTCTGTCTGTCTGTCTTTCTGTCGGCAACTTCTGTCATGGAAATCCCGCGTCGCTGATTGGTCGCGCCAGCTGCCTGTCATGGCTGCCGCGACCAATCAGCGACGGCCACAGTCCAATTAGTCCCTCCCTACTCCCCTGCAGTCAGTGCCCGGCGCCCGCTCCATACTCCCCGCAGTCAGTGCCCGGCGCCCGCTCCATACTCCCCGCAGTCAGTGCCCGGCGCCCGCTACATACTCCCCTCACCGCTCACACAGGGTTAATCCCAGCGTTAACGTACCGCGCTATGCCGCGGGTAACGTTACCGCTGCTATTAACCATGTGTGTCCCCAACTTTTTACTATTGATGCTGCCTATGTGGCATCAATAGTAAAAAAAATCTAATGTTAAAAATAATTAAATAAAAAAAACTTGCTATACTCACCCTCTGTAGTGCGACGATGCGCTTGCGCCTTCCGCCAGCTTCCGGTCCCAGAGATGCATTGCGAAATTACCCAGAAGACTTAGCGGTCTCGTGAGATCGCTAAGTCTTCTGGGTAATTTCGCAATGCATCCTGGGAACGGAAGATGGCAGCAGCCGCGCGCACATCGCCAGAGCGCCGTTGGATCCCAGGGGGTGAGCATGTAACTATTTTTTATTTTAATTCTTTTTTTTTTTAACAGGGATATGGTGCCCACACTGCTAAATACTGCGTGGGCTGCGTTATATACTACATGGCTGCTATATACTATGTGGGCAGTACTATATACAGTACTACATGGCTGCTATATACTACGTGGGCAGTACTATATACTACATGGCTGCTATATACCACGTGGGCAGTACTATATACTACATGGCTGCTATATACTACATGGGCAGTACTATATACTACATGGCTGCTATATACTACGTGGCCAGTGTTACATACTATGTGGCCTGTGTTTTGTACTGCGTGGGCTGTGCTATATATTGCGTGGCCTGTGTTATATACTACATCGCCTGTGTTATATACTAAGTGGGCTGCTATATAGTACGTGGGCTGTTATATACTGTTTGGGCTGTGTTATATATTGCGTGGCCTGTATTAACGCATCGGGTATTCTTCAATATGTATGTATGTATGTTTATACAGTTGTGGCCAAAAGTATTGACACCCCTGCAACTCTGTCAGATAATACTCAGTTTCTTCCTGAAAATTATTGCAATCACAAATTCTTTGCTATTATCTTCATTTAATTTGTCTTAAATGAAAAAACACAAAAGAGAATGAAGCAAAAAGCAAAACATTGATCATTTCACAGAAAACTCCAAAAATGGGCCAGACAAATGTATTGGCACCCTCAGCCTAATACTTGGTTGCACAACCTTTAGTCAAAATAACTGCGACCAACTGCTTCCGGTAACCATCAATGAGTTTCTTACAATGCTCTGCTGGAATTTTAGACCATTCTTCTTTGGCAAACTGCTCCAGGTCCTTGATATTTGAAGGGTGCCTTCTCCAAACTGCCATTTTTAGATCTCTCCACAGGTGTTCTATGGGATTCAGGTCTTGACTCATTGCTGGCCACCTTAGAAGTCTCCAGTGCTTTCTCTCAAACCATTTTCTAGTGCTTTTTGAAGTGTGTTTTGGGTCATTGTCCTGCTGGAAGACCCATGACCTCTGAGGGAGACCCAGCTTTCTCACACTGGGCCCTACATTATGCTGCAAAATTTGTTGGTAGTCTTCAGACTTCATAATGCCATGTGCACGGTCAAGCAGTCCAGTGCCAGAGGCAGCAAAGCAACCCCAAAACATCAGGGAACCTCCACCATGTTTGACTGTAGGGACCGTGTTCTTTTCTTTGAATGCATCTTTTTTTTCTCCTGTAAACTCTGTTGATGCCTTTGTCCAAGAAGCTCTACTTTTGTCTCATCTCACCAGAGAACGTTCTTCCAAAACGTTTTAGGCTTTTTCAGGTAAGTTTTGGCAAACTGCAGCCTGGCTTTTTTATGTCTCGGGGTAAGAAGTGGGGTCTTCCTGGGTCTCCTACCATACAGTCCCTTTTCATTCAGACGCCGACGGATAGTACGGGTTGACAGTGTTGTACCCTCGGACTGCAGGGCAGCTTGAACTTGTTTGGATGTTAGTCGAGGTTCTTTATCCAACATCCGCACAATCTTGCGTTGAAATCTCTTATCAATTTTTCTTTTCCATCCACATCTAGCGTCGTTGGCCACAGTGCCATGGGCTTTAAACTTCTTGATGACACTGCGCACGGTAGACACAGGAACATTCAGGTCTTTGGAGATGGACTTGTAGCCTTGAGATTGCTCATGCTTCCTCACAATTTGGTTTCTCAAGTCCTCAGACAGTTCTTTGGTCTTCTTTCTTTTCTCCATGCTCAATGTGGTACACACAAGGACACAGGACAGAGGTTGAGTCAACTTTAATCCATGTCAACTGGCTGCAAGTGTGATTTAGTTATTGCCAACACCTGTTAGGTGCCACAGGTAAGTTACAGGTGCTGTTAATTACACAAATTAGAGAAGCATCACATGATTTTTCGAACAGTGCCAATACTTTTGTCCACCCCCTTTTTTATGTTTGGTGTGAAATTATATCCAATTTGGCTTTAGGAAAATTATTTTTGTATTTTTTCATTTAAGACAAATTAAATGAAGATAATAATAACAAAGAATTTGTGTTTGCAATCATTTTCAGGAAGAAACGGAGTATTATCTGACAGAATTGTAGGGGTGTCAATACTTTTGACCATGGCTGTAGCAGCCACATACCATATAGCAAAGGCCACGTACTATTTGTCTGCTATATACTACATGGCTCCTATATACTACGTGGCCTGTGCTATATACTATGTGGCTGCTATATACATACATATTCTAGAATACCCGCTGCGTTAGAATCAGGCCACCATCTAGTTGTACAATAATTTACAAGTGTAGGAGTTGATTCTTTTGGACAGAAGGGCAAGTTTTGTTTATATAGATCACTATCAACTTGAGAATATTGAAGAAAGAGAGATGGCATGACAAATGTTCATGTCTATAAAGAATTCAGAAAAATAGAATGTGAAGGATTTAATTGCGGAAAGTCTGGAGAAGGGTCACATCAGACACTCATCTGCGCCCGTGGCAGCAGGGTTCTTCGTGAAGAAAAAAGATGGCGGTCTACGTTCCTGTTTATATTTCCGGAAATTAAATCAAGTTACCGTCCGAGATCCATCATACCTTCTTCTTCTGATTCCTGATCTATTCAGCTAGGTTGTGCCTACAACCTAGTTAGAATCAGAGAAGGGGATGAATGGAACATGGCGTTCAATACCTCTGAAGATCATTTTGAGAGTCTGGTCATGCCTTTCGGTCTGACCAATGCACTTTGGTATTTCAGCAAGGAAATTTTCCATCATTTGGTGGGTAGATTTGTGGTGGTCTATATAGATGATATTTTGTTTTACTCTCCTGAGACACATTGGGGTCATGTTATACAGGTGCTCCAAATATTAAGAGATAACAAATTATATACCAAACTAGAAAAATGTGTTTTTGGGGTACCTGTTGTCATTTTCAGGTTTTCATATGGATCCGAAGAAGATCCATGCTGTCCTTGATTGGGACCGTCCCAAGAACTTGAAGGCCCTACAACTTTTCTTGGGTTTTACTAATTTTTACCGGAAATTCATCCGGAATTATTCAGTAATTGTGAAACCCCTTACTGACATGACAAGGAAGGGGTTTGATTTTTCCAAATGGTCGGACAAAGCCCTCCAGGCCTTTTCCTCCCTTAAGAGCTGATTTGCCACGGCTCCTATACTTGGTCAACCCTATGTTTTCCAGCCCTTTGTTGTGGAGGTTGATGCGTCAGAGGTGGGGGTTGGAGCTGTGTTGTCTTGGGGTCTGTTCCCTGGTAAATGGCTTCCATGCGTCGTCTTTTCTAAAAGCAAAAAAAATGTCTTCGGCTGAGAGAAATTATGACTTCCGTAGTAGGGAACTTGTCATTTAAATTGGCATTTGAATGGTGCAATTGGTTGGAGGGGGCTGTCCATCCTATTACTGTTATCATTCACCATAAGAACTTGTCATATCTTCAATCAGCTAAACGTCTCAACCCTATGCAAGCTAGATGGTCCCTGTTTTTTACTAGGATCAATTTTGTGGTCACTTTCCGTCCTGGGGTCAAAAATGTCAATGCTAATGCTTTGTCCCTGAGCTTCCCTGGTGGTGGTGACCATGAGAGCCCTGTCCCGATTTTGCAGAAGGGGGTAGTCACTTCGGCATTGTACCGTGAGCTGGAGGTTGAGGAGCTGGAGACCCAGGTGGAGGCCCCAGCCTCCTGCCCTGCAGGAAGGTTATTTGTGCCATCAAAATTACACCGCAAAGTAATTGGGGAACATCATAACTCTGTGCTTGCTGGTCATGCAGGTGGTAAGGCAGCCATGGACCTCCTTTCTCATTTTTGTTGGCCAAGGTTGCATCGGGATGTAGTTGAACAAGTAGCTGCTTGTAGTATCTGTGCACATTCTAAAGTATCGCATACCCGTCCTTCTGGTACTTCTTCCACTCCCTATTCCTAGTTGACCATGGACACACTTGTCCATGGATTTTATTACTGACCTACCGGTATCTGCACACAAGACTGTGGTTGTAGATCAGTTCAGTAAAAAGGTTCATTTTGTCGCATTACTGGCACTTCCTGATGCCAAGACTTTTGTTCAGGTGTTTATAAAAGAGATTGTGAAGCCTCACAGGGTTTCCTCCGATGTGTCAGATCGAGAGACCTAGTTTGTTTCCAAGTTCTGGAAGGCGTTCTGTTATCAACTGGGGGTGCAGCTGTCCTTTTCTTCTGCCTTCCATCCCCAGTCAAATGGACAGCCGAGCTCATTAACCAGATTTTGGAGACCTACCTCAGGTGTTTTGTCTCCGAAAATCAGGAGGATTATGCATCCTACTTATAGCTGGCAGAATTTGCTATCAATAATCACAGTCCAGAATCTACCGGCAGGTTACCGTTCTTTGGTGCATATGGTTACCATCTACAGTTTGGTACTGTTAGGGAGGGGCTTCGGAAGTTCCGGCAGAAGAATGTTTTGCTTTGTCGCTCTCCTCAGTGTGGTGGGGGTTCTGAGTAATTTAAAGCTCATGGGGGACAGGTACAAATGTATGGCTGACAGAAAACGCTTGCCAGGTCCGGGCCACAATGTAAATTACTTTGTGTAGTTGTCTACCATGAATATCAGGTTGAAAGTTCCTTCCTGGAAGTTGAGACCTAGATTTATTGGTCCCTATAAAATAACGCGCTGTCTTTAACCTCAGCAGCGTTCTTGAGCTACCTCAGGCTTTTAAGATGCACAATGTTTTTCATAAGTCTTTGCCAAAGAAATATGTGGAACCGCTTAAGCCCTCACCCCTACTGCCACCACCAATAATGTTGATGGAAATCTCAAGTTTCAGATTTCGAGGATTGTAGATTCTCACCCCCAACATCGTTATCTACAATACTTGGTTGTTGTGAACTCTGTTTTTGGGCTCCTGTCATGATTCTCAATGGCGAGAGAACATAGCCCAGCATATATGAGAACTAGCTCTTGGAAGATGGAAACTATACTGACCATGAACTAAACCTGCCGCACAACTAGAAGTAGCCGGGTAGCATGCCTACGTTTTTTATCCCTAGATGCCCAGCGCCAGCCGGAGAACTACCTAATCCTAGCAGAGGAAAAGACAGTCCTGGCTCACCTCTAGAGAAATTTTCCCAAAAGGCAGACAGAGGCCCCCACATATATTGGCGGTGATTTAAGATGAAATGACAAACGTAGTATGAAAATAGGTTTAGCAAAATCGAGGTCCGCTTACTAGATAGCATGAAGACAGAAAGGGCACTTTCATGGTCAGCAGAAAACCCTATCAAAACACCATCCAGAAATTACTTTAAGACTCTAGCATTAACTCATAACACCAGAGTGGCAATTTCCGCTCACAAGAGCTTTCCAGACACAGTAACGAAACAGCAGCTGTGAACAGGAACAAAATGCAAAAACACACAAGGACAAAAGTCCAACTTAGCTAGGAGTTGTCTAGTAGCAGGAACATGCACAGAAGGCTTCTGATTACATTGTTGACCGGCATGAAACTGACAGAGGAGCAAGGTTATATAGCGACTCCCACATCCTGATAGGAGCAGGTGAACAGAGGGGATGATGCACACAAGTACAATTCCACAAGTGGCCACCGGGGGAGCCCAGAATCCAATTTCACAACAGTACCCCCCCCTCAAGGAGGGGGCACCGAACCCTCACCAGAACCACCAGGGCGATCAGGATGAGCCCTATGAAAGGCACGGACAAGATCGGAGGCATGAACATCAGAGGCAGTGACCCAAGAATGATCCTCCTGACCGTATCCCTTCCATTTGACCAGATACTGGAGTTTCCGTCTGGAAACACGAGAGTCTAAGATCTTTTCCACAACGTACTCCAACTCACCCTCAACCAACACCGGAGCAGGAGGCTCAACGGAAGGCACAGCCGGTACCTCATACCTGCGCAACAATGACCGATGAAAAACATTATGAATCGAAAAGGATGCAGGGAGGTCCAAACGGAAGGACACAGGGTTAAGAATCTCCAATATCTTGTACGGGCCGATGAACCGAGGCTTAAACTTAGGAGAAGAAACCCTCATAGGGACAAAACGAGAAGACAACCACACCAAGTCCCCAACACAAAGCCGAGGACCAACACGACGACGGCGGTTGGCAAAAAGCTGAGTCTTCTCCTGGGACAACTTCAAATTGTCCACCACCTGCCCCCAAATCTGATGCAACCTCTCCACCACAGCATCCACTCCAGGACAATCCGAAGATTCCACTTGACCGGAGGAAAATCGAGGATGAAACCCCGAATTACAGAAAAACGGGGACACCAAGGTGGCAGAGCTGGCCCGATTATTGAGGGCGAACTCCGCCAAAGGCAAAAAAGCAACCCAATCATCCTGATCCGCAGACACAAAACACCTCAAATATGTCTCCAAGGTCTGATTAGTCCGCTCGGTCTGGCCATTAGTCTGAGGATGGAAAGCAGACGAAAAAGACAAATCTATGCCCATCCTAGCACAGAATGCCCGCCAAAATCTAGACACGAATTGGGTCCCTCTGTCAGAAACGATATTCTCCGGAATACCATGCAAACGAACAACATTTTGAAAAAACAGAGGAACCAACTCGGAAGAAGAAGGCAACTTAGGCAAGGGAACCAGATGGACCATCTTAGAGAAACGGTCACACACCACCCAGATGACAGACATCTTCTGAGAAACAGGCAGATCCGAAATAAAATCCATCGAGATGTGCGTCCAAGGCCTCTTCGGGATAGGCAAGGGTAACAACAATCCACTAGCCCGAGAACAACAAGGCTTGGCCCGAGCACAAACGTCACAAGACTGCACAAAGCTTCGCACATCTCGTGACAGGGAAGGCCACCAGAAGGACCTTGCCACCAAATCCCTGGTACCAAAGATTCCAGGATGACCTGCCAACGCAGAAGAATGAACCTCAGAGATGACTCTACTGGTCCAATCATCAGGAACAAACAGTCTACCAGGTGGGCAACGATCAGGTCTATCCGCCTGAAACTCCTGCAAGGCCCGCCGCAGGTCTGGAGAAACGGCAGACAATATCACTCCATCTTTAAGGATACCTGTGGGCTCAGAATTACCAGGGGAGTCAGGCTCAAAACTCCTAGAAAGGGCATCCGCCTTAACATTCTTAGAACCCGGTAGGTAAGACACCACAAAATTAAACCGAGAGAAAAACAACGACCAGCGCGCCTGTCTAGGATTCAGGCGCCTGGCAGACTCAAGGTAAATTAAATTTTTGTGGTCAGTCAATACCACCACCTGATGTCTGGCCCCCTCAAGCCAGTGACGCCACTCCTCAAAAGCCCACTTCATGGCCAAAAGCTCCCGATTCCCAATATCATAATTCCGCTCGGCGGGCGAAAATTTACGGGAAAAAAAGGCACAAGGTCTCATCACGGAGCAGTCGGAACTTCTCTGCGACAACACCGCCCCAGCTCCGATTTCAGAAGCGTCGACCTCAACCTGAAAAGGAAGAGCAACATCAGGCTGACGCAACACTGGGGCGGAAGAAAAGCGGCGCTTGAGCTCCCGAAAGGCCTCCACAGCATCAGGGGACCAATCAGCAACATCAGCACCCTTCTTAGTCAAATCAGTCAATGGTTTTACAACATCAGAAAAACCAGCAATAAATCGACGATAAAAGTTAGCAAGGCCCAAAAATTTCTGAAGACTCTTAAGAGAAGAGGGTTGCGTCCAATCACCAATAGCCTGAACCTTGACAGGATCCATCTCGATGGAAGAGGGGGAAAAAATGTATCCCAAGAAGGAAATCTTTTGAACCCCAAAAACACACTTAGAACCCTTCACACACAAGGAATTAGACCGCAAAACCTGAAAAACCCTCCTGACCTGCTGGACATGAGAGTCCCAGTCATCCGAAAAAATCAGAATATCATCCAGATACACAATCATAAATTTATCCAAATAATCGCGGAAAATGTCATGCATAAAGGACTGGAAGACTGAAGGGGCATTAGAAAGACCAAAAGGCATCACCAAATACTCAAAATGGCCCTCGGGCGTATTAAACGCGGTTTTCCACTCATCCCCCTGCTTGATTCGCACCAAATTATACGCCCCACGGAGATCAATCTTAGAGAACCACTTGGCCCCCTTTATACGAGCAAACAAATCAGTAAGCAGTGGTAACGGATATTGATATTTAACCGTGATTTTATTCAAAAGACGATAATCAATACACGGCCTCAAAGAGCCGTCTTTCTTAGACACAAAGAAAAAACCGGCTCCTAAGGGAGATGACGAAGGACGAATATGTCCCTTTTCCAAGGACTCCTTTATATATTCTCGCATAGCCGCGTGTTCAGGCACAGACAGATTAAATAAACGACCCTTAGGGTATTTACTACCCGGGATCAAGTCTATGGCACAATCGCACTCCCGGTGCGGAGGTAGTGAACCAACCTTGGGTTCTTCAAAAACGTCACGAAAGTCAGACAAGAATTCAGGAATCTCAGAGGGAATAGATGATGAAATGGAAACCAAAGGTACGTCCCCATGAGTTCCTTTACATCCCCAGCTTAACACAGACATAGCTCTCCAGTCGAGGACTGGGTTATGAGATTGCAGCCATGGCAATCCCAGCACCAAAACATCATGTAGATTATACAGCACCAGAAAGCGAATAACCTCCTGGTGATCCGGATTAACACGCATAGTCACTTGTGTCCAGTATTGTGGTTTATTACTAGCCAATGGGGTGGAGTCAATCCCTTTCAGAGGTATAGGAGCCTCCAATGGCTCCAAATCATACCCACAGCGTTTGGCAAAGGACCAATCCATAAGACTCAAAGCAGCGCCAGAGTCGACATAGGCGTCCGCGGTAATAGATGACAAAGAACAAATCAGGGTCACAGATAGAATAAACTTAGACTGTAAAGTGCTAATTGAAACAGACTTGTCAGGCTTCTTAGTACGCTTAAAGCATGCTGATATAACATGAGTTGAATCACCACAATAGAAGCACAACCCATTTTTTCGTCTAAAATTCTGCCGCTCGCTTCTGGACAGAATTCTATCACATTGCATATTTTCTGGCGTTTTCTCAGTAGACACCGCCAAATGGTGCACAGGTTTGCGCTCCCGCAGACGCCTATCGATCTGAATAGCCATCGTCATGGACTCATTCAGACTCGCAGGCACAGGGAACCCCACCATAACATCCTTAATGGCATCAGAGAGACCTTCTCTGAAAATCGCCGCCAGGGCGCACTCATTCCACTGAGTAAGCACAGACCATTTGCGGAATTTTTGGCAGTATATTTCAGCTTCATCTTGCCCCTGAGACAAGGACATCAAGGCCTTTTCCGCCTGAAGCTCTAAATGAGGTTCCTCATAAAGCAACCCCAAGGCCAGAAAAAACGCATCCACATTGAGCAACGCAGGATCCCCTGGTGCCAATGCAAAAGCCCAGTCCTGAGGGTCGCCCCGGAGCAAGGAAATTACAATCCTGACCTGCTGTGCAGGGTCTCCGGCAGAGCGAGACTTCAGGGACAAAAACAATTTGCAATTATTTTTAAAATTTTGAAAGTGAGATCTATTCCCCGAGAAGAATTCAGGCAAAGGAATTCTAGGCTCAGACATAGGTGCATGAACAACAAAATCTTGCAAATTTTGTACCTTTGTGGCGAGATTATTCAAACCTGTAGCTACACTCTGAAGATCCATTTGAAACAGGTGAACACAGAGCCATTCAAGGATTAGAAGGAGAGAAAGAGAGGAAGGCTGCAGCATAGGCAAACTAGCAAGTGATTCAATTAAGAGCACACTCAGAACTAGAGGAAAAAAAAAAAAAAAAAAATTGTAGCAGACTTCTTTTTTCTCTCCTTTCTCAGCCAGTAATTTAACCCTTTTTTGGGCCGGTCAAACTGTCATGATTCTCAATGGCGAGAGAACATAGCCCAGCATATATGAGAACTAGCTCTTGGAAGATGGAAACTATACTGACCATGAACTAAACCTGCCGCACAACTAGAAGTAGCCGGGTAGCATGCCTACGTTTTTTATCCCTAGATGCCCAGCGCCAGCCGGAGAACTACCTAATCCTAGCAGAGGAAAAGACAGTCCTGGCTCACCTCTAGAGAAATTTTCCCAAAAGGCAGACAGAGGCCCCCACATATATTGGCGGTGATTTAAGATGAAATGACAAACGTAGTATGAAAATAGGTTTAGCAAAATCGAGGTCCGCTTACTAGATAGCATGAAGACGGAAAGGGCACTTTCATGGTCAGCAGAAAACCCTATCAAAACACCATCCAGAAATTACTTTAAGACTCTAGCATTAACTCATAACACCAGAGTGGCAATTTCCGCTCACAAGAGCTTTCCAGACACAGTAACGAAACAGCAGCTGTGAACAGGAACAAAATGCAAAAACACACAAGGACAAAAGTCCAACTTAGCTAGGAGTTGTCTAGTAGCAGGAACATGCACAGAAGGCTTCTGATTACATTGTTGACCGGCATGAAACTGACAGAGGAGCAAGGTTATATAGCGACTCCCACATCCTGATAGGAGCAGGTGAACAGAGGGGATGATGCACACAAGTACAATTCCACAAGTGGCCACCGGGGGAGCCCAGAATCCAATTTCACAACAGGCTCCCTCTTGTGGTCACAACTGGTACTGTGTGAGTGCTGTCTTTGGGCTCCCTCTGGTGGTTCTTTTTGTCATTCTGCAGGTCTGAGGCAGGATCAGCTGTCTCGTTATCTCTTAGCTGGTTTCCTATTTAGTTCACCTGGACTCTCAGTTGTTGCCTGCTGTCAATGTCTTCAGTGCTATTTTGGAGCTCTCCTGCAGTCCTTCGTTATCAGTCTCTTCAAGAGAAGCTAAGTTTTGCTTGGTTCATTTTTTGACCATCAGTCGTCACATGTTTCTTGGTTTATTTTTGTCCAGCTTGCTAATATGTGATTTCCTTGCTTGCTGGTAGCTCTAGGGGGCTGAGTTTCTCCCCTCACACCGTTAGTTGGTGTGGGGGTTCTTGTATTCTCAGCGTGGATATTTTGCATAGGGTTTTTTTACTGACCGCACAGTTCCCTATCTGTCTTCTGCTATCTAGTATTAGCGGGCCTCATTTGCTTAATCTGTTTTCATTTCTACGTTTGTGTTTTCCCCTTACCTCACTGTTATTATTTGTTGGGGGCTTCCTATATCTTTGGGGTGATTTCTCTTGAGGCAAGTGAGGTCTTACTTTCCCTCCAGGAGTAGATAGTTTCTCAGGCTGCGTCGAGACGTCCAGGAATTTAGGCACGTTCACCGGCTGCCTTTAGTGTGTTTTGGTTAGGATCAGGTTTGCGGTCAGTCCAGTTACCACCTCCCTAGAGCTCGTGTCTATGTTCATAAACTTAGCTAGTCCGTTTTGTGATTCTCAGCCACTAGGATCATAACAGTACAGCAGGCCAAAAAAGTGTTTAATGCATCGCAGAAGTGGGATAAGAGAAGCCCTGAGTACAATTTTTTTTTTTTTTCCTCTCTATCTTTGCTGCAGTCTGTCCAGCTTCTCTCATCCCCTTAATCTCTGGGTGGTTTTGTGTTCAGCTGCAGACATGGATATTCAGAGTCTGACTTCTAGTGTGGATCATCTTGCTGCAAGGGTGCAAAGCATTCAGGATTTTGTTGTTCATAGCCCTATGTCAGAGCCAAAAATACCTATTCCTGAGTTGTTTTCTGGAGATAGATCTAGGTTTCTGAATTTTAAGAATAATTGTAAATTATTTCTATCTTTGAGACCTCGTTCCTCTGGTGATTCCGCTCAGCAAGTTAAAATTGTTATCTCCTTGTTACGTGGCGACCCTCAAGATTGGGCCTTCTCTCTGGTGCCAGGAGATCCTGCATTGCTGAATGTGGATGCGTTTTTTCTGGCGCTTGGACTGCTTTATGAGGAACCTAATCTTGAGAACCAGGCAGAAAAGGCCTTGCTGGCTCTCTCTCAGGGCCAGGATGAAGCTGAGGTGTATTGTCAAAAATTTCGGAAATGGTCGGTGCTTACTCAATGGATTGAGTGTGCCCTGGCTGCAAATTTCAGAGAAGGTCTTTCTGAAGCCATTAAGAATGTTATGGTGGGGTTCCCCACTCCTGCAAGTCTGAATGACTCAATGGCTTTGGCCATTCAGATTGATCGGCGTTTGCAGGAGCGCAAATCTGCGCACCATCTGGCGGTGTTTTCTGAACAGAGACCTGAGTCTATGCAATGTGACCGAGTTCTGACCAGAATTGAGCGGCAAAATCATAGACGTCAAAATGGGTTGTGCTTTTACTGTGGTGATTCAACTCATGTTATCTCAGCATGCTCTAAGCGCGTTAAAAAAATCGCTAAACCTGTCACCATTGGTACTATACAGCCTAAATTCATTTTGTCTGTTACTTTAATTTGTTCTCTGTCATCCTACTCGGTTATGGCTTTTGTGGATTCAGGTGCTGCCCTGAATCTGATGGATTTGTCGTTTGCCAGGTGCTGTGGTTTTGTCCTGGAGCCTTTGGAAGTCCCTATTCCACTGAGGGGAATTGATGCTACACCATTGGCTGAGAATAAGCCTCAATATTGGACTCAAGTGACCATGTGCATGACTCCTGTACATCAGGAGGTGATTCGCTTTCTTGTGCTGCATAATTTGCATGATGTTGTCGTGTTGGGTCTGCCATGGTTGCAGGCCCATAATCCAGTTCTGGATTGGAAAGCTATGTCTGTGTCAAGTTGGTTTTGCCAGGGGATTCATGGCGATGCTCCTTTGGTATCAATTGCTTCTTCCACTCCTTCTGAGATCCCTGAGTTTTTGTCGGACTACCAGGATGTATTTGATGAGCCCAGATCCGGTGCCCTGCCTCCTCACAGGGATTGTGATTGTGCTATAAATTTGATTCCTGGTAGTAAGTTCCCTAAGGGACGACTTTTTAATTTGTCTGTACCAGAACATGCCACAATGCGGAGCTATATAAAGGAGTCTTTAGAGAAGGGACATATTCGCCCGTCCTCCTCCCCTCTTGGTGCAGGATTCTTTTTTGTGGCCAAGAAGGATGGTTCTCTGAGACCTTGTATAGATTATCGTCTTCTAAATAAAATCACGGTCAAATTTCAGTATCCTTTGCCATTGTTGTCTGATCTGTTTGCTCGGATTAAGGGGTCCAGTTCGTTCACCAAGATAGATCTTCCGTGGTGCGTATAACCTTGTGCGCATTAAGCAGGGGGGATGAATGGAAAACAGCATTTAATACGCCCGAAGGCCATTTTGAGTACTTGGTGATGCCTTTTGGACTCTCTAATGCTCCTTCTGTGTTCCAGTCCTTCATGCATGACATCTTCCGAGAATATCTGGATAAATTTATGATTGTGTATCTGGATGACATTTTGGTCTTTCCTGAGGACTGGGAGTCCCATGTGAAGCAGGTCAGGATGGTATTTCAGGTCCTACATGCTAATGCCTTATTTGTGAAGGGCTCTAAATGTCTCTTCGGAGTACAGAAGGTTTCCTTTTTGGGTTTTATTTTTTCTCCTTCTACTATTGAGATGGACCCAGTCAAGGTCCAGGCTATTCATGACTGGACTCAGCCTACATCTGTTAAGAGTCTTCAGAAGTTCTTGGGTTTTGCTAATTTTTACCGTCGCTTCATTGCTAATTTTTCTGGCGTGGTTAAACCCTTGACGGATTTGACCAAGAAGGGTTCTGATGTGACTAATTGGTCTCCTGCGGCCGTGGAAGCCTTTCGGGAGCTGAAGCGCCGGTTTTCTTCGGCTCCAGTTTTGTGTCAGCCTGATGTCTCTCTTCCTTTTCAGGTCGAGGTTGATGCTTCTGAGATTGGAGCAAGGGCTGTTTTGTCGCAGAGAAGCTCTGATTGCTCTGTGATGAAGCCTTGTGCTTTCTTTTCAAGAAAGTTTTCACCTGCCGAGCGAAATTATGATGTTGGTAATCGGGAGTTGTTGGCTATGAAGTGGGCATTTGAGGAGTGGCGATATTGGCTTGAGGGAGCTAAGCATCGTGTAGTGGTCTTAACTGATCACAAAAATCTGATTTATCTCGAGTCTGCCAAGCGGCTGAATCCTAGACAGGCTCGTTGGTCGTTGTTTTTCTCCCGTTTCGATTTCGTGGTCTCGTACCTGCCTGGTTCGAAGAACGTGAAAGCTGATGCTCTTTCTAGGAGTTTTGTGCCTGACTCTCCGGGAGTTTCAGAGCCGGCTGGTATCCTCAGAGAGGGAGTGATTTTGTCTGCCATTTCCCCAGATTTGCGACGAGTGCTGCAGAAATTTCAGGCGGATAGACCGGACCATTGCCCACCAGAGAGACTGTTTGTCCCAGATAGATGGACCAGCAGAGTTATTTCCGAGGTTCATTCTTCGGTGTTGGCAGGACATCCTGGGATTTTTGGTACCAGAGATTTGGTGGCTAGGTCCTTCTGGTGGCCTTCCTTGTCGCGGGATGTGCGTTCCTTTGTGCAGTCCTGTGGGATTTGTGCTCGGGCTAAGCCTTGCTGTTCTCGTGCCAGCGGTTTGCTTTTGCCGTTGCCTGTCCTGAAGAGGCCTTGGACACACATTTCCATGGATTTTATTTCGGATCTTCCAGTCTCTCAGAGAATGTCTGTCATCTGGGTGGTGTGTGATCGTTTTTCCAAAATGGTCCATTTGGTGCCCTTGCCTAAGTTGCCTTCCTCCTCCGATTTGGTTCCTCTATTTTTTCAGAATGTGGTTCGCTTGCATGGCATCCCTGAAAATATTGTGTCTGACAGAGGATCCCAGTTTGTGTCCAGATTTTGGCGGATCTTTTGTGCTAAGATGGGCATTGATTTGTCTTTTTCGTCGGCCTTCCATCCTCAGACGAATGGTCAAACCGAGCGAACTAATCAGACCTTGGAAACTTATTTAAGATGTTTTGTTTCTGCTGATCAGGATGATTGGGTGACTTTTTTGCCATTGGCCGAGTTTGCCCTTAATAATCGGGCTAGTTCTGCTACTTTGGTTTCGCCTTTTTTCTGCAATTCTGGTTTTCATCCTCGTTTTTCCTCGGGTCAGATTGAGCCTTCTGACTGTCCTGGGGTGGATTCTGTGGTGGATAGGTTGCAGCAGATTTGGAACCATGTGGTGGACAATTTGAAGTTGTCACAGGAGAAGGCTCAGCGCTTTGCCAACCGCCGTCGCGGTGTGGGTCCCCGACTTCTTGTTGGGGATTTGGTATGGCTGTCTTCTCGGTATGTTCTTATGAAGGTTTCCTCTCCTAAATTCAAGCCTCGCTTCATCGGTCCTTATAAGATTTTGGAAATCCTTAACCCGGTGTCATTTCGTTTGAACCTCCCAGCGTCGTTTGCCATTCATAACGTGTTCCATAGGTCTTTGTTGCGGAGGTATGTGGTGCCTGTGGTTCCTTCTGTTGAACCCCCTGCTCCGGTGCTGGTTGAGGGCGAATTGGAGTACGTGGTGGAGAAGATCTTGGATTCTCGTATTTCTAGACGGAGGCTTCAGTATTTGGTTAAGTGGAAGGGCTATGGTCAGGAGGATAATTCCTGGGTTGTCGCCTCTGATGTTCATGCGGCCGATTTGGTTCATGCCTTCCATGTGGCTCATCCTGATCGCCCTGGGGGTTTTGATGAGGGTTCGGTGACCCCTCCTCAAGGGGGGGGGGTACTGTTGTGAACTCTGTTTTTGGGCTCCCTCTTGTGGTCACAACTGGTACTGTGTGAGTGCTGTCTTTGGGCTCCCTCTGGTGGTTCTTTTTGTCATTCTGCAGGTCTGAGGCAGGATCAGCTGTCTCGTTATCTCTTAGCTGGTTTCCTATTTAGTTCACCTGGACTCTCAGTTGTTGCCTGCTGTCAATGTCTTCAGTGCTATTTTGGAGCTCTCCTGCAGTCCTTCGTTATCAGTCTCTTCAAGAGAAGCTAAGTTTTGCTTGGTTCATTTTTTGACCATCAGTCGTCACATGTTTCTAGGCCCCCTCCTCTTCTCTTTGTATACTGCCCCTATTGGACAAACAATCAGTAGATTTGGTTTCCAGTACCATCTCTATGCTGACGACACCCAATTATATACCTCTTCTCCTGTTATCACGCCGACCTTTTTAGAAAACACCAGTGATTGTCTTACCGCTGTCTCTAACATCATGTCCTCCCTCTATCTGAAACTGAACCTGTCAAAAACTGAACTCCTCGTGTTCTCTCCCTCTACAAACCTACCTTTGCCCGACATTGCCATCTCTGTGTGCGGTTCCACCATTACTCCAAAGCAACATGCCCGCTGCCTTGGAGTCATCCTTGATTCCGAGCTTTCATTCACCCCCCACATCCGATCACTGGCTCGCTCTTCTTATCTGCATCTCAAAAACATTTCCAGAATTCGCCCTTTTCTTACTTTCGACTCTGCAAAAACTCTTACTGTCTCACTTATTCATTCTCGTCTGGACTATTGTAACTCTCTACTAATTGGCCTACCTTTTACCAGACTCTCCCCGCTCCAATCTGTCCTGAATGCTGCTGCCAGGATCATATTCCTCGCCAACCGTTACACCGATGCCTCTACCTTGTGCCAGTCATTACACTGGCTACCCATCCAATCCAGAATCCAGTACAAAACTACTACCCTCATCCACAAAGCACTCCATGGCTCAGCACCACCCTACATCTCCTCTCTGGTCTCAGTCTACCAACCTACCCGTGCCCTCCGCTCTGCTAATGACCTCAGGTTAGCATCCTCAATAATCAGAACCTCCCACTCCCGTCTCCAAGACTTTACACGTGCGGCGCCGATTCTTTGGAATGCACTACCTAGGTTAATACAATTAATCCCCAATCCCCACAGTTTTAAGCGTGCCCTAAAAACTCATTTGTTCAGATTGGCCTACCGCCTCAACGCATTAACCTAATTATCCCTGTGTGGCCTATTAATAAAAAAACAACAACATAATCACGTTCCTCCATCATGTTCTCATACACTTTATGCAGTTAATAGCCTCTGTGTCTGTACTGTTACATACTTAGGCAGTTAACTGGTTCATGCAGCTTTACATGAACACCCGAGCCTTACACTATGGCTGGTCCAAATAACTAAAGCAATTGTTACCATCCACCTCTCGTGTCTCCCCTTTTCCTCATAGATTGTAAGCTTGCGAGCAGGGCCCTCATTCCTACTGGTATCTGTTTTGAACTGTGATTTCTGTTATGCTGTAATGTCTATTGTCTGTATAAGTCCCCTCTATAAGTTGTAAAGCGCTGCGGAATATGTTGGCGCTATATAAATAAAATTATTATTATTATTATTATTATTTTTGTCCAGCTTGCTAATATGTGATTTCCTTGCTTGCTGGTAGCTCTAGGGGGCTGAGTTTCTCCCCTCACACCGTTAGTTGGTGTGGGGGTTCTTGTATTCTCAGCGTGGATATTTTGCATAGGGTGTTTGTACTGACCGTACAGTTCTCTATCTGTCTTCTGCTATCTCGTATTAGCGGGCCTCATTTGCTTAATCTGTTTTCATTTCTACGTTTGTGTTTTCCCCTTACCTCACCGTTATTATTTGTTGGGGGCTTCCTATATCTTTGAGGTGATTTCTCTTGAGGCAAGTGAGGTCTTACTTTCCCTCCAGGAGTAGATAGTTTCTCAGGCTGCGTCGAGACGTCCAGGAATTTAGGCACGTTCACCGGCTGCCTTTAGTGTGTTTTGGTTAGGATCAGGTTTGCAGTCAGTCCAGTTACCACCTCCCTAGAGCTCGTGTCTATGTTCATAAACTTGGCTAGTCCGTTTTGTGATCCTCAGCCACTAGAATCATAACACTTGGTGCACTGGAAAGGTTACGGTCCAGGAGAAAAGATGTGGATCTCTGCATCAGAGGTGAATGCTCCCTGGCGAGTTTGTTAATTTCACACCTCTTATCCCTAGAAACCTGGTCCTGAGTGTCTGGAGGCCACTCGTTGAAGTGGGGTACTGTCAAGGGGTGTGTCAGAGGCTGCAGACAGTCGTACTGCATCTAGCTGCAGAAGGTTTCTGCATTTGGCCTTGTAGACACCTTCACAAGTCTTCTGACTTTGACCCAGTGGCAACCTTTCTCTGGTTCTAATTGAAACACCTGGACTGGGGGTATTTATAGACTCCCAGCATGCTGCTGGGAGCTGCCGGTGATATTTCCATTTCCCCCTGTTGAGGTTTGGAGCTATAGCAGTCGGCTATCTTCCTCTTTGGTATTGCTGGAGGACGTCTGTGTTACATCTGAGTCTACTCAAGATAAGTGTTCTCCTTGTTCTTCTATCCCAGCTGTCTTTAGTCCTAAGAAGGACTTATAGCCAGGGTCAGGCAGGGATTAGGTTGCTGCTCAGCAATAGGTGCAGAACCTATATAGGGACATTTAGGGTAGACGGGGTGATGTTAGATCCTTCCCCCTCATCCCTTTGTGTTGCACTTATTCTTTTCTACACTGTGCGTGACGAGTAGCATCTATCGGCGATCTGATAGATGCTACTGTGCAGGTGCCGGTGGTGCCATCTTGAAAGAGGCACTTTTTTGTTCTCTAGCAAGATGGTGCTTACGCAGTAGCAACTATTGGATCGCTGATAGCTGCTACTGCACAGGTGTGGCCGTCATTTTCAAGGATTTTTCTTAAGGAATTTATGGGTACCATTAAAAAGAATAATTAAATGCACTATATGAATGCGATCATGGTGCAGCTCTTGCAGCGCAGCTGCCGGCACCTGCCTGCAGGAGGGGATTTTTTTTTAAATATATATTTAATATTCATTATAAAAACTAGGGGGCAGGTCACTGAGGGATCAGTGACCTGACAAAAGGCATACTGGTGAATACCTAAGCAGAGCACCACATGAAGACCCCCTTCCCCCATAGGCCCCCCTGAAGCACAAGCATATCATTAACTCAAAACTGAAAATCAAGATTAAACAACCACAAGATGGATTTCATCAACCCAGGTATCATTTAATCAGTATAACGGCATTGAGCTGACAATGTAGATTATTGTGCACAATCCTGCTGACAGGTTCCCTTTAAAAATCATCGGGGCTAATATTGGGGTGCAGGAGGAGGCCCAATTGGCTAATCTAAATCATTTGTTATAAATCCGTGTTTCAGTGAGAAATCAGAAGGCCAGATTTCCACTTAAAAATTCGTAGGTATATCAGTGTTGTTCTGGCACACTATCTAAGAAAATAAATAGTGATTGTTCGTTTAGTGACAGGTGACTGACAGTTGTGGGCCTAAGGTTGTGTAACAGCAGTTACAAGAGTGGAAGGCTACATAGAACATAAGTGGGGAAAACGCAAGGTGATAGTGAAGGGGGAAATACAGTAGGCTTGGTGTTCGACGTGTACGTGGGTTAGGTGCTAATGTTAATGAAAGCTCAAATGAACAAACACTGTCTCATCCTTTCCAAAAACCACTGACAACATTTTGTTACTGGACGGGCTACTCCACTCACTTTCTTTGGTAGCCGCACAGCTGTATGCCATCTGGATGAGTTCCAGAAAGAGCATGTGCTCCAGTGTATGGCAAGCGCTGCATCAAGTGTCCTCTCCTCTTGTTTCTCCACCTTAACATCACACACAGTACAATCCTCAGAAGTGGCACCCCAGTCACCCTTGTTTTTTCCCTTCCGTGTCACAAATTTCCAAACGCCCAACTGACTGTGGGGAACCACAGATTGACATTCCATTCCATGGGCATCAGAGGTCTACTCTAAAGATTCACAGGATCCAGGAAAGCATCGGCACCAATACCGAAAATCTTTTCATGTTGGATCCAGGCCCGAACGAAGTAGGGTCCGAGCAGAATCCAGACCCTCATCACCAAAAGTTAACCACCGGGGGTGGAAGTGATCCTGATGAGACTGGGATACTGGAGGCCCACACAGACTGTACTGTGGTGTCAGGGCAGGAAGAGGAGGGGGTGACTCTCAGGGTGAGGAGTGTGAGAACATAGACAACTATGAGATTGTAGATCCCACTTGGTATGAACCCAGGGGTACGCAGCTGAGTAGCTCAGCGGAGGAGGAAGATGAAGAGCTTCCCACACACACGAATTGATGCAACCATGACGAGCACTGCTTCCTCGGCCCTAATGTGGCCAGCATCGGTCGCAAGTGTGCAGTTTGCAGCAGCGGCAAGGATTGCCTAGCCGGGGCCTTTTTTGAGACTGCAAAGGATGACCCAACTCATGTTATCTGCCAAATTTGCAAAAAAAACTCAGTAGAGGCAAAAATTGCAATAATTTGACAACTACATGCATGAACCGGTACATGCGCGATCAGCATGCCTTAGTGTGGGAATCTCACTGTGCTAAAATGCGGACTAGCGGGCCTCACGAACCTAGGCCCGTCCCATCAACCAAATCTGCTGTTTCTTCTGCCTCAGTGACTGTGTCAAGTCTTTTCACACAGGTCTCCGGCCACAGAAACTCCACTTGATTAGCTCCTAAAGTCGGGGTGAGTGAGAGCAGTCAGCTGTTACAGGAATGGACATGACTGCTGTTTTTGTGTCACCTAGCATAACAAATCTTTCTCAATCTACCATAACATCTCCGACTGCACCTCACTCACAGTCAAGCAGTTTGTCCTGTTCTCCATATTCCACCCTCTCTCAGAACAGCAGCCAGTCCTCGGTCCCGCAGTTGTGGTCATGTAAAAAAATGTTCCTTCTACACAAGGCAAAGCGAATAGCTTGAACTCCACCATCTCCAATCTGTTGGCTATGGAAATGCTGCCTTTCAGCCTGGTGGATACAATCGGTTTCAGAGTTGATGGCCATCGCAGTCCCCCAGTACCAGTTGCCCAGTCGCCATTGCTTCTCTAAGAAAGCTGTGCCTGCTCTACACCAGCATGTCACAGACCACATCACCTGTTCCCTGAAAATATCTGGCTGCCATTGATTGGGGACTAAGTGACTCTGGTGGCTGTGGGGACAGTTAGTCAAGGGGCTGCTTCACAAGTCTTTGAATCCCCAAGCCTTGCTGGACAAAACTCTGCATCTAACACTTCCTCCACTGCTTCTGGCTCCTCCATCTCCTATAGGGCCTCCACCTGTGTCCTTAACCTCTCCTTTTAATCAGACACAAGTTCCAACAGTGCAGATAGAATCCTCCCCACCTCTGTACTGCGTAGCCATGGTTCACTGCAGTCAGGCAGTGTTCAAATTAATATGCCTTGGAGATCGCAGTCACACAGCTCAATAGTTTTGGACAGCTATCCAGGCAGAGTTAGAGCAATGGCTGTCTCCACTGAACCTGGTGCTTGAGAAGGCAGTGTGCGATAATGGTGCAAACCTGGTGGTGGCCCTACGCCGAGGCAACCTCACACATGTGCCTTTCATGGCTCACGTCCTCAGCCTGGTGGTACTGCAATTTCTCCGCCAGTATCTTTTTGCGCTGCTGCAAAAAAAAGCACAAACGCTGTGTACTCACTTCCGCCGATCGCACCCCGCATGTCATCGACTTGTATCTCTACAGAGGTCTTTCAGCCTATCCGTTAACCATTTGCTTTGTGACATACCGACATGGTGTAATTCCACTCTGCACATGTTGCAGTGACTGTGACAGCAGCGACTAGCTCTGGTGCGGTATGTCTTTTTACATAGCCTGAGCTAACGCAGTATGGACATGGTGCAAATCACGCTTGTCGAGTGAGCACAAATGAAGGACTTATGCACCTTTTCTGCACAGTTTTGAAATGGCTGCTAACATGATTAGCGCTGACAATGCCATCATCACTATTCCGGTCATCTACATGCTGAAGCACACTTTGAATAGTCTGTGTGAGGAGATGTTGGTCCAGGAGGAAGAGGTGGAAGCAGAGGAGGATGCAGAAGGAATACCAATATCTCAAATTTGTTGCCATTTTTACCCACTTCTTTTGTGAAAATGTTAACCCCTTTCTGACATTAGACGTACTATCCCGTCGAGGTGGGGTGGGCCCGTATGACCACTGACAGGATAGTACGTCATACGCGATCAGCCACGCTCACGGGGGGAGCGCGGCCGATCGCGGCCGGGTGTCAGCTGCATATCGCAGCTGACATCCGGCACTATGTGCCAGGAGCGGTCACGGACCGCCCCCGGCACATTAACCCCCGGCACACCGCGATCAAACATGATCGCGGTGTGCCGGCGGTATAGGGAAGCATCGCGCAGGGAGGGGGCTCCCTGCGGGCTTCCCTGAGACCCCCGGAGCAACGCGATGTGATCGCGTTGCTCCGAGGGTCTCCTACCTCCCTCCTCGCCGCAGGTCCCGGATCCAAGATGACCGCGGCATCCGGGTCCTGCAGGGAGGGAGGTGGCTTACCGAGTGCCTGCTCAGAGCAGGCGCTGGTAAGCCTGCAGCCCTGCACAGCAGATCGCAGATCTGACAGAGTGCTGTGCACACTGTCAGATCAACGATCTGTAATGTCCCCCCCTGGGACAAAGTAAAAAAGTTTAAAAAAAAAATTCTCCACGTGTGTTAAAAAAAAAAAAAAAATCCTAAATAAAGAACAAAAAAATATATTTATTATTCCCATAAATACATTTCTTTAGCTAAATAAAAAAAAAAACAATAAAAGTACACATATTTAGTATCGCCGCGTCCGTAACGACCCAACCTATAAAACTGCCCCACTAGTTAACCCCTTCAGTAAACACCGTGAGAAAAAAAAAAAACGAGGCAAAAAACAACGCTTTATTACCATACCGCCGAACAAAAAGTGGAATAACACGCGATCAAAAAGCATCATCAGCAAAAAAATAAAAAAGTTATAGTCCTGAGAATAAAGCGATACCAAAATAATAATTTTTTCTATAAAATAGTTTTTATCGTATAAAAGCGCCAAAACATAAAAAAATGATATAAATGAGATATCGCTGTAATCGTACTGACCCGACGAATAAAACTGCTTTATCAATTTTACCAAACGCGGAACGGTATAAGAAATTCATGAATAGCTGGTTTTTGATCACTCTGCCTCACAAAAATCTGAATAAAAAGCGATCAAAAAATGTCACGTGTCCGAAAATGTTACCAATAAAAACGTCAACTCGTCCCGCAAAAAACAAGATCTCACATGACTCTGTGGACTCAAATATGGAAAAATTATAGCTCTCAAAATGTGGTAACGCAAAAAATATTTTTTGCAATGAAAAGCGTCTTTCAGTGTGTGACGGCTGCCAATCATAAAAATCCGCTAAAAAACCCGCTATAAAAGTAAATCAAACCCCCCTTCATCACCCTCTTAGTTAGGGAAAAATAAAAAAATAATTTTTTTTTATTTATTTCCATTTTCCCATTAGGGTTAGGGTTAGGGCTAGGGTTGGGGCTAGGGTTAGGGTTAGGGTTAGGGCTAGGGTTGGGGCTAGTGTTACGGCTAGTGTTAGGGCTAGTGATAGGGCTAGTGATAGGGCTAGGGTTATTGCTAGGGTTAGGGCTAGGGCTAGGGTTGGGGTTGGGGCTAAAGATAGGGTTAGGGTTTGGATTACATTTACGGTTGGGAATAGGGCTGGGTGTGTCTGGGTTAGAGGTGTGGTTAGGGTTACTGTTGGGATTAGGGTAAGGGGTGTGTTTGGATTAGGGTTTCAGTTATAATTGGGGGGTTTCCACTGTTTAGGCACATCAGGGGCTCTCCAAACGGGACATGGCATCCGATCTCAATTCCAGCCAATTCTGCGTTGAAAAAGGAAAACAGTGCTCCTTCCATTCAGAGCTCTCCCGTGTGCCCAAACAGGGGTTTACCCCAAGATATGGGGTATCAGCGTACTCAGGACAAATTGGACATCATCTTTTGGGGTCCAATTTCTCCTGCTACCCTTGGGAAAATACAAAACTGGGGGCCAAAAAATAAGTTTTGTGGGAAAAAAAGGATTTTTTATTTTCACGGCTCTGCGTTGTAAACTGTAGTGAAACACTTGGGGGTTCAAAGTTCTCACAACACATCTAGATAAGTTCCTTGGGGTGTCTAGTTTCCAATATGGGGTCACTTGTGGGGGGTATGTACTGTTTAGGTACATCAGGGGCTCTGCAAATGCAACGTGACGCCTGCAGACCAATCCATTTAAGTCTGCATTCCAAATGGCGCTCCTTCATTTCCGAGCTCTGTCATGCGCCCAAACAGTGGTTCCTCCCCACATATGGGGTATCAGCGTACTCCGGACAAATTGGACAACAACTTTTGGGGTCCAATTTATCCTGATACCCTTGTGAAAATACAAAACTGGGGGCTAAAAAATCATTTTTGTGAAAAAAAAAGAATTTTATTTTCACGGCTCTGCGTTATAAACTGTAGTGAAACACTTGGGGGTTCAAAGCTCTCAAAACACATCTAGATAAGTTCCTTAGGGGGTCTACTTTCCAAAATGGTGTCACTTGTGGGGGTTTTTAATGTTTAGGCACATCAGGGGCTCTCCAAACGCAACATGGCATCCCATCTTAATTCCAGTCAATTTTGCATTGAAAAGTAAAATAGCGCTCCTTCCCTTCCGAGCTCTGCTATGCGCCCAAACAGTGGTTTACCCCCACATATGGGGTATCGTCGTACTCAGGACAAATTGCACAACAACTTTTGTGGTCTAATTTCTTCTCTTACCCTTGGGGAAATTAAAAAATGGGGGCGAAAAATCATTTTTGTGAAAAAATATGATTTTTTATTTTTATGGCTCTGCATTATAAACTTCTGTGAAGCACTTGTTGGGTCAAAGTGCTCAACACACATCTAGATAAGTTCCTTAGGGGTCTACTTTCCAAAATGGTGTCACTTGTGGGGGGTTTCAATGTTTAGGCACATCAGGGGCTCTTCAAATGCAACATGGCGTCCCATCTCAATTCCAGTCAATTTTGCATTGAAAAGTCAAATGGCGCTCCTTTCCTTCCGAGCTCTGCCATGCGCCCAAACAGTGGTTTACCCCCACATATGGGGTATCAGCGTACTCAGGACAAATTGTACAACAACTTTTGGGGTCTATTTTCTCCTGTTACCCTTGGTAAAGTAAAACAAATTGGAGCTGAAATAAATTTTGTGTGAAAAAAAGTTAAATGTTCCAAAAATTCCTGTGAAACACCTGAAGGGTTAATAAACTTCTTGAAAGTGGTTTTGAGTACCTTGAGGGGTGCAGTTTTTAGAATGGTGTCACACTTGGGTATTTTCTATCATATAGACCCCTCAAAATGACTTCAAATGAGATGTGGTCCCTAAAAAAAAATGGTGTTGTAAAAATGAGAAATTGCTGGTCAACTTTTAACCCTTATAACTCCGTCACAAAAAAAAATGTTGGTTCCAAAATTGTGCTGATGTAAAGTGGACATGTGGGAAATGTTACTTATTAAGTATTTTGCGTGACATATGTCTGTGATTTAAGGGCATAAAAATTCAAAGTTGGAAAATTGTGAAATTTTCAAAATTTTCACCAAATATTCGTTTTTTTCACAAATAAACACAAGTTATATCGAAGAAATTTTACCACTATCATGAAGTACAATATGTCATGAGAAAACAATGTCAGAATCACTGGGATCCGTTGAAGCGTTCCAGAGTTATAACCTCATAAAGGGACAGTGGTCAGAATTGTAAAAATTGGCCCGGTCATTAACGTGCAAACCACCCTTGGGGGTGAAGGGGTTAAATCTTTGGCTAAACATTTTGGTGGTAAAAATGTAGTTAGTTATTTTGTCCTCACTGCCCATTGGTATAAAAGTCTGTGACACACCCATGGTGTCAATATGATCACTGCACCCCTTGATGAATTCATTGAGGTGCAGTTCATTAAATGGGGTCTTTTATGGGAGGTTCTGCTGTTTTTAGCACCTCATGTGCTTTCCCAGTGGGTCATGCCACTTGCAAACCATAACCGTAAAATCTGGCGCTCCTTCCATTCTGAGCTCTGCCTTGCAAACAAATAGTGGTTTATCCCCACATATGGGTTATCAGCGTACTCAGGACAAATTGCACAATGAGGCTATGTGCACACGTTGTGGATTCTCTGCGGATCCGCAGCGTCTTTTGCGGTGCAGAAACGCTGCGGATCCGCAATTGCTTTACAGTACAATGTAAATCAATGAGAAAAAAAAAAAAAAGCTGTGCACACGTTGCAGAAAATCTGCTGCGGAAACGCTGCGGTTTAGAAGAAGTAGCATGTCACTTCTTTTTTGCAGATCTGCAGCGTTTTTGTACCCATTCCATTATACAAATCCGCAGGGGTAAAGACACAGCAAATCCACAAAAAAAATCACAAAAAACGCTGCGGATCCGTACAAAAAACGCGACAAATCCGCAGCTGCGTTTTCTGCCAGGAGAGGCAGAATCCGCACCAGAAATTCCTAAGGCTAATCCGCAACGTGTGCACATAGCCTTACTCTTGTGGTCCAGTTTCTCCTGTTACCCTTGGGAAAATAAAAAATTGGGGGCAAAGATCACTTTTGTGGAAAAACTATGATTTTTTTTATTTTTACGGCTCTACGTTCAAAGTGGCCACCACACATCTAGATTAGTTCCTTGGGGGGGATCTAATTTCCAAAATGGTGTCACTTATGGGGTGTTTACACTCTTTAGGCACATCAGGGGCTCTCCAAACGCAACATAATGTCCGATCTCAATTCCAGCCAATTTTGCATTGAAAAATCAAGCGGCGGTGAATACAATTGCTCCTTTTGCCCTTCTACCAGGGGCGTAACTACCGCGGTCGCAGGGGTCGCAATTGCGACGGGGCCCGCAGTGCTTAGGGGCCCACCCAGTCCAGTAGACTGGGCGGGCCCCTAAGAACTCTGAGCTACAAAATGGGCCGCCGGCCCTTTAAATAAATCTTATTTACAGGCCCTGGTGCACGTGCACTCTCTCAGTGCATGCGCGATCACGGGTGGGACTGCACTTGTCCCGCAGCAGAGCCCCTCCACCACAGAGAGCCGCACACCACAACTATGGCTGCAGCTGCTCTGTGCGCACAGGACCTGTGATGAGGTCACAGGAGGGGAGGAGTCGGAGTCACATGATCAAGGGCTTCCGTGTAGTGCAGGACAATAGTGCAGTGCACTGCTGGTTGTCATCGTGCTGGAGGAGGGTAAGCTTGTGTGAGGTCAGGAGGGGTTTGTGTGGATGTAGCAGAGCAGTGTGTGTATGAGGTGTACAGAGTGGAGCCGTGTGTGTATGAGGTGTACGGAGCGGAGCCGTGTGTGTGAGGTGTACAAGGCGGAGCTGGGTGTGTACGAGGTGTACGGAGCGGAGCCAGGTGTGTACGAGGTGTACGGAGCGGAGCTGGGTGTGTATGAGGTGTATGGAGCGGAGCTGGGTGTGTATGCGGTGTATGGAGCAGAGCCGTGTGTGTATGAGGTGTATGGTGCGGAGCCGTGTGTGTATGAGCTGTACGGAGCGGAGCCGTGTGTGTATGAGGTATATGGACCGGAGCTGCGTGTGTATGAGGTGTACAGAGCGGAGCCGTGTGTGCAAGGTGTACGGAGCGTAGCCGTGTGTGTACGAGGTATACGGAGCGGAGCCGTGTGTGCAAGGTGTACGGAGCGGAGCCAGGTGTGTACGAGGTGTACGGAGGGGAGCCGTATGTGCAATGTATACGGAGCTCAGCCGTGTGTGTAGGAGTAACTGTGTGGCCATTATACTGTAGGCAATATCATGTGTGGCCATTGTACAGTATGGAGCATCATGTGTGGCCATTGTACAGTATAGAGCACTATGTGTGGCCATTGTACAGTATGGAGCACTATGTGTGGCCATTGTACAGTATGGACAGGGGCGTAACTACCGCGGTTGCAGCGGTCGCCATTGCGACTGGGCCCGGCAGGTCAGGGGCCCGGGCCGGCAGGTCAGAGCATCAGACTGGCAAATGCCAGAATAGTCGGTGCCAGTCATGGGCCGCTCGATCCGCCTTCCCCTGCCGACTCGCCCCCCCGCCGTCGCATTTAACTATACAGTTGAATGCAATGACGGAGGAGAGAGCGTCTACAGACGCTCCCTCTCCCATCATTCCCCGCTCTGCCTCTGACACTGCGGGTGCGCGATGACGTCATATCATCGCGCACCTGCTGTGTCCCGGGCAGACTGCAGCCGAGCCTGAGACCGGAGCAGGAAGCAACGCTGGAAAGAGGAAAGGTAAGGAGAGTGTGTTTTTTTTTTTTTTTTTTTTTTTTTTTTTTTTTACTGGACTGTGGGGGCATTCTCGGGGAGGGGGGGGGGCGAGAGATGTGGGCTGTGCTGTATATACCACTGTGGGGGCTGTGCTGGATAGACCACTGTGCGGGCTGTGCTGGATAGACCACTGTGCGGGCTGTGCTGGATAGACCACTGTGTGGGCTGTGCTGGATAGACCACTGTGCGGGCTGTGCTGGCACCCAACACTGTTGCAGTGCAGGAGATTCCTCCTGCACGGCAACAGTCCGAGGCATGTCTAGGGGAAGGGGGCAGCCGGGGCACGTGAGAGACAGGAAGCAGCTCCAGTCATCACGATGAGACAGCTTCTCAGTCTGTATTTTTCCCCCCTCATACATCTCATGTACGTCTGAATGAGATCGTATTTAAGAGAAAGCCAAAATAACCCTGGGACAGAAGGCGAGAGCAGGGGGGAGGTGCGGGACAGAGCCGCTTTAGTCAGGAGAAGCTGAGGAGCTGCTGCTGGTTTACATCAGCCACCCCTGTACCAGAGAGGAGAATGTGAGTTGTGTATATGAGCTGGTATCTCTGGTGTGTGTGTGTGATATCTGTAGTGTGTGTGGGTGTGTGTGTGTGTGTGTGTGATATCTGTAGTGTGTGTGTGTGTGTGTGATATCTGTAGTGTGTGTGATATCTGTAGTATGTGTGTGTGTGAGGCAGCGGCGTAACTACCACGGTCGCAGCTGCAAGCGGCTCTGGCAGGTCAGGGGGCCGTGTGTCCCCTTGAGCCTTTCTCCCTTATGCTTGTGTCCCCATGTGCCAGTCTCCCTTGCCCATTAGTCCCTGTGTGTCCCCATGTGCCTGTCTCCTATGTGCCCTTGTGCTTGTGTCAGTCTCCTTTGTCCCCTTGTGCTTGTGTCAGTCTCCTTTGCCCACTAGTCCCTGTGTGTCAGTCTCCCTTTCCCACTTGTCCCTGTGTGTTCCCTTGTGCTTGTATCCCTTGTCCCCTTGTGTCAGTCTCTTGCCCACTAGTCCCTGTGTGTCCCCTTGTGCCTGTCTTCCTTGTCCCCTTGTGCTTGTCCCTTGTCCCCGTGTGTCCCCTTGTGTCAGTCTCCATTGCCCACTAGTCCCCTTGTATCAGTCTCCCTTGCCCACTAGTCCCTGTGTCCCCGTGTGCCAGTCTCCCTTGCCCACTTGTCCCCGGGTGCCCCTTGTCAGTCTCCATTGTCCCCTTGTGTTAGTCTCTCTTGCCCACTTGTCCCCGTGTGCCCCTTGTGTCAGTCTCCATTGTCCCCTTGTGTCAGTCTCCCTTGCCCACTAGTCCCCTTGTAACCTTCTCCCCTGCCTCCTAGCCCCCATGTGTCCCCTTGTGCCTGTCTTCCTTGCCCCCTTGTGCCCTCTCCCCTGCCCCTCGTCACCATTTGCTCGTGTCTTTCTCACTGCCCCTGTATGGAGGGGCTGCATTATACTATGAGGGGGGCTGCATTGTATTCTATGGGGGTTACATTGAATTTTATGGTGGGGGGAGGGGGGCATTTGGGAGTTCGCACCGGGGCCCATAACTTTGTAGTTACGCCACTGCCTTCTACCCATCTCATTCTTCTCTTTTCCATTAGGCCTATGACATCACATGAGTAAAAACTGAACAGCTGAATGCTTCTAAACTCTATGTTGAAACGAGAGGTTAGTTTTCACTGCACAAGTCACGAGTCACTGCAAACGTTCCAATTGGGGAGGCAGGAGCAGCTAGATCAGGAGTTGAAGAGTGGGATGATAACTGCAGGGACAAGAGAAAAGAGAAGAATTGTGCTGTATTCATGTACTGATCCTGTACAAATGTAGCAATCCATAATTTGTCAGACGTGATAAATGGCTATGATAATAAAGTATTTTGCCATCTTAAAGGTTACTACATCTACAAATTCAAACAGCGTGTAATATACACACTGTCAGAATTTGGCTCTGCTTTCATGACCACTTGTATGCGAATTTCATAGTTGTGGTCATGTGCCAAATGGCTTCTCTCAATGAAACAGTTTTTTACTGAACAAAGAGAAATTTAGGAAGAGCAGCTAGTGATTGTATGCAAATTGCACATGAGCAGTCACATGACTAAGCAAACCACTTAAGCGGTGTACAGGAGGGGGATCAAATTTGTACCTCGGGCACATTAAAATCTAGGTTCGCTTCTGAGTATATCACAGCAATTATTTTAAGTAATACCTAATAAAATGTATACAATTTTATATAAGCAAAAGTGAAGATACAGCTCAATTTTTTTATTTTTTTTTAAGAATTCGTCTCATCAAATGATTGTTATATATTATTCCAAAGCTCACTTTGTTTATCAAAATATCTCTACATGTATATTTTTCAAAAAGTAATACGATGCAAGAAAATTTGGTATTAATTATTGAAAAAAAAATTATTGTATTTAGAAAATGTTTTATAGTGTTTTCCCACTATTTTTGTCTTTCCAACAAGTTCTTAACTTGACTAAAACATTTTTGCTGAATGAGTAAGAATAGATTATTAGATCTATTTCAGATTTTGAAATAAATTATTACAGTCTGTGCATCTTAAACTCCAGGTAGCAAATAATGAAATGGAAATTAAGAGATTTGAAATGTGCAGTAAAATTTACATGTGTACATATATTAATTGACACATCAAAAAGATAACAAATAAAAACCTTTTTAGGATGGTTTCCTTTAACTGTGTGCAGAAGATCTCGAATTGTAATCCTTGCATTCCAGGTCAGTCTGGAATTTAGAAATTGCTGGTGTTGGAGCATTTTTCTTATCATTTCCAGCAAGGTATTTATGTAATGGTGCATACTTGCAGAACAGTGTGATTATATAAATGACCAGTAAATGGGTTGGAAAAAGCCAAACAACTCCTTCAGCACCAGAGATTCATTGCAGACCGGTACAGATGGGTCTATTCTAACAAACACCAGATACATGTACGATGGAGGTGGGATTTATAGATGCCAGCATCTGTGAAGGAACATGAGGGGTTTGTGAACAGACAATCCACTTCAGACATTTTATAGACTTCAAACCACATAAGAAAATATGAGATTTGTCACTGGAAGTGGTGGCCCACAAGAAATTACTTTGGTATGACAAAAAATACCAATGAGATTAACTACTTAATATCAGCTCTAAGAAGCACTGGAGTGTTGGTAACAGAAAGGTAAACTTTCTAAATATCTTTTGCTTGTGCTGGCTATACAGCTATAGCTATATACTCAATGATGTAACTAGAGTTTGATGGGCCCAGGTGCATGATTTGGACTGCGATCTTGAGATATATATCCACCCTGGTATTTATGTCCGTCATCCTGGCCCCATCCTGGTTTATATGTCCCTTATCCTGGGCACCATCCTGATTTTTGTGTGTATATACAGGTGCTTCTCACAAAATTAGAATATCATCAAAGTTCATTTATTTCAGTTCTTCAATACAAAAAGTGAAACTCATATATTATAAAGTCATTACAAACAGAGTGATCTGTTTCAAGTAGAGTTGAGCGACTTTTACTTTTTTCGGATCGAGTCGGGTTTCGCGAAACCCGACTGTCAAAGGTTGGGTGAAATTGGCCGATTATTGCAAAAAGTCGGGGGCCGACTGAAACACGAAACCCAATGCAAGTCAATGGGGAATCAAAGTCTGCAGTGAGTGGAGGACAGGAAAACGCCTACAGTGCCCATTTTAATGCCAAAAACATCAATTCTTATTACTGAAGCTTGTCAATCTTAATTTACTTTATAATAATAGTTTGGCATTGAAAACTGGGGGGCATTTGGCTAAAGTTGTGGGGGGGTAGGGCTGGCTCAAGATTTTCGTGGACCCAGGAAACGCGGAATACGTCACGGCGGTGGAGCAGGGAGAGGTAACTATTTCAACTTCGCAAGTGCTGTGATCCTGAGCAAGCAGGGGGGGCCCACTCGTTGGCATTGGCACTGGCACAGGGCCCCTCATAGTACTGCAGTGTGTTTGACGGCGGGTGGCTCCTCCCATCGGCAGAGACACTTTTGCGTACTATGAGGGTCCCTGTGCCAGTGACGTCGCCAACAAGTATGCCCCCCCACCTGATGAAGGAACCTGCACTTTCATCTGCACCTTCCTCTTTGTCCCCGTGTAAGGTGGTATAGTATGCGGGAAGGGGAACCTGACTTTCAGCAGGGTCAGATTCTGGCTGTGTAGAGTGCAAGGGGAATTGTTGTGAATTTGCTTTTTGCTCCCTCTAGTGGTTACTAGTTTTTTGACTCTGGTTTTTCTGTCATTCCTTTTATCCGCACCTGGGTCGTTAGTTAGGTGTGTTGCTATATAAGCTCCCTGGACCTTCAGTTCAATGCCTGGCAACGTAGTTATCAGAGCTAGTCTGCTGTGCTCTTGTCTACTGATCCTGGTTCCAGTTATATCAGCTAAGTCTGCCTTTTGCTTTTTGCTATTTGTTTTGGTTTTGTATTTTTGTCCAGCTTGTTCCAAATCTATATCCTGACCTTTGCTGGAAGCTCTAGGGGGGCTGGTGTTCTCCCCCCGGACCGTTAGACGGTTCGGGGGTTCTTGAATTTCCAGTGTGGATTTTGATAGGGTTTTTGTTGACCATATAAGTTACCTTTCTTTATTCTGCTATCAGTAAGCGGGCCTCTCTGTGCTAAACCTGGTTCATTTCTGTGTTTGTCATTTCCTCTTACCTAACCGTCATTATTTGTGGGGGGCTTCTATCCAGCTTTGGGGTCCCCTTCTCTGGAGGCAAGAAAGGTCTTTGTTTTCCTCTACTAGGGGTAGCTAGATTCTCCGGCTGGCGCGTGTCATCTAGAATCAACGTAGGAATGATCCCCGGCTACTTCTAGTGTTGGCGTTAGGAGTAGATATATGGTCAACCCAGTTACCACTGCCCTATGAGCTGGATTTTTGTATTCTGCAGACTTCCACGTTCCTCTGAGACCCTCGCCATTGGGGTCATAACAGGGAATGTAGTGGTCAGGGTCAATGTACCAGCAGGCTCATCTAGCGGTGGCTGGGCAATGGGCAGAATGAGGAGGAAACATAGATATAGGCCCAAATAATAAAGTAGGCTAAATGCAGTTCAAAATTGGTAACAGGACTAACCGGGCGGCATTGCTTTCTTCAGCGGAGGACAACTGTAATGAGCGGCACACACAGTTAGTAGGCCCTAATAATAAAGTAGGCTAAATGTCTGCCAAAATATTGTTCATAAATAAACAGGTGGCATAGCTAGGTACAGGGGTGGGCTCCTCTGCTGAGTAGCAGACAGTGGTAGTAGGCGCAAAGTATTAACTGGTCTAAATGGAGGCCAGGGCCCCTGTATATTTTAACTATCATCTATCATTTCAACAAATTTGTATTGGCAGTGGCATTGAAGCATTTAACAGCACAGACTACACAGTGGTGGAGCAGGGAGAGGTAAGTATTGCAAGTGGTAGAGCACTGTTCGAGCTGAGGGGGAACACTCTCTCGTGGGTGGCGGTACTGGCCCAGGGCCCCTCATACTACGACGGTGTGTCTGACGTTGGTTGTGCACCACCACCGTCAGAGACATTTCATTCTACTATGAGGGACCCTGTGCCAGTGCCAGAGGCTGAGTCAGCAAGGAAAGCCAAAACTTTTTCCTGCTGCTCCGGCTTTAAAAGCGGTTTTCCTACTCCCAGATAAGGGAGCCTTCGAGGCCTTGTGTAGCCAGACGATGACGCTGGCTCAACACCTCCAGCCTTAGCTGCTATTTTGCTTTTCCCACTACCACCAGATGCTCCACCACCACCACCATCAGTACCAGCTGGCAACGACCCCCCCCCCGGCATTTTCCACCAGACTTCTTATTTTTGGGAAAATCTAACCAAAATAACAACCGTTATATGGTACTGTAAAATAAGGTAGAAGGTGTATATAAACTTGTTGAGAATTTAAATCTCCCTTTTTTGGGGGGGAGACTGCACCAAAACTCAGGCCCAGTGTATAACACAACACAATGTAAGTGGCTGGAAGATATATGAAAAAATACAAGGACTGTAGTACAATTTCAATCTCCCTACAATGATCTCAGGACAAGTATGGCAGCAATAAAAAGGACTGCTGCACACAAAAGTGTGGACAAATAAACAAGATAACTGCAGAAAGGAGCAACAGGATTTTTGCTTTTAAAAAAGCAGTTGGTTTGCACAGCAGCGTGCAAACAGCAATGCAGCTATCAGGGAGCCTTATAAGGCAGCCTAATAAGCTACAGAGCTGATGCACAAAAATATAGCCTTCACTGTCCCTGCAAAATAAGGTGGTGTTGGACAGTGGAAATCGCTACAGCACAAGCAGTTTGGGGGTTAATCTTCCCTCCCTAACTATATCCCTTCTGATGAAGCTGCAGCAACCTCTCTCAATGCTACGATCGGCAGAAGTAAGATGGCGGTCGGCATGCATGCCCCTTTATAGCCCCTGTGACGCCGCAGAAAGCAAGCCAATCAGTGTCATGCCCTTTTCTAAGATGGTGGGGACCGAGACCTATGTCATCACGCTGCCCACACTCTGCGTCCTCCTTCATTGGCTGAGAAATGGCGCTGTATGCGTCATATGAAACGCGACTTTGGCCGATCCCACATGGCCACATGACCTTATGGCCGATCCCACACTAGGGTTGGGTTTCATGAAACCTGACTGCCAAAAGTAGGCGATTTTTGAATTTGTCAGATCCGTTTCGCTCAACCCTAGTTTCAAGTGTTTATTTCTGTTAATGTTGATGATTATGGTTTACAACCAATTAAAACCCAAAAGTCATTATCTCAGTAAATTAGAATGCTTTATAACCCCAGGTTGAAAAATGATCTTAAAATGCAAAATGTTGGCCTACTGAAATGTATGATCAGTAAATGCACTCAATACTTGGTCTGGACTCCATTTGCATCAATTACTACATCAATACGGCGTGACATGGAGGCGATCAGCCTGTGGCTTTCCTGAGGTATTATGGAAGCCCAGCTTGCTTTGATAGCAGCCTTCAGCTCGTCTGCATTGTTGGGCCTGGTGCCTCTCCTCTTCCTCTTCACAATACCCCATAGATTCTCTATGGGGTTAAGGTCAGGTGAGTTTGCTGGCTAATCAAGCACAGTGATAGTTTTGTTTTTAAACCAGGAATTGGTACTTTTGGCAGTATGGACAGGTGCCAAATCCTGCTGGAGAATGAAATTTCAAACTCTAAAAAGCTTGTCGGCAGAGAGAAGTTTGAAGTGCTGTAAAATTTCCTGGTAGACGGCTGCATTGACTTTGGTCTTGATAAAAACAGTGGACCAACGCCAACGGATGACAAGGCTCCCCAAACCATCACTGATTGCGGAAACCGCACACTAGACCTCAAGTAGCTTTTATTGTGTGCCTCTCCACACTTGCTCCAGATTTTGGGACCTTGATTTCAAAATAAAATGCAAGATTTACTTTCATCTGAAAACACCTCAGTCCAGTTCTTTTGTTTTTTTTCTTGGCCCAGGTAAGACTCTTCTGGCGTTGTCTATTGGTCATGAGTGTTTGACACAAGGAATGCGACACTTGTAGCCCATGTCCTGGATACGCCTGTGTGTGGTGGCTCTTGAATCAATTACTCCAGCAGCAATCCACTTCTTGTGAATCTCCCCAAAATTTTTGAATAGCCTTTTCTTAACCATTTCAAGGCTGTGGCTATCCCAGTTGCTTGTGCACCTTTTTGTACCACACTTTCTTTCCACTCAACTTTCCATTAATATGCTTGGATACAGCACTCTGTGAACACCCAGCTTCTTTAGCAACGACCTTTTGTGGCTTACCCTCCTTGTGGAGTGTGGCAATGACTGCCTTCTGGACATCTGTCAGTTCGGCAGCCTTCCCCATGATTGTGGAACTTTTGAGTTTTCATTGGCTGTAAGCCATAATCATCAACATTAACAGAAATAAACACTTGAAATAGATCACTCTGTTTTTAATGACTCTATGTAATGAGTTTCACTTTTTGTATTGAAGAACTGAAATAAATTAACTTTTTGATGATATTCTAATTTTGTTAGAAGTACCTGTATATGAATGTACCATATATACTTGAGTATAAGCCGACCCGAGGCACCTATTTTTTCCTCGGAAAACTGGGTAAGCTTATTGACTCTACTATAAGCTGGGTATGTATTGTCCTCTCATCCCTGTCCTGCTCTGTGTGGCTCCTCCCATCCTGTCCTGCTCTGTGTGGCTCCCCCCATCCTGTCCTGCTCTGTGTGGCTCCCACTGTTGTATGCATGGCTCCCCCGGTCTCCTCGTATGCATGGCTGGGCTCCCCCATCCCATTGTTGTATGCATGGCTGGACTCCCCTGTCCCATCCTTGTATGCATGGCTCCCCCCATCTCATCTTGTATGCATGGCTGGGCTTCCCCATCCCATCCTTGTATGCATGGCTGGGCTCCCCTTCCCATCCTTGTACACATGGCTCGGCTCCTCACCCTCCTCACGCCATCACTTTACATCCCTGCATCTCCGTTGTCCTGATGCGGCAGCTCTTCCTGTGCTGAGCGCTCACGTGGTAACGTTCATTACGGTAATGAATATGCGCTCCACGCCTATGGGAGTGGAGACACATGCATATTCATTACCTTAATGAGCAGTACCACATGATAGCTCAGCACAGGAAGCGATGCCGCATCAAGACAAGGGAGGTGCAGGGACAGCACGAAGAGGGCAAGTATGATGTCACAGCCGCCGGCTCTTACCGCTTCTCCGCCGCTCCCCCCCCCTGCTGGCTTTCTTGATAGTGACTCGTGTATAAGCCAAGGGGGGCGTTTTCAGCACAAAAAAATGGGCTGAAAATCTTGGCTTATACACAAGTATATACAGTATATATAATATATATTGTAGAGATCGGTACTCACTCGGCTGCGGTTGAGGTAGTCACAGGAAGCGGTATTATTGAAATCTCCAAGAAAGTTTATTAAAACTGCATGAACTGCTCTGGATAGAAAAAAAACAGCATTTTCTGGCACAAACTGAAAACAAACAGGAAAAAAAATAGTCCATATGGTATTGAGGCTCTGCCCGCTCAGGTCAGTGTTTTGAACACATGAAAGAAAACACCGTGTGCACAGCTACAAACTGGTGCCTAGACTAGGTTCCCAAACCATCGGTATACACAATAAAGAAGTCTAGCACTCAACTTCAGTAACGGCAGAAATGATTTATTTGTAGCACTAGAAACGTTTCAGTCCAAGGGGACTTTCATCAGTCACTACAATATCATAACAGAAAAAAATAAAATAAGAGGTATATCCAGTACAAAAAATATTAAACAAAGTATATACAAAAATAAACAACAAGCGAACGGACAAGGTTAACTTGAAGATAAAGGTCAAAATAACTAAAATGTAATACTTTTATCAAATGAAGGCAGTGAAAGTAACAGCAAACTGCTCAACTCAGTGTGAGGTATAATAGTGGTAAAGTGACAATGCCAGCAGACAAGACAGAAAAAGCGTACCGTGCTTATGTAGGCCAGAAGGGCTCCGGTTATGAGACAAAGAGGGGTAATATGCAGAAGGCACCTGGGTTCATGAGGGAGAGAAACACGGATGTAAGGTACACGGATATCATGAAGGAGGAGCCAGAGGAAAGGTAAAGTAAAGGTACTTACAGAGGCGTAATGACCCCTTGTGGCGCAAATGGCGAGAATAGTATCAAACTAAAGAGGAGATAAATGGGGTAAAAGTGATTACTGACTATGGTGTGAAATGACCAAATAAAACAGGAGGCAGAAACAAGGGGTACGGGAAAAAGGAATGGTACCTTAAGGAAAATTGCAGATATGGTGGGACCACGATCCCCTTATAGGGTTAAACCACCCTCAAACTGCGGGAAAGAAGGGGAGAAAACATCATGTCTACAAAGACAAAACACTAGAAAAATACCGCAGCAAATAGGCGCCATTTTGTCATCAGTGTTTTGAACACAGACTGGAGGTGTGCCACATAGCCACAGAGACCAAATGAGAGACTCTGCCTCCATTTTATCTGCCAAACCTCACCCCTGGGGTTGGGATATGTGAGCAGTCATTCCCACCTATTTCTTATGACCGCTCGTAAAACCCGGCCCTGGAATGGCCAAATAACTCTCAGCACTATACGTGCTGGAGCATGCTTCTGAGCTCATATCGCTGCAGCTAACATAACTCCCCCCAAGGACTTGTCTGGCGGATATATATATATAGAGATATATATATATATATATATATATATATATATATAAACTGTGGCCCGATTCTAACGCATCGGGTATTCTAGAATATGCATGTCCCCGTAGTATATGGACAATGATGATTCCAGAATTCGTGGCAGATTGTGCCCGTCGCTGATTGGTCGAGGCAACCTTTATGACATCATCGTCGCCATGGCAAACATTGACATCTACGTCGATACTGTGCCCGTCGCTGATTGGTCGAGGCAACCTTTATGACATCATCGTCGCCATGCTGTGCCCGTCGCTGATTGGTCGAGGCCTGGCGGCCTTGACCAATCAGAGACGCGGGATTTCCAAGACAGACAGACAGACGGAGAAACCCTTAGACAATTATATATATAGATTATAATATTGTAGTGCAGCGGTGTCCACGCTCTGCAGTGATGAGGCAGTGACCCAAGCAAGTTCAAAACAAAACGTGTTTAATCTCCAAAGACTCACACAGTGCACAGCACGCTGTATCCTCCGGATCACAGCCGGGAAAACTAGACAGTCCCGGTTGCCGTGACTGTCCACACTACCATGTACGCAGGGGTGCCAGACCTTTTGGCTCCTCTTGACCCTTTGTTGCCTCACCCAGGGAGTGCTCTGCAGACCATCTGCTCTGTCTTCTTGCAAGACCAAAACTGACACACCCAAACCCTTCCTGGAGGGTGTTTTTTTTCCTTTCCTCCACTCTGTGGCCATGGGTCACTTATAAGATCTGGGCTGGAGGAAATGGACCGGACCCCACTACCTACCTGTAGTCCGTTTAAAAAATAATAGCCTACACCAGGTTTTCCTGAACAATCTCCTTGGTCAAAAATAACTTGACCAGGTTCAAACTTACTTTTATTCTACCTCGTGGCTCACAGGCACCCTGCTATGAACACAAGGCTCTCCAGCGGATCTAGTACGCTTCTGAGCCCCTCCTGGGAAACACAGTGACCTTCACATATGACACCGGTCACTGATATATATATATATATATGTATGTGTGTGTATATATATATATATATATATATATATATATATATATATATATATATATATATATATATATATATATATATATATATACACATATATATATATATATATATATATATATATAATATTACACCCATGTAGAGTGTTATTTGTTAGCATTTTTAAACATGTAATAAAATTGTTAGGTTTTAGATTGACAGATTAAAATAAATTACATTAGATTAAGTTTTTGTTTACAGGTCCTTCTCAAAAAATTAGCATATAGTGTTAAATTTCATTATTTACCATAATGTAATGATTACAATTAAACTTTCATATATTATAGATTCATTATCCACCAACTGAAATTTGTCAGGTCTTTTATTGTTTTAATACTGATGATTTTGGCATACAACTCCTGATAACCCAAAAAACCTGTCTCAATAAATTAGCATATCAAGAAAAGGTTCTCTAAACGACCTATTACCCTAATCTTCTGAATCAACTAATTAACTCTAAACACATGCAAAAGATACCTGAGGCTTTTAAAAACTCCCTGCCTGGTTCATTACGCAAAACCCCCATCATGGGTAAGACTAGCGACCTGACAGATGTCAAGAAGGCCATCATTGACACCCTCAAGCAAGAGGGTAAGACCCAGAAAGAAATTTCTCAACAAATAGGCTGTTCCCAGAGTGCTGTATCAAGGCACCTCAATGGTAAGTCTGTTGGAAGGAAACAATGTGGCAGAAAACGCTGTACAACGAGAAGAGGTGACCGGACCCTGAGGAAGATTGTGGAGAAGGACCGATTCCAGACCTTGGGGAACCTGAGGAAGCAGTGGACTGAGTCTGGTGTGGAAACATCCAGAGCCACCGTGCACAGGCGTGTGCAGGAAATGGGCTACAGGTGCCGCATTCCCCAGGTAAAGCCACTTTTTTTCTACAGAGAAGCAGCACTGGACTGTTGCTAAGTGGTCCCAAGTACTTTTTTCTGATGAAAGCAAATTTTGCATGTCATTCGGAAATCAAGGTGCCAGAGTCTGGAGGAAGACTGGGGAGAAGGAAATGCCAAAATGCCTGAAGTCCAGTGTCAAGTACCCACAGTCAGTGATGGTGTGGGGTGCCATGTCAGCTGCTGGTGTTGGTCCACTGTGTTTCATCAAGGGCAGGGTCAATGCAGCTAGCTATCAGGAGATTTTGGAGCACTTCATGCTTCCATCGGCTGAAATGCTTTATGGAGATGAAGATTTCATTTTTCAGCACGACCTGGCACCTGCTCACAGTGCCAAAACCACTGGTAAATGGTTTACTGACCATGGTATTACTGTGCTCAATTGGCCTGCCAACTCTCCTGACCTGAACCCCATAGAGAATCTGTGGGATATTGTGAAGAGAAAGTTGAGAGACGCAAGACCCAACACTCTGGATGAGCTTAAGGCCGCTATTGAAGCATCCTGGGCCTCCATAACATCTCAGCAGTGTCACAGGCTGATTGCCTCCATGCCACGCCGCATTGAAGCAGTCATTTCTGCCAAAGGATTCCCGACCAAGTATTGAGTGCATAACTGAACATTATTATTTGATGGTTTTTTTGTTTGGTATTAAAAAACACTTTTATTTGATTGGTCGGGTGAAATATGCTAATTTATTGAGACAGGTTTTTTGGGTTATCAGGAGTTGTATGCCAAAATCATCAGTATTAAAACAATAAAAGACCTGACAAATTTCAGTTGGTGGATAATGAATCTATAATATATGAAAGTTTAATTGTAATCATTACATTATGGTAAATAATGAAATTTAACACTATATGCTAATTTTTTGAGAAGGACCTGTATATATGGCCACAAGTCTCTGCCATGTATACTGCTCAAAAAAAATGTAAGAGACCACTTGCCCACAATTAAATTAAATATCTAGGATATCAATCTATTCAGTCAGGAAGAATAAGTTATTGTTTCATTTTCTTTTCGTAAAGTGACGAGTATTCTGACCAGTAATAGCCGGTCATACCCCCCAAAAATAGTTTTTGTCGGCTGTGGTCATTATTACTCTGTCATTATCCCTCCTAACTGATTCTTCTCTAGTTTTTCCAGTGTCCTTGTCACTACCAGTAGCATGAGGTGAGATCTTCAGCGCATTCAGGTTGCCCAGGTAATTCAGTTCCTCCAGGATGTTACATTGATGATGCCGTACTGTTGCAAAAGGTTTGGTGTGTCTACATCATTCTTCCATCCGGAGTGTGTATTCCTTTTATGTTAAAAAAAAAAAAAAAAAAAAAAGGAGGACCAATGCCAAAACCAAACAAAATGATCTCAGATGGCTAATGGTGTCTCTGTTTCTGACCAAGCTGTCAGAAACTGGTTCCATGAGGGTAACATGACTTCCTGTAATGGGACTTGTGCTCACAAGTCAGAACATGGAGTTTGATTGACATTCATCAACATCATCCAGCATGACTGTGTGACTTTCCAAAGAAATACCTCCTCTGACCGTCACCAACTCGCCTCCTATCCAAACCAGCACATGATGGCTGTTAATGACTGAGCACTTCATCCTGGTGCTGCCAGATCTTCTGGTGCATTGGGCTCAAGATTTCTCCTGATTTGATACTTCGTTTTGTTCTCAATGAATTACATATTTTTAGGTCAACATTTTTAACTTGAATCTTTTACTGATGTTTAACCCCTTAACCCCTTTCTGCCATTAGACGTACTATTCCATCCATGTGGGGTGGGCCCTACTTCCCAAGGACGGAATAGCACGTCCAGAGCGATCGGCCGCGTTCACGGGGGGAGCATGGCCGGGTGTCAGCTTACTATTGCAGCTGACATCCGGCACTATCTGCCAGGAGCGGTCACGGACCGCCCCCGGCACATTAACCCCCAGCACACTGTGATCAAACATGATCGCAGTGTTCCGGCGGTATAGGGAAGCATCGCGCAGGGAGGGGGCTCCCTGCGTGCTTCCCTGAGACCCTCGGAGCAACTCGGTGTTCACGTTGCTACGAGGGTCTCTTACCTCCTCCTCCCTGAAGGCCCGGATCCAAAATGGCTGCGGGGATGCATCTGGGTCCTCCAGGGAGGTGGCTTCACAGCGCCTGCTCAGAGCAGGCGCCGGGAAGCCTCCCTGCTGTGCATGTCAGATCGCTGATCTGACACAGTGCACAGCAAAGTGTCAGATCAGCGATCTGTGACTTTACTGTGATGTCCCCCCCCTGGGACAAAGTAAAAAGTTTAAAAAAAAAAAAAAAAAAAAAAATTGCATGTGGAAAAAAAAAAAATCCTAAATAATAATAATACAAAAATATTGTTCCAATAAATACATTCCTTTATCTAAATAATAAAAAAACAACAATAAAAGTACACATATTTAGTATCGTCACGTCCGTAACAACCCGACCTATAAAACTGTCCCACTAGTTAACCCCTTCAGTGAACACCGTTAAAAAAAAAAAAAAAGGCAAAAAAAGGCAAAAAACGCTTTATTATCATACTGCCGAGCAAAAAGTAGAATAACACGCGATCAAAAAGACGGATATAAATAACCATGGTACCGCTGAAAACGTCATCTTGTCCCGCAAAAAACAAGCCGCCATACACCATCATCAGCAAAAAAATAAAAAAAAGTTATAGTCCTCAGAATAAAGCGATGCAAAAATATTTTTTTTTTATATAAAATAGTTTTTATCGTATAAAAGCGCCAAAACATAAAGACATAATATTAATGAGGTATCGCTGTAATCGTAATGACCCGAAGAATAAAACTGCTTTATCCATTTTAACAACCGCGGAACGGTATAAACTCCCCCCCCAAAAGAAATTCATGAATAGCTGGTTTTTGGCACAGTGATATCTGCACAGGTTGTAAAGCCAACCTACAGCACTCTCCCATAAAAATCAGTGGGAAGATTTGTCAAGGCGGCCAACCGTTTTAAGCTGATTTTCAGTGGAATTGCATGCCAAATGATGCACACCTCTACTTAGTTTGGTGCATCATAGGCAGTTTTTGCAACAGAAGTTAAATGCTGTATGAATTTGATACAGGAAAGATATATATCTTGGTACCATGTTAGCCAGTGGATAGAAAAATATCCTCAGTCCTCAGTGGTTGACACCTTTTAATGGCTAACTGAAAAGATGGTAACAAATTGGAAGCTTTTGCAACTACTCCGGTACCTTCATCAGGCATGGACTAATAGAAATTCTGAAGAATCACATATTTCTGCACAACACAGCACAAAAAAATGCCATAGATAAGACAGGTGACATGAAGCAGAATTACGATTATGTGAGTGATAAACAGTTATGTCCATAAATAATGGAACAGTTCATAGATAAGGAGTGTGAATGTTTTATTGTCCTCTGATTGGGGTCTGGTTCTATGTTATGATGCCCCCACATGGTCTGAGGAGCAAATTCCTTAATTGCTGTAAAAAGACATAAATCCTTGCTTGTTTGTTTGTTTGAACAAATCCTTGTTCATTTCTGTTCTGAGTGTGTCAAAGGTCATCATCAGCTTATATCCCCAGACTCTTCTGTCTCGCTGAGATTTGAAGTTACCTTTTAATACTAGTAATTTCATGTCCATAATGCTCTGATCAGGGAGACAAAAATGTAAAGCCACAGGTAGATCCATTCTTTTTTCTCTTATTGTATGGCGATGAGAGTTCATCCTTGTTCTCAGTTTCTGCCATCTCCCCTACATACAGACCCCCAGTTGGACATTTAGTACAAATAATTAAGTACACCACATTAGAAGTGACACAGCTGAAAGTACCTTATTTCTTGTAGTCCTGGTGTGAATTGGGGATCTTTATCATGTCCATGGTCAAAATAAATGGACAGATTTTACATTTTTTTCTGGTTGCAAGAAAAGGTTCCTGCAGCTGTATGACAGGACAGGGAGCTTCTGACAATGATACTTCTTAGATTTGGGGGCTGCCTAAAACACAGTAGTGGGGGGTCTGGAAAAATGGATTGTAAGGGCTCATTTCCACTTGTGAGGAAAACGGAAGAGTGCAGTCCGATAAAAAATCGGATTGCACTCGGACCAATGTTATTCAATAGGTGTCTTTTCATTTGCAATTTTTTTTCTCAGCCGAAATCGGACTGAGAAAAAAATCGCAGCATGCTGCATATTGCTGCGATTCTCGGACGAGACTCGCCAATGCAAGTCAATGGGTGCGAGAAAAAAATCACACAGCACTCGCACCATGCGAGTTCTGTCCGATTTTTACGCACCGGTGTCCTTTGAAAAGCCAGCAATTCATCGCGGTTTACAGTAAAATCACACTGACAGGTTAGAATAGAGTAGATATATACACATAGAATAGGTATATATACATATATATATGTCAGTGATAGATATATATATATATATATATAGTTTATTTAATGCTGCGCTAGATAGCCGCTAATTCAATTGCCGGCTTCATATTCCTCTTCACTGATGTAAGAAGAGTCTGTGTGTCAAATTTGAGGGCTCTAGCTATTAAATTAAAGGGTTAAATCGCGGAAAAAATTGGCATGGGCTCCCGCGCAATTTTCTCCGCCAGAGTGGTAAAGCCAGTGACTGAGGGCAGATATTAATAGCCCAGAGAGGTTCCATGGTTATTGGCCCCCCTGGCTACAAACATCTGCCCCCAGCCACCACAGAAAAGGCACATCTGGAAGATGCGCCTATTCTGGCACTTGGCCAGTCTCTTCCCACTTCCGTGTAGTGGTGGGATATGGGGTAATGAAGGGTTAATGTCACCTTGCTATTGTAAGGTGACATTAACCCCTTCCCGACCTGTGACACAGCGTATGCGTCATGAAAGTTGGTGCCAATCCGACCTGTGACGCATATGCTGTGTCGCAGAATGATCGCGTCCCTGCAGGCCGGGTGAAAGGGTGAACTCCAATTTCACCCGACATGCAGGGACAGGGGGAGTGGTACTTTAGCCCGGGGGGGGCCCCCCCCGTGGCTACGATCGCTCTGATTGGCTGTTGAAAGTGCAACAGCCAATCAGAGCAATTTGTAATATTTCACCTATGAAAATGGTGAAATATTACAATCCAACCATGGCCGATGCTGCAATAGCATCTGACATGGCTGGAGACCCCGATCTGCCCACCCCACCGACTGACGGCGGCGATCTGCAGTCCCCGTCAGTGTTACGTACCCCTCCGTCCTGTCCTAAGCGCCTTCCTCTCCCATCCGACCCTCCCCCGCCCTCCCCTCTGCCCCCCCCCCCCGCTGTCCGATCGCACCCACCCCATACTTACCTAGTCCCGGTGTCCCTCCCAGTGTCCTCGGTCTTCTCGCATGGGCGCCGCCATCTTGGAAAATGGCGGGCGCATGTGCAGTGCGCCGGCCGAATCTGCCGGCCGGCAGATTCGTTCTTTGCACATTTTGATCGCTGCGATAGGTTCTATCACAGCGATCAAAATAAAAAAAATAGTAAATAAACCCCCCCTTTATCACCCCCATAGGTAGGGCCAATAATAAAATACTGAAAATATATTTATTTTTGTTTTTCTGTTAGGATTAGGGGTAGGGTTAGGGTTAGGGGTAGGGTTGCACTTAGGGATGCACTTAGGGTTGCACTTAGGGATAGTGTTGCACTTAGGGTTGCACTTAGGGATAGGGTTGCACTTAGGGTTGCACTTAGGGATAGGGTTGCACTTAGGGTTGCACTTAGGGATAGGGTTGCACTTAGGGTTGCACTTAGGGATAGGGTTGCACTTAGGGATAGGGCTGCACTTAGGGATAGGGCTGCACTTAGGGATAGGGCTGCACTTAGGGATAGAGCTGCACTTAGGGATAGAGCTGCACTTAGGGATAGGGCTGCACTTAGGGATAGGGCTGCACTTAGGGATAGGGCTGCACTTAGGGATAGGGCTGCACTTAGGGATAGAGCTGCACTTAGGGATAGGGCTGCACTTAGGGATAGGGCTGCACTTAGGGATAGGGCTGCACTTAGGGATAGGGCTGCACTTAGGGATAGGGCTGCACTTAGGGATAGGGCTGCACTTAGGGATAGGGCTGCACTTAGGGATAGGGCTGCACTTAGGGATAGGGTTAGAATTAGGGTTACAATTAGCGTTAGAGTTAGGGTTAGAATTAGGGCTAGGGTTGGAATTAGGGTTAGAATTAGGCTATGTGCACATGGTGCAGATTTAGCAGTTTTCCATCACGTTTACAGTACCACGTAAACCTATGGAAAACCAAATCCGCTGTGCCCATGGTGCGGAAAATACTGCGCGGAAACACTGCGTTGTATTTTCCGCAGCATGTCAATTCTTTGTGCGAATTTCGCAGCGTTTTACACCTGCTCCATAATAGGAATCACAAGACGAGGAGCTGCGGAGACACCATCACGTGTTTCTCAACGCAGGCAGTGAATAGCCAGGCCTTTCCCCGGGAAGGAACAACCAAGGGAAGGGCAGCATCCAATAAAGGAAAACATCCAATAAAGGAAAACCACCTATGCCAAGCATGGTATCCATCCACAGACAGCTGTTTCGGGGTTTTTGCCCCTCATCAGTGTGGAGTAGGAAACTGGCTATCAGGAGCAGTGCCTAGTAGAAAGACTATAAAGGCACGGATGATTGACCTCGTGGAGACCAAAACATCCAACACTGCGGAGACACCATCACGTGTTTCTCAACGCAGTGATCCAGAACACTGCCCCCAAATATGCAAATGCAAGACGAGGAGCTGCGGAGACACCATCACGTGTTTCTCAACGCAGGCAGTGAATAGCCAGGCCTTTCCCCGGGAAGGAACAACCAAGGGAAGGGCAGCATCCAATAAAGGAAAACATCCAATAAAGGAAAACCACCTATGCCAAGCATGGTATCCATCCACAGACAGCTGTTTCGGGGTTTTTGCCCCTCATCAGTGTGGAGTAGGAAACTGGCTATCAGGAGCAGTGCCTAGTAGAAAGACTATAAAGGCACGGATGATTGACCTCGTGGAGACCAAAACATCCAACACTGCGGAGACACCATCACGTGTTTCTCAACGCAGTGATCCAGAACACTGCCCCCAAATATGCAAATGCAAGACGAGGAGCTGCGGAGACACCATCACGTGTTTCTCAACGCAGGCAGTGAATAGCCAGGCCTTTCCCCGGGAAGGAACAACCAAGGGAAGGGCAGCATCCAATAAAGGAAAACATCCAATAAAGGAAAACCACCTATGCCAAGCATGGTATCCATCCACAGACAGCTGTTTCGGGGTTTTTGCCCCTCATCAGTGTGGAGTAGGAAACTGGCTATCAGGAGCAGTGCCTAGTAGAAAGACTATAAAGGCACGGATGATTTGGTCTCCACGAGGTCAATCATCCGTGCCTTTATAGTCTTTCTACTAGGCACTGCTCCTGATAGCCAGTTTCCTACTCCACACTGATGAGGGGCAAAAACCCCGAAACAGCTGTCTGTGGATGGATACCATGCTTGGCATAGGTGGTTTTTCTTTATTGGATGTTTTCCTTTATTGGATGCTGCCCTTCCCTTGGTTGTTCCTTCCCGGGGAAAGGCCTGGCTATTCACTGCCTGCGTTGAGAAACACGTGATGGTGTCTCCGCAGCTCCTCGTCTTGCATTTGCATATTTGGGGGCAGTGTTCTGGATCACTGCGTTGAGAAACACGTGATGGTGTCTCCGCAGTGTTGGATGTTTTGGTCTCCACGAGGTCAATCATCCGTGCCTTTATAGTCTTTCTACTAGGCACTGCTCCTGATAGCCAGTTTCCTACTCCACACTGATGAGGGGCAAAAACCCCGAAACAGCTGTCTGTGGATGGATACCATGCTTGGCATAGGTGGTTTTCCTTTATTGGATGTTTTCCTTTATTGGATGCTGCCCTTCCCTTGGTTGTTCCTTCCCGGGGAAAGGCCTGGCTATTCACTGCCTGCGTTGAGAAACACGTGATGGTGTCTCCGCAGCTCCTCGTCTTGCATTTGCATATTTGGGGGCAGTGTTCTGGATCACTGCGTTGAGAAACACGTGATGGTGTCTCCGCAGTGTTGGATGTTTTGGTCTCCACGAGGTCAATCATCCGTGCCTTTATACCATAATAGGAATCCACAGTTGAAATCCACACAAAAAAACACTGGAAATCTGCGGTAAATCAGCAGGTAAAGCGCAGTGCTTTTTACCTGCAGATTTTTCAAAAACAGTGCGGAAAAATCCGCACACAAATCCGCAACGTGGGCACATAGCCTTAGGGTTAGGGTTGGAATTAGGGTTAAAACTAGGGTTAGGGGTGTGTTGGGTTTGGGTTGGAGTTAGAATTGAGGGGTTTCCACTGTTTAGGCACATCAGGGGGTCTCCAAACGCGACATGGCGCCACCATTCATTCCAGCCAATCTTGCGTTGAAAAAGTCAAATGGTGCTCTCTCCCTTGCGAGCCCCGACGTGTGCCTAAACAGTGGTTTACCCCCACATATGGGATACCAGCGTACTCGGGAGAAACTGGACAACAACTTTTGGGGACCAATTTCTCCTGTAACCCTTGGGAAAATAAAAAATTGCAGGCTAAATTATTTTTGAGGAAAGAAAAATGATTTTTTATTTTCACAGCTCTGCGTTATAAACTTCTGTGAAGCACTTGGGGGTTCAAAGTGCTCACCACACATCTAGATTAGTTCCTTTGGGGGTCTAGTTTCCAAAATGGGGTCACTTGTGGGGAGTTTCTACTATTTAGGCACATCAGGGGCTCTGCAAACGCAACGTGACCCCCGCAGAGCATTCCATCAAAGTCTGCATTTCAAAAAGTCACTACTTCCCTTCCGAACCCCAACGTGTGCCCAAACAGTGGTTTACCCCCACATATGGGGTATCAGCGTACTCAGAAGAAACTGGACAACAACTTTCGGGGTCAAATTTCTCCTGTTACCCTTGGGAAAATAAAAAATTGCTTGCTAAAACATCTTTTTTGAGGAAAGAAAAATGATTTTTTATTTTCACGGCTCTGCGTTGTAAACTTCTGTGAAGCACTTGGGGGTTGAACGTGCTCACCACACATCTAGATAAGTTCCTTGGAGAGTCTAGTTTCCAAAATGGGGTCACTTGTGGGGGGTTTCTACTGTTTAGGCACATCAGGGGCTCTGCAAACGTAACATGATGCCCGCAGACCATTCCATCAAAGTCTGCATTCCAAAACGTCACTACTTCCCTTCCGAGCCCTGGCATGTGCCCAAACAGTGGTTTACCCCCACATATGGGGTACCAGCGTACTCAGGAGAAACTGGACAACAACTTTCGGGGTCAAATTTCTCCTGTTACCCTTGGGAAAATAAAAAATTGGGGGCTAAAAATCATTTTTTGATAAAAGAAAAATTATTTTTTATTTTCATGGCTCTGCGTTATAAACTTCTGTGAAGCAGCTGGGGGTTTAAAGTGCTCACTATGCATCTAGATAAGTTCCTTGGGGGGTCTAGTTTCCAAAATGGGGTCACTTGTAGGGGAGCTCCAATGTTTAGGCACACAGGTGCTCTCCAAACGCGACATGGTGTCCGCTAATGATTGGAGCTAATTTTCCATTCAAAAAGCCAAATGGCGTGCCTTCCCTTCCGAGCCCTGCCGTGCGCCCAAACAGTGGTTTACCCCCACATATGAGGTATCAGCGTACTCAGGAGAAACTGGATAATAACATTTAGGTTCCAATTTCTCCTGTTACCCTTGGGAAAATAAAAAATTCCGGGCTAAAAAATCATTTTTGAGGAAAGAAAAATTATTTTTTATTTTCACGGCTCTGTGTTATAAACTTCTGTGAAGCAGCTGGGGGTTTAAAGTGCTCACTATGCATCTAGATAAGTTCCTTGGGGGGTCTAGTTTCCAAAATGGGGTCACTTGTGGGGGAGCTCCAATGTTTAGGCACACAGGGGCTCTCCAAACGCGACATGGTGTCCGCTAACGATTGGAGCTAATTTTCCATTCAAAAAGTCAAATGGCGCGCCTTCCCTTCCGAGCCTTGCCGTGCACCCAAAAAGTGGTTTACCCCCACATATGAGGTATCGGTGTACTCAGGAGAAATTGCCCAACAAATTTTAGGATCCATTTTATCCTGTTGCCCATGTGAAAATGAAAAAATTGAGGCTAAAATAATTTTTTTGTGAAAAAAAGTACTTTTTCATTTTTTACGGATCAATTTGTGAAGCACCTGAGAGTTTAAAGTGCTCACTATGCATCTAGATAAGTTCCTTGGGGCGTCTAGTTTCCAAAATGGGGTCACTTGTGGGGGAGCTCCAATGTTTAGGCACACGGGGGCTCTCCAAACGCGACATGGTGTCCGCTAAAGATTGGAGCCAATTTTTCATTCAAAAAGTCAAATGGCGCTCCTTCACTTCCGAGCCCTGCCGTGCCCCCAAACAGTGGTTTACCCCCACATATGAGGTATCAGCGTACTCAGGACAAATTGGACAACAACTTTTGTGGTCCAGTTTCTCCTTTTACCGTTGGGAAAATAAAAAAATTGTTGCAAAAAGATCATTTTTGTGACTAAAAAGTTAAATGTTCACTTTTTCCTTCCATGTTGCTTCTGCTGCTGTGAAACACCTGAAGGGTTAATAAACTTCTTGAATGTGGTTTTGAGCACCTTGAGGGGTGCAGTTTTTAGAATGGTGTCACTTTTGGGTATTTTCAGCCATATAGAACCCTCAAACTGACTTCAAATGTGAGGTGGTCCCTAAAAAAAAAATGGTTTTGTAAATTTTGTTGTAAAAATGAGAAATCACTGGTCAAATTTTAACCCTTATAACTTCCTAGCAAAAAAAAAATTTGTTTCCAAAATTGTGCTGATGTAAAGTAGACATGTAGAAAATGTTATTTATTAACTATTTTGTGTTACATAACTCTCTGGTTTAACAGAATAAAAATTCAAAATGTGAAAATTGCAAAATTTTCTAAATTTTTGCCAAATTTCCATTTTTTTCACAAATAAACGCAGAAATTATCGACCTAAATTTACCACTAACATGAAGCCCAATATGTCACGAAAAAACAAACTCAGAACCGCTAGGATCCGTTGAAGCGTTCCGGAGTTATTACCTCATAAAGGGACACTGGTCAGAATTGCAAAAAACGGCCAGGTTATTAAGGTCAAAATAGGCTGGGTCATGAAGGGGTTAAGCCAGATTAATAATGGAGAGGCGTCAATTATGACACCTATCCATTATTAATCCAATAGTACGAAATGGTTAATAAAACACACACATAATTACAAAGTACTTTAATGAAATAAAGACACAGGGTGTTGTAATATTTTATTATTCTCTTAATCCACCTGAAGACCCTCGTTCTGTAAAAAAGGAAAAATAAAAAACAACAATATCCCATACCTTCCGTCGTTATGGCAGGTCCACGATGTAAATCCATCTGAAGGGGTTAAATCACTTTACACCCAGGAGCTCTGCTAAAACAGCTGTGCTCATGGTTGTAAAACCCCAGGGAATGAATGGAATGCAGGGGAATGACCTGTAGTTACCTTGAGTCGCGGTGATGCGCCCCCTGCTGGATGTCCTCAGATGAACTCGAGCGTGGGAACTTTTCCCAAGCTCGAGTTCATTTGAGGACATCCAGCAGAGGGCGCATCACCGCGACTCAAGGTAACTACAGGACATTCCCCTGCATTAGGCCGGAGACACACTGGTGCGAGATACGGCCGAGTCTCGCTGGTTAAAAGCAAGCTGTGGCATCGGCACCCAGGAGCGGAGCGTGCGGCTCCATGTATTGCTATGCAGCTGCACGCTCCGCTCCGGAGTGCCGGTGCCACAGCTTGCTTTTAACCAGCGAGACTCGGCCGTATCTCGCACCAGTGTGTCTCCGGCCTAACATTCAGTCTCAACATTTTACAGACAGGAGCAACTGCATTAGCACAGCTCCTGGCTGTAAAATGATTTAACCTCTTCAGATGGATTTACATCGTGGGACTGACGGAACGACGGAAGGTATGGGATATTGTTGATTTTTTTATTTCACCTTTTTTACAGGACGAGGGTCTTTAGGTGGATTACCAGTATAATAAAATATTACTACACCCTGTGTCTTTATTTCATTAAAATACTTTTAAATAATGTGTGTGTGTTTTATTAACCATTTCGTACTATTGGATTAACAATGGATAGGTGTCATAATTGATGCCTCTCCATTATTAATCTGGCTTAATGTCACCTTACAATAGCAAGGTGACATTAACCCTTCATTACCCCATATCCCATCGCTACATGGGAGTGGGAAGAGAGTGGCCAAGTGCCAGAATAGGCGCATCTTCCAGATGTGCCTTTTGTGGGGTGGCTGGGGGCATATGTTTATAGCCAGGGGGAGGGGGCAATAACCATGGACCCTCTCTAGGCTATTAATATCTGCCCTCAGTCACTGGCTTTACCACTCTGGCGGAGAAAATTGCGCAGGAGCCCACGCCAATTTTTTCCGCGATTTAACCCTTTAATTTAATAGCTAGAGCCCCAAAATTTAACACACAGACACTTCTTATATTAGTGAAGAGGAATATGTAATAAAAGAAGGGATATGAGATGGCTCACTGTATGTAAACCATATCTCATATCCTGTCGGGTTTGTGAAGGAGAGAGCAAAAGCCGGCAATTGAATTAGCGGCTTTTATGCTATCTAGCGCTGCATTAAATATAAATATACATATATATGTGTCTCACTGATTATATATATATATATATATATATATATATATATATATATATATATATATATATATATATACATTCCATGTGTATATATCTATTCTATTCTAGCCTGTCAGTGTGATTTTACTGTACACAGCACTGATTTGCCGGCTTTTCAAAGGACACCGGTGCGTAAAGATCGGACAGCAATACGGATGGTGCGATAAAAAATCACATGACAATCGCATGATTTTCCTCCATTTTTTTCGGTCCGTTAATCGGACCGTTTTGTCTCTCGCAAGTGGAAATGAGCCCTAAGCGGGCATCTTTTTGTAGTAAAGGTTGTAATTTCTGTGCAGCTCCTCTTAGCACCTCCAGATTTGGATTGTAGGTGACTACTAGAGGCACCCGGTTATTTTCTACTTTAGGTTTGTAATGTAGCAGGTGATTCCTTGATATTCTAGTTGCTCTTGTGATTTGATTTTGAATTGTTCTTGGATGGTAGCCCTGATTCAAAAAGGTCTTTCTGAGGCGACCAAGGTGCTAAGGGGAGCTGCACGGAAATTACAACCTTTTACTATAAGCGCTACGCTCCTTCTCCAATCATCTCTCTGTCAGTGTCTGCGTCTGACGTCGCCGACACTGACAGCAGGCGCGATGATGTCACTGCCTGGCGCCCGCTGTCGGGAGATCAGCGGGAGGAGCGCAGGAACAAGGAAGAAGAGAGGTGAGTATTTATTTTTTTAATGGGTGCTGCTGCCTTATTACAGGGTCTGCCTATGGGGAGGGCTGCCTTATTACAGGGTCTAACTTATTACAGGGTCTGACTATAGGGGTGCTGCCTTATTACAGGGTCTGACTATAGGGGTGCTACCTTATTACAGGGTCTGACTATAGGGGTCCTGCCTTATTACAGGGTCTGCCTATAGGGGTGCTGCCTTACTACAGGGTCTGACTATGGGGGTGCTGCCTTAATACAGGGTCTGCCTATGGTGGCTGCCTTTTTACAGGGTCTGACTATGGAGGCTGCCTTATTACAGGGTCTGACTGAGGCTGCTTCATTACAGGGTCTGCCGCCTTATTACAGGGGCTGCCTATGGGGGCTGCCTTTTTACAGGGTCTCACTATGGGGGTGCTGTCTTATTACAGGGGCTGCCTCATTATAGGGTCTGACTATGGGAGCTGCCTCATTACAGGGTCTGACTATGGGGGCTGCCTCATTACAGGGTCTGACTATGGGAGTGCTACCTTATTACAGGGTCTGATTATAGGGGTGCTGCCTCATTACAGGTTCTGACTATGGGGGTGCTGCCTTACTACAGGGTCTGCCGCCTTATTACAGGGTCTGACTATGAGGGTGCTGCCTTATTACAGGGTCTGACTATGAGGGCTGCCTTATTACAGGGTCTGACTATGGGGGTGCTGCCTTATTACAGGGTCTGCCGCCTTATTACAGGGTCTGCCTATATGGGGGTGCTGCCTTATTACAGTGTCTGCCTATGCGGGCTGTCGTATGCTATAGAGTCTGGCTATGGGGAGTGCATTATACTATATTGTGGACTATTTGGTGCATTATGCTGCTGTATAATGAGGCTTTCTAGGGGGGCATCTTACAGTGTGGGGGGTCTTTATACCTTGGATGGATGGAGCCATCAAACAGTTTGGGGGCTACTAAGGAGTCGGTATACTGTGTGGGTGCATTATACTGTGTATAGGAGAGCATCATGCTGTGTATAGGGGAGCTGTACAGGGGGAGACTCGGGACTTTATTAAATGTAAAGTGGGCACTTATTGTTATAGGGGAACTCAGGTTACTGTGGCTATCAAAGGGGCACACAGGGCATTATTACTTTCTAGGGGCAAATTATGGGCACTGTTTTCTAGGGCACTTGCACCTGGCATTACTATATTGTAGAGAGTTGCTTTAGAATTTACAGGGCACAGAGAACCACACAGTAGGTGCAGTAATAGGGACACATGGCAGCAGTGGCTCAGTATTGGGGTATCAGTAGGATGAGGAGTTTGTGCAGATTGGGAATAGATGGTGATGGGGCTGGAATATGAGAAGTGAAATGTGTCTTTGTTGTATTCTCTGCAGCCGAGTCCTGGCTGGAGGAGTTGTCATGTCGGTCTGGGCCAGATGGAAAAACGGGAAAAATGAACGCGTCACCAAGTTGTAATCAAGGTTACCTGGTTAGGGGCCCACTCAGAAATTTCGCCCCCCCCCCTCCCGAACCAAAACCCTACCTACGCTTCTGCTATGAATGGTTCCAATAATTATGGACATAACTGTTTATCACTCACATAATGGTAATTCTGCTTCACATCACCTGTCTTATCTATGGCATTTTTCTGTGCTGTGTTGTGCATAAATATGTGATTCTTCGGAATTTCTATTAGGCCTCTTTCACACTTCCATCAGTACGGGTCCGTCGGGCCGACTTACCGACGGACGGTGTGAAAGTTTTGCACGACGTGGGCAGCGGATGCAGTTTTTCGGCTCATCCGCTGCCCATTCTGCAGTCCGGGGAGGAGGGGGCGGAGTTTCGGCCGCCCATGTGCGGTCGAAAATGGCGGACGCGACTGATAAAAAAATGTTACATTGAACTTTTTTGTGACGACGGTCTGCCAAAACACAACGGATCCGACGTGTGGCCATCCATCGCGATCCGTCGCTAATACAAGTCTATGGGCAAAAAACGCATCCTGCAAGCACATTTGCAGGATCCGTTTTTTGCCCAAAACGACGGATTGCGACGGATGCCAAACGAAGGAAGTGTGAAAGAGGCCTTAGTCTATGCCTGATGAAGCGACCTGAGTAGTCTCGAAAGCTTGCAATTTGTTACCATCTTTTCAGTTAGCCATTAAAAGGTATCAACCACTGAGGACTCTCAATTCGAAGTATGAATTTCATCACATTTTTCCACCAATTTTAATAAATCTGGTGTACCAATGGTGGCTCTGACCTTTTTATACTCTGACTCCTTTGCTTCTTGACACTTTTAAAAAGTGATAAATGGAGGTGTGTTCCAAATTTTGTACTAGTTTTATTAGTTTGAAAAATCACAAAGTCCTTTAAGTAAATTATTCCTAAAAACCTCCAGTTTCCCACATACATGTAGATAGTGAAAAGCAATATTTCCATCTGCAATAAGAGTAGAGCAGCAGTTATAGCAATATGGCTGCCCCCATGATCATGTGTAGAAAATAGAAAATTACAATCAGAAAATGCAATGAAAACATGTTGGTTGGAAAAAGAATATTTAGTTTTCATAGTAAAAACTATAGATGATACGGTATCTAATAGTTGTATTTGTCTGTTCAAAGTTTAGTGTATATTAAAATTATTTTCTGGATTTGCTCGATTCATAATTTTAGATGTGTTGAAGTTTGGAATAAGATACAATATACCACACCCATGTTAATATGTAGAAGTGACTTTGCTTGCTCATTAAAATAGCCTGGAGCATCAATCACTTCACAATATCACTAGAGCTTTGAAATGTATGCTGTTACTGTGACTGTTCATGAATCACAGGCGAGGTTGTTGTAGTGCTAGTCAGTGTTTTGCTCCACATGCATCGGAGTATCACAAGTCACTACTGTACAGTCTTGCATCATAGGGTGTCTGGATAAACTCTTAGGATGCCTTTACTATCTGATAACCTTGGGACCTGCAAAGTATGGGGAAAATTAATTGTTGGGTTTCACAGCTGGACTAAACTACCAGTCTAACAACAAAATCCATTATTTTTGTCAGTTACTACAACATGATTGGCATTTAGAAGTTTGGACTTTGTGTATTTACTGCATTATTTTGTCATGGCTTTCTCATCAATTTGGTTTTTTTTTTGGGATCCTTGTCATATATACTAGAGTTTGGATTAAGACTTAAAAATTATTTTTGTCTTTTGCATGATAAAGGACATACAGTGCAAGGGAATTCAATTTTTAAGGCACTTTTGTTGTGGATTTTCAGTGAAGAATTACAAAAACTATAGGCAGTGGTATAACACCGCACTTGGACATTATGCCAACTTGTTTCAATCTCCTTGAAAATGAAAATTATTCTGAAGATACCATTCCTGGCCCCCCTTCGCTACTTCCAACAGGTGGCGCTATAGAGTTTAAGTCCTCTTTTTCTCAGAAGAGGCAATTTGAATATTTAATTTCCCAGAGGAGCATTGCACGGCGAATAAGCCTCCTTACCTTGACAAGCCAGCTGGTATGTCACTGTCCATAAGGAGAAACGCTACCCCTTAAACCCCAGTCCAGAGCCTCTCACCTAGCCAAATCAGTTCTCATGCTTCGCACTGACGAGGGCCAACAGCCCGAAACACCGTGCCTGCGAATTGAGATACTGATTGGGCTTTTTATCCTCAGTCATATTGCACGACTCGTTAAAGGGAACCTGTCACCCCCAAAATCGATGGTGAGGTAAGCTCACCGTCATCAGGGGCTTATCTACAGCATTCTGTAATGCTGTAGATAAGCCCCCGATGTTACCTGAAAGAGGAGAAAAAGAGGTTATATTATACTCACCCAGGGGCGTTCCCTCTGCGGTCCGGTCAAATGGGTGTCTCAGGTCTGCTCTGGCGCCTCCTATCTTCATTCCATGATGTCCTCTTCTGGTCTTCATGCCGCGACTCCGGCGCAGGCGTACTTTGTCTGCCCTGTTGAGGGCAGAACAAAGTACTGCAGTGCGCAGGCGCCGGGCCTCTCTGACCTTTCCGGCGCTTGCGCACTGCAGTACATTGCTCTGCCCTCGACAGGGCAGACAAAGTATGCCTGCGCCGGAGTCGCGGCATGAAGACCAGAAGAGGATGTCATGGAATGAAGATGGGAGGCGCCAGAGCAGGCCTGAGACACCCAATGGAGCGGGACTGCCCCTGGGTGAATATAATCTAACGTCTTTTTCTCCTCTTTCAGGTAACATTGGGGGCTTATCTACAGCATTACAGAATGCGGTAGATAAGCCCCTGATGACGGTGAGCTTACCTCACCATCGATTTTGGGGGGTGACAGGTTCCCTTTAAAGGGTTGATTGTGACGTGTAGGATCGCTACTTCCAACCGGTGGCGTTATAGAGTTTAAGTCCTCTTTTTCTCAGAATAGGCAATTTGAATATGAAAATAATTGACTTTTATTCTCAGTTGACTCATTAATAATGTTCTTTATTGTCTTACAATATCCTAACATCTAAATAAATCGGATTAGTACAAGTCTAACAATGTAAAAGGAATTTTTGGGAAAAGTTTAAGTGTGTGACAATTAGGATGCTGTCACACTAGCAGTATTTGGTCAGTATTTTACATCAGTATTTGGAAGCCAAAACCAGGAGTGGGTGATAAATGCAGAAGTGGTGCAAATGTTTCTATTATACTTTTCCTCTAATTGTTCCACTCCTGGTTTTGGCTTACAAATTACACTGTGTTCCAAATTATTATGCAAATAATATTTCCTCATATTTTCTCTAAATTACCTATCTGAATTGCAGTCATTGTTATTTTCCAGTCATCTACTATTCTAGAATAATTGCAATGTTTTGGAACAAACTGCCTATGAAAACAGTATATTTAAAAAAATAAAAATAAATAAACACTCAAAATGCATGTTCCAAATTATTATGCACAGCAGAGTTTTCAACCTTTTTTTTTTATTTTGAATAAATAAATGGTCACTTGTGAAGTTATAAGCATTATCAGCTTATTACAAAATTAAATCAAACAGTTTTCAAGTGAAAACTTTATTCTAGGTGATGTTACATTTGCACATAGGACCCCTTGTTCGAAAGAAGCTTCGGAACTCTCTCGTCCATTGAATTTGACAGTTTTTGGATGGTTTCTGCTTCAATTGTTTTGCATGTGGACAGAATCCCCTCCCAGAGCTGTTGCTTAGATGTGAACTGCCTCCCACCATCATAGACACTCCTTTTGATGATGCTCCAGAGGTTCTCATTGGGGTCAGGGGAAGATGGTGTCCACACCATAAGTTTGTCCTCTTTTATGCCCATAGCAGCCAGAGATACAGATGTGTTTTTTGCAGCATGAGACGGTGCATTATCATGCATGAAAATGATCTTGCTGCGGAAAGCACGGTTCTTCCTCTTGAACCATGGCAGGAAGTGTTGTTTTAGAAACTCCACATAGATTATGGAGTTCATCTTTACCCCTTCAGGGATCATAAAGGGGCCGACAATCTCTCTCCCCATGATTCCAGCCCAAAACATTGCTCCACCTCCTCCTTGTTGGCGCCTTAGCCATGTTTTCATGGGGTGTCCATCAACCAGCCATCCTCCACTCCATCCATCTGGACCATCGAGCATTGCACGGCACTCATCGGTAAACAAAACAGTTTGGAAGTCAGTCTTCATGTATCGTTTGGCCCACTGGAGCCGTTTCTGCTTGTGTGCAGTGGATAGAAGTGGTCAACAGGATGGCTTACGCACAGCTGCAAACCTCTGAAGGACCCTGCATCTTGTTGTTCTGGGGACGTTGCAGGCATCAGCAGCTTCAAAAACTTGTCTGCTGCTATGACAAGGCATTTTTGCAGCTGCTCTTTTAACCTTACGCAATTTCCTGTTGGAAAGAGTCCTCAATTTTCAGCTCGCACACGTGTGTGCTGGGAATCAGCTACATACTTCTTGATTGTGCGATGATCACGATGAAGTGTCTTGGCAATGTTGACTGTAGTCATGCCTTGACCTAAATACTCCACAATTTGTTGCTTCTCAGCAGCCGACACATCCTTTTTCTTTCCCATTTTGGCAAAAAATGTAGGCTGCTTAATAATGTGGAACAGCCTTCTTGAGTAGTCTTGCCTTTATTTGGACACACCTGCCAAACTAATGTGCACAGGTATCTGCAATTGCTTTCAGTGATATAAAGAGCCTTGACACACATCACCATCAATGAGTTTAAATGACAAACAAAAAAATTCTAACCTGATCACTCCTAAACTCTTTGTGCATAATAATTTGGAACACAGTGTACTGATGTAAAATACTGACCAAATACTGCTAGTGTGACGGCAGCCTTACTCTGGAGTAATTCTCCAGTTCTCTATCTGGCCCAGACTGTTTTGATAGTGACCTAAATCGTAATAGTGCCCCATACTGCATGAAACATCTTTAGGGTATGTGCACACGTTGCGGATTTCCTGCGGATCCGCAGCGTTTTTTGAGGTGCAGAAATGCTGCAGATCCGCAATTGATTTACAGTACAATGTAAATCAATGAGAAAAAAAAATGATGTGCACACTTTGCGGAAAATCCGCTGTGGAAACGCTGCGGTTTAAAAGAAGTAGCATGTCACTTCTTTTTTGTGAATCTGCAGCGTTTTTGTACCCATTCCATTATAGAAAACTGCAGGGGTAAAAAACGCAGCAAATCCACAAGAAAACCACAGCAAAAACGCTGCGGAACCGCACAAAAAACGCGAGAAATCCGCAGGTGCGTTTTCTGCCAGGAGAGGCAGAATCCGCACCAGAAATTCCTAAGCCTAATCCGCAACGTGTGCACATAGCCTTAAAGCTCCCACATAACGATAGTCTCACTTTTAGGCCATACAAACTAATCAAACACCCTATTAAGAGGTGCAGAATAAGCGGCTGCTATAAGACCTGTAAGGAGGAGGGCCCAGTGCCAAGCGGTACCACTGCTCCCCAATCCTATGGTATCTCTTGCTTCAGAAAGCAGATGTTGAACACAAGGGTTGCTCAGGGAGCTGTCTGCTCCCTGCTCCGCCATTCAGCCTGTGAGTCTTCATGCAGCAGGCGTTATGACTTGACTAGATAGAGCCTGCTGCACGGAGTCTCGGTCCAAGTGCTGCAGACACAGGAGCAGCGCATCTGTGGACTGTTGTGGCATCAAACTGTGTAGGAGGGACTGTAAAGATACCCCCACAGTGCCATCTGTAAAGTATATAGTATGTGCTGTATATCTGAAGACTTTGGTTTAAAGTTAAAAAAAACCTCGTTTTTAGCGCTTTTAATCCCTTATTTTATTGATTCTTTTTTCGTTTTATTTTTTTTTCTAATTAAGGTAATTTGAGAAAATCTTCACAAGTTATGATAAAACCAGTTGGTGGCATCTGATAGAACTTAATTCTTGTATTATTGGACTTAATCTACAGAGAATAGGGAGTTCTCAACTACGCCATAGTCTTCAATTGCATCCAAGTCAAAAACTTGCAGATGCAGCTGAAAATGGTGCCATTGACAAGGAGCCCTGCTTAAAGGTGGGCGCAGGGATCAGCACGCAGCACCCCTCCTCCTCTGCACTACATGGAGGCACTTGACAACATTTCTTACAGGTAACACCCATTTATACCGGTTTTCTTCTTGTTGTGTGCACCTTTACAATTTCTTAGGATCTGACCGCAATTAATCTTGTTTGAGCACTCAGATTTTGCGACACACATGGTTCCTCCAATTACTTTTGAGGATTTAATTTTATAAAGTACAATTGTTATTGGCAGGCTATATTGACTCTATCTTTGCCTTGGTTGGTAGTGCAAAAAATCATATCATCTTGATGTGGTGGTTTGCTGTGCCCTTTCCCCTGAAATTCCCTTGGAGGTCTTTTTTTCATTCCCCTGTCTTTTATATTTAGTAATTGAATTTTATCATTATCTAATAAAGAATTATTTTACTTTTACATTATGTTATTTCTCTCATTTTTCGGTCACTTTGTACTGTTATGATTACTTCATGCAGTTTTGTGTTATTATTCAGCGCTTAAAGTGCAAGCCCAAATTTAAATAGGATTATGGGATTAATGCACCTTGAGGGTGCCAACTATGTACAGAGACAGTTTGGGAATTCACTGTCCATTACCCTGTTGTCCATTTTAAACCTGCAATAAGCCTAGTCAAACATTTTTACACAGGTAACAGCAATTATTTACATCTCACATTTTTAGTCCCTGTAGCGAGCTGGTATTTGACCTCTGGTACTATAGGTTGACCTACGCAGTACAGGGATTGATGGTGACCTAACAGGGTTCACTAGTCTCACTACCACTGGTGTAGGGCACTCTCTTATGGCTACACTTCTGGTGAGTCTATATAACACAGGTATACTAGACCTTCTGGAACTACTTCTACTCACTGTGGGCATGACAGATTCACCGATAGCAGGGGGTGGATTCTCTGGTTCCACTGCTGGTGTGACGTCTGTTGCTTGAGCCCGTTGTTGTAGAGTCTCTTCTGGTTCAGGATGGTTTTGAATCACATTTTCCTCTGGTATTTCCAACTGGGGAAAAGTCAAGACAGGTATCACTATGGCCTGATGTACTTGAGTCCAACACTGGGGAAAATCTCCAAGAACAGTATCGATTTTCTTTTCTTCTTCTGTAGGTTGTGAAGTACTGGGGTCTTTTTCCTTGTCTCTCCGTTTATCATGGCATACTTTAAGATGATCTCTTGATACCGCAGTCAAAGTTTCTATCTTTGCTTATAAGACACACTTTTGCATTGTCAAAGTTTGATGGTATATGGTTCTGCTTCCCACTGGTCATCAAGTTTATGAATTCTCCTTTTACGCTTTAGCACTTGTTCACCTGGTGACCAGGGATTTGCAGGGGCATGGTGATTGTAGTTTCTCTCATGTTTTTGTCTTGCCGGAGACCAGCTTCTTTCTACATACTCTTGTACTTGGCGGTATTTCTGTTGTCGCTCAGTATCCCAATCTGCATCTGGTGAGGTAGTTTCTGGTGTTAGGACTCCCATGTCTAGATCAACAGTTAATTTGCTAGATCTTCCTTTCATCAGGTAGGCTGGAGTGCAGTTGGTGGAATTCACTGGGATGTGATTGTACAAATCTACCAAGTCTGGCAACTTTTCTGGTCATAAGTTTCTTTCATGCAAAGGCAAAGTTTTTAACAGATCGATTACCACCTGGTTCATCTTTTCACACATACCGTTTGTTTGTGGGTGGTATGGCATTGTTCTTATCTTTTTGCATCTGTACAGGTTACAGAACTCCAGGAACATTTCCGCTTCAAAGGCTGGGCCTTGATCAGTCATTATCTTCTCAGGGTAAACATGTGGCTCACAAAAGTGTTGTTGGAAGGCTTTTGCTGCCTTCTTCGCTGTCTGGTCCTTGACAGGTACGACTACCAGGAATCTGGAGTAATGGTCCACAATGGTTAGAGCATAGACATAGCGTGACCGGCTTGGAGTTAGCTTCACATGATCCAGAGCGACCAATTCAAGTGGCTGTTTGGTGACTATGGACTGCAGGGGAGCCCTCTGGCTGTCATGGTCCTTTCTGCGCAGGTTACATGGGCCACACTCTCGGCACCACTTTTCAATGGCTTTTCTCATGCCAATCCAGTAGAACCTTCCACTGAGTAGGATCTCCTAACTTCTTCCATCCGAAGTGTCCTGTTCATTCGTGTTACGCTTCCAGAACCATTGGCGCATCTTGTCTTGGGACTACTATGTGCCAGACCAACTCATGAGTGCGTGGGTCGATATTCCGCAGGCACAGCTTACCGTCGCAGATAAACAATTTGCCTTTCTCCTTCCACATCTGTTGAGTCTCTTGGGGAGCATCTGGACCAGGGTCTGAATCTGCTTGTGTTAGCAGCTGTTTGCCCAGATGGACCGTGGGGTCACTGTCCTGCGTCTCTGCCCATCCATGGTGGGGCAATGGGTTCAGCGTGGCTTCTTGCTTGTTCCTCACATAATGGGAATACTGAGTCACCCCGGGGAGATGGAAGGTTGGTAACTCAATCTCTTTGAGTGCTTCTGGATCTTTCCCCACCTCTAGTAAGTTGGGCATCCTGGACAGCGCATCGGCATTTGCATTCTTGTGCCCTGCACGGTGCTTGATGGTGAATTCATAATTGGACAACCGGGCCATCCATCGCTGCTCCAAAGCACCTAGTTTTGCCATCTCCAGGTGTGTCAGCGGGTTGTTGTCCGTGAAAACTGTGAATCTTGCTGAGACCAGGTAGTGTTTGAAGCGCTCTGTTACTGCCCAGACTATGGCGAGGAACTCCAGCTTGAAGGAACTATAGTTTTCGGGGTTCCTTTCAGTGGGACGAAGCTTCCTGCTGGCGTAGGCAATTACTATTTCTTTGCCTTTCTGTACCTGGGACAGCACTGCTCCCAATCCCACGCTGCTGGCGTCCGTGTACAGCACAAACTGTTGGTCATAGTCAGGGTATGTTGTGAATTCCGTTCTGGAGCTCCCTCCTGTGGTTGCTAATGGTATTTTTGTGAGTTCTGTCCTTGGACTCCCTCTGGTGGTTTCGAGTGGAACTGCTGCTCCTTTAGGTAGCTGTAGCAGCTGCCTTCACTAATCGCCTTGCCTGGGTTTGTTATTTAAACCTGCTCTGGGCTTTAGTTCATGCCAGCTGTCAATCTTCTTGGTTGGATTTGGTTCTCTCCTTGGATTTCTCATATGGCCTGTCCTTTTCAGCAAAAGATAAGTTTTTGCTGGTTCTTGTTTCTCCATTTGCTTTGGACTCTATTGCTCTGCAAATATGTCTCTTTTTGTCCAGCTTGTCACTATGTCATATTCAGGCTAGCTGGAAGCTCTGGGGAAGCAGATTTGCCCCTCCACACCGTGAGTCGGTGTGGAGTTCATTTTTGTAAACTCTGCATGGATTTTGTAGTTTTTAATACTGACCGCACAGTATCCTTTTCTCTCTATCAAGTTTAGTATTGGCCTCCTTTGCTGAAATCTGATTTCATTTCTGTGTACGTCATTTCCCTCTCCACTCACAGTCAATATTTGTGGGGGGCTATCTTTCCTTTTTGGGGTTTTCTCTGAGGCAAGATAGCTTTCTATTTCCTTCTTTAGGGGTAGTTAGTTCTTAGGCTGTGACGAGGTGTCTAGGGAGAGTCAGGAACATCCCACGGCTATTACTAGTGTTGTTAGGATTAGGAACTGCGGTCAGTAGAGATACCACCTCCTCAGAGCTTGTCCCATGTTGCGTTTTAGCCACCAGGTCATATCAGTGTGGCTCCTTAACCACCAGGTCATAACAGTGTAAGCTAGTACCTCATCTCCCGTGAGAGCCAACTTCAACCGAGTGAAGGATCCTTCCAGCCTGTCATTCCACTTAAATGGAGGGCCCTTGCTCTTGGTCTTCTTGGATTGGCCCACTAACAGGTCTTGCAGGGGTGTGGCTATCTTTGTGAAGTCTTTAATGAACCTTCGGTAGTAGCCTACCAACCCGAGGAACTGCCAGATTTTGTGGATGTTGCTGGGTTTCGCCCAGTCCCTAATCACGGTGACTTTGTCAGGGTCTGGTGCCACTCCTTCACAGCTTACCACATGGCCCAGGTACAGCACTTTGGGCTTTAACAGGTGACCCTTAGATTTACCTTCAGGCCAAAGTTAGACAGAGCTTCAAACACCTCGGCCAGTTGGTCTTCATAGGTCTTGGAGAAGACAATGACATCATCCAGGTACAACAAGACAGTTTCAAAATTCTTGTGCCCGAGACAGCACTCCATCATCATCTTCTGGAATGTTCCTGGTGCGTTGCGCAATCCGAACGGCATGTAGTTGAATTCAGAGAGGCCCGGTGTCGTGAAGGCGGTCTTTTCTTTATCCGCCTCTGCCACGGGAACCTGTCAATACCCACTAGTGAGATCTATGGTGGATAAATAGTTAGCAAATTTTAAAGCCGCTAATGACTCTTCTATTCTGGGCAACGGGTATGCATCCTTGTGTATAATGCGGTTTATCTGCCTGGAATCAACACACATCCTCATTGTGCCGTCCTTTTACCTGATTGCTGCCCAGGGGCTACAACTATCTCTGATTACCCCAGCCTCCTTCATTTCTCGTAACATACTCTTGGCACATTGGTAGTGAGCTGGAGGTACAGGCTGATACCTCTCTTTAATGGGCAGATGACTTCCCATGGGGATATGATGTTGAACCCCTTTTACCTGCCCAAAATCAAGTGGGTGTTTGCTGGATACCAGCTCATACTTATGGACCACCCGGTAAGCCCCTTGTTTTTGGTGTGATGGGGTAGAAACAGTACCCCCGTGTAATTTGACACCAGTCCTCCATTTGTCCTGCAGAGCCATTGTCCACCACCCGGTTAGATGGGACCAAGGGTTCTGTTGCCTATATAGCATTATTATTAACAGTAAACAGTTTAGCAAGTGTGGCATATCTGGGTAAGTGGACCTCTTTCTCTCCACAATTAAGAACACGTACTGGTACTTTCCCCTTGCGGACATCAACCACCCCTCTGGCTGTCAGTATTGTGGGCCTACTGTCTGAATACATAGGTTCTACCAGGGCCTGGTAATCTTTACCTCTGAGGCCTATCGCTGCCCGACATCATATTAACATTTCACTCGTGGGGGGTATTTCAATGGAGATCGGATCTCTCACTGTGACACATCCAACTTCTCCACCAGACAATTCTACCTGTTGTCTCCGCACCAGGGCTCTGATTTCTTTTTGCAGGACACGCTGCTCGTGCGACGGTTGCATCGTGTTTTGGCGGACCGTTGGCACAAAAAAAGTTACATGTAACTTTTTTTGCGCGTCTTGTCAACCATTTTCGATCACGCATGTGCGGCCGAAATTCCGCCCCCTTCTCCCCGGACCTTACAATGGGGCAGCAGAAGCGTCATAAGACTGCTTCCGCTGCCCACGTCAGGCATTATTTTCACAACGCGCGTCGGCACGTTGGGCTGACGCATAGCGACGGCCCCGTGCCGACGCTTGTGTGAAAGTAGCCTGACACAGAGGTTTTTTTTGTAGCATGAGAGAGTGCATTGCCATGCATGAAGATAATTTTGCTACAGCTGTGATGTTCTTTTTGTACCATGGAAGAAAGTCATCAATCAGAAACTCTACAGTTTATACTTTGCCGATGTCATTTTCAAACATTATGGAAGGGCCTACCAGCTCTCTCTTCATAATTTAGCCCAACACATGACTCTGCTACCTCCTTGCTGATGTCGCAACCCTACACTATTCCATCCATCTGGACCATTCAAAGTTCTACGGCACACAGTGGCCCACTGCAACTGTTTCTGCTTGTGAGCAATGATTAGGGGTAGCAGATTAGAAGTTTTATGCACAACTAGTGGCTTCAAATACCGGTATGTTGCTTTGTAATGGTATTTTAGCAGCTGCAATCTGATTAATTTATCTGGCGGATACCTTCCTTATATTTCCTTTATCTGCACAAACCCATCTCTGTATCTGCCACAAATCTCTTCACATGATGATCATGCTTTAAGTTTTCATGAAATATCTAATGTTTTCATACTTTCTCTAAGGTATTGCACTATTAGACACTTTTCGGCAGACCTTATTTGAGACCTGTGGCTTGCTTAACCCCTTCACCACTCCAGACTATTTTTGCCTCTACAAGGCAAATTTTACAATTCTGACCAGTGTCTCTTTATGTGGTAATAACTCTGGAACGCATCAATGGTCCCAGTGATTCTGAGATTGTTTTATTCATGACAAATTGTACTTCATGATAGTAGTTAAATTTGTTCGACATGACTTGCATTTATGTTGAATTTTGGAAAAAAAATAGAAAATTTCAATTTTCAAACTTTTAATTCTCTTGCCCTTATTCATATTCTGAAGCCCTTTACGTACATTGTCATTGCTGTTCTCAATGGGGCTCACAATCTAAATTCCCTTTCAGTATGTCCTGAATGTAGGAGGAAACTGGAGTACCCGGAGGAAACCCACGCAAACACAGGGAGAACATGTGAACTCCTTGCAGATTGTCATGATCCAGACCGTGTCTTGAGTCCTGTCTTCCCTTTTCCCGGTCTGATCACGTCAGGGGTTAACTTTTCTCCGTCTTCTGGTCTCAGGTTTGGTATTTTTCTCCGCTGCATCCTCTAAACGGTGTCAGTTATAACTTCTGCCTTTGGCGTGAGTAGCTGTTTCTGGTTATATCCTGATTTGTCCTGCTCCGATTCCTGACTGTTCCCGTGTCTGTTCATTCCCCTTCCCCCCCTGTTCCGACTCGGTGTTTCCCCTTTGTGTTTGGACTCTCTGGTACTTGACTCAGGTTTGTCTCATACCTTCCTCTGCTGGGTCTTCATCCCCTCTGCCTAATGTCTCTGTCGATGGTCAGACAGAGTATGAAATGGAACGGATTGTTGATTCTTGCATGGTCCGCCGTTCACTTTAGTGTTTGGTCCATTGGAGGGGTTACGGTCCTGAAAATTGAACATGGGTCCCGGCCCGATCTGTCCATGCTGATCGATTGGTTCAGGTGTTTCATGCACGTTATCTTGGGAGACCTGGGGGTCCAGTGGACCCCCTTAAGAGGAGGGTACTGTCATGATCCAGGCCAGGTTTTGAGTCCTGTCTTCCCTTTTCCTGGTCTGATCATGTCAGGGGTTAACTTTTCTCAGTCTGGTCTCAGGTTTGCTATTTATATCCGCTGCATCCTTTATGCAGTGTTAGTAATAGCTTCTGCCTTCGGCTTGAGTAGCTGACTCTGGTTATATCCTGATTTGTCCTGCTGCAATTCCTGACTGTTCCTGTGTCTGTTCATTCCTTTTCCCCCGTTCCGACTCAGTTTCCCATTTGTATTTGGACTCTCTGGTACTTGACTCGACTTTCTCTGACCTGACTGTCTTTTACTCCTGGTACTTCTGCTTCCGTCTGGTATTAACCCTCTGGCATGTTTCTGACTGAGTATCATTTTTAACCCCTTAACGACCGCCGATACGCCTTTTAACGGCGGCCGCTAAGGGTACTTAATCCACAGCGCCGTTAATTAACGGCGCTGTGGAAAAAGTGAATAGCGCCCCCCAGAGTCGGATTTTCTCTGGGGTCTCGGTTGCCGAGGGTAGCCGAGACCCCAGAGAACATGATTCGGGGGGTTTTTACCGACCCCCGAGTTGCGATCGCCGGTAATTAACCGTTTACCGGCGGTCGCAACAAAAAAAAAACAAACGCGATTTGCCGTTTAATTTCTCTGTCCTCCGATGTGATCGCACATCGGAGGACAGAGAAATGTGGTCCCCGATGGCCCCCAATAGCCCCCCAATACTTACCTACCTCCCCCGGTGCTCCTCGTGTCTCCCCATGGGCGCCGCCATCTTTTTTCCGGGAAAAAATGGCGGGCGCACGCGCAGTGCGCCCGCCGCCCGGCACCCGGATGTTCTTTGGGGTCTCGGCTGCCGGGGGTAGCCGAGACCCCAAAGAACATGATCGGGGTCGGTTTGCACCGACCCCTGCTTTGCGATCGCCGGTAATTAACAGTTTACCGGCGACCGCAAAAAAAAAAAAAAAAAAGCGATCAGTTATTTCTCTGTCCTCTGATGTGATCGCACATCAGAGGACAGAGAAATAGGGGGATTCGGGGACCCTATCATACTCACCCGGGGTCCCTGGGTCCTCTTCTGTCTTCTCCTGCCAGCCGGCTTTTTCATCATGGCGGGCGCATGCGCAGTGCGCCCGCCATCTGCTGCCATCTGCCGGCCGGCAGGAGAAGACAAGTTGGGGCTAAAATTAGGGTTAGAGTTAGGGTTAGAGTTAGAGTTAGAGTTAGGGTTAGGGTTAGGGTTAGAGTTAGGGTTAGGGTTAGAGTTAGGGTTAGGGTTAGGGTTAGAGTTAGGGTTAGGGTTGGGGCTAAATTTAGGGTTAGGGTTAGGGCTAGGGTTAGGCTACTTTCACACTAGCGTTTTTTGGCTTCCGTCGCAATGCGTCGTTGGAGAAAAAACGCATCCTGCAAAAGTGCTTGCAGGATGCGTTTTTTCTCCATTGGCTTGCATTAGCGACGCATTGCGACGGATTGCCACATGTCGCATCCGTCGTGCGACGGATGCGTCGTGCTTCGGCGGACCGTCGACACAAAAAAAACTACATGTAACTTTTTTGTGCGACGTGTCCGCCATTTCCGACCGCGCATGCGTGGCCGGAACTCCGCCCCCGCCTCCCCGCACCTCACAATGGGGCAGCGGATGCGTTGAAAAAACAGCATCCGCTGCACCCGTTGTGCGACGCTTACAACGCTAGCGTCGGTACGTCGGCCCGACACACTGCGATGGGCCGAGTACGACGCTAGTGTGAAAGTAGCCTTAGGCTTCTTTCACACTTGCGTCGGTACGGGGCGGTCGCAATGCGTCGGCCCGATGTACCGACGCACGTTGTGAAAATTGTGCACAACGTGGGCAGTGGATGCAGTTTTTCAACGCATCCGCTGCCCAGTCTATGTCCTGGGGAGGAGGGGGCAGAGTTACGGCCACGCATCCGCGGAAATGGCGGACGCGACGTACAAAAAAAAGGTTACATTGAACTTTTTTTGTGACGACGGGGGCTAAAGTTATGGTTAGGGTTGGGGCTAAAGTTAGGGTTGGGGCTAAAGTTAGGGTTAGAGTTGGGATTAGGGTTAGGGTTTGGATTAGGGTTGGGATTAGTGTTACGTTTGGGATTAGGGTTGGGATTAGGGTTAGGGTTGGGATTAGGGTTAGGGGTGTGTTGGATTTAGGGTTTTGATTAGGGTTATGGTTAGGGTTGAGATTAGGGCTGTTTTGGGGTTAGGGTTGTGATTATCGTTAGGGTTGTGATTAGGATTATGGATCGGGTTGAGATTAGGGTTAGGGCTGTGTTGGGGTTAGGGTTGGAGTTAGAATTGGGGGGTTTCCACTGTTTAGGTACATCAGGGGGTCTCCAAACACGACAGCCAATTTTGCGCTAAAAAAGTCAAATGGTACTCCCTCCCTTCTGAGCTCTGCCGTGCGCCCAAACAGTGGTTTACCCCCACATATGGGGCATCAGCGTACTCGGGATAAATTGGACAACAACTTTTGTGGTCCAATTTCTCCTGTTACCATTGTGAAAATAAAAACTTGGGGGCTAAAAATCTTTTTTGTTGGAAAAAAATATATTTTTTTATTTTCACTACTCTGCATTATAAATTTCTGTGAAGCACTTGAGCTTTCAAAGTTCTCACCACATATCTAGATAAGTTCCTTAGGGGGTCTAGTTTCCAAAATTTGGTCACTTGTGGGGGTTTCTACTGTTTAGGTACATTAGGGGTCTGCAAATGCAACATAACGCCCGCAGACAATTCTATCAAAGTCTGCATTCCAAAATGGCGCTCCTTCCCTTCCGAGCTCTGCCGTGCGCCCAAACAGTGGTTTACTCCCACATATGGGGTACCAGCATACTCAGGACAAATTGGACAACAACTTTTGAGGTCCAATTTCTCTTGTTACCCTTGTGAAAATAAAAATTTGGGGGCTAAAAAAATCTTTTTTTGTGGGAAAAAAAATATTTTTTATTTTCACTACTCTGCATTATAAACTTCTGTGAAGCACTTGGGCATTCAAAGTTCTCACCACATATCTAGATAAGTTCCTTGGGGGGTCTATTTTCCAAAATGGGGTCTCTTGTTGGGGGTTTCTACTGTTTAGGTACATTAGGGGTCTGCAAAGGCAACATAACGCCCGCAGACAATTCTATCAAAGTCTGCATTCCAAAATGGCACAACTTCCCTTCCGAGCTCTGCCGTGCGCCCAAACAGTGGTTTACCCCCACATATGGGGTACCAGCATACTCTGGACAAATTGGACAACAACTTTTGGGGTCCAATTTCTCTTGTTACCCTTGTGAAAATAAAAACTTGGGGGCTAAAAAATCTTTATTGTTAAAAAATATATATTTTTTATTTTCACGACTCGGCATTATAAACTTCTGTTATGCACTTGGGCATTCAAAGTTCTCACTACACATCTAGATAAGTTCCATGGGGGGTCTAGTTTCCAAAATGGGGTCACTTTTGGGGGGTTTCTGCTGTTTAGGCACATCAGGGGCTCTCCAAACGCGACATGGCGTCCGATCTCAATTCCAGTCAATTTTGCATTGAAAAGTCAAATGGCGCTCCTTTGCTTCCGAGCTCAGCCATGCGCCCAAACAGTGGTTTACCCCCACATATGGGGTGTCGGCGTACTCAAGACAAATTGTACAACAGCTTCTGGGGTCCATTTTCTCCTGTTACCCTTGGTAAAATAAAAATTTGGAGGCAAAAAGATCATTTTTGTAGAAAAAATGCGATTTTTTTATTTTCACGGCTCTACGTTATAAACTTCTGTGAAGCACCTGGGGGTTTAAAGTGCTCACCACACATCTAGATAAGTTCCTTAAGGGGTCTAGTTTCCAAAATGGTGTCATATGTGGGGGGTCTCTACTGTTTAGGCACATCAGCGGCTCTCCAAACTTGACATGGCGTCCGATCTCAATTCCAGCCAATTCTACATTGAAAAAGTAAAACGACACTCCTTCTCTTCCAAGCTCTGCGGTGCGCCCAAACAGTGGTTTACCCCCATATATGGGGTATCGACGTACTCAGGAGAAATTGCACAACAACTTTTGTGGTCTAATTTCTCCTGTTACCCTTGTGAAAATAAAAATTTGGGGGCAAAAAGATCATTTTTGTAGAAAAAATGAGATTTTTTATTTTCACGGCTCTACGTTATAAACTTCTGTGAAGCACTTGGGGGTTCAAAGTGCTCACCACACATCTAGATAAGTTCCTTAAGGGGTCTAGTTTCCAAAATGGTATCACTTGTGGGGGGTTTCCACTGTTTAGGCACATCAGGGACTCTCCAAACGCGACATGGCATCCGATCTCAATTCCAGCCAATTCTGCATTGAAAAAGTCAAACGGTGCTCCTTCACTTCCAAGCTCTGCGGTGCGCCCAAACAGTGGTTTACCTCCACATATGGGGTATCGACGTACTCAGGAGAAATTGCACAACAACTTTTGTGGTCTAATTTCTCCTGTTACCCTTGTGAAAATAAGAATTTGTGGGCGAAAAAATCATTTTTGTGAAAACAAATGCGATTTTTTATTTTCACGGCTCTACGTTATAAACTTCTGTGAAGCACTTGGGGGTTCAAAGTGCTCACCACACATCTAGATAAGTTCCTTGGGGGGTCTAGTTTCCAAAATGGTGTCACTTGTGGGGGGTTTCCACTGTTTAGGCACATTAGGGGCTCTCCAAACGCGACATGGCGTCCGATCTCAATTCCAGCCAATTCTGCATTGAAACAGTCAAACGGTGCTCCTTCACTTCCAAGCTCTGCGGTGCGCCCAAACAGTGGTTTACCTCCACATATGGGGTATCGGCGTACTCAGGAAAAATTGCACAACAAAATTTGTGGTTAAATTTCTGTTTTTACACTTGTGAAAATTAAAAAAAATGGTTCTGAAGTAAAATGTTTGCAAAAAAAAGTAAAATGTTCATTTTTTTCTTCCACATTGTTTTAGTTCCTGTGAAGTACGTAAAGGGTTAATAAACTTCTTGAATGTGGTTTTGAGCAGCTTGAGGGGTGCAGTTTTTAGAATGGTGTCACACTTGGTTATTTTCTATCATATAGACCCCTCAAAATCACTTCAAAGGTGATGTGGTCCCTAAAAAAAACATGGTGTTGTAAAAATGAGAAATTGCTGGTCAACTTTTAACCCTTATAACTCCCTAACAAAAAAAAAAATTGTTTCCAAAATTGTGCTGATGTAAAGTAGACATGTGAGAAATGTTATTTATTAACTATTTTTTGTGACATATCTCTCTGATTTAAGGGCATAAAAATACAAAGTTTGAAAATTGCAAAATTTTAAAAATTTTCGCCATATTTCCATTTTTTTCATAAATAATCGCAAGTAATATCGAAGAAATGTTACCACTAACTTGAAGTACAATATGTCACGAAAAAACAATCTCAGAATCAGCGGGATCCGATAAAGCGTTCCAGAGTTATAACCTCATAAAGTGACAGTGGTCAGAATTGTAAAAATTGGCTCGGTCATTAAGTACCAAATTGGCTCTGTCACTAAGGGGTTAAACATTTTTTTTTTGATCAACAACTTTTAATTTTACCAACAAAATGTACAAAACCATTTTTTTGGGGACCACATCACATTTGAAGTGAATTAGGGTAGTCCTAAGTCCTATGATAGAAAATACACAAAATTTACACCAGTCTAAACCACCCTTCAAAGTGCTCAAAACAGCATTCAAGAAGTGTATTAAAAATTCAGGTGCTTCACAGGTATGAAAGCAATTTGGAAGGAAAAACTGATCATTTTACTTTTTTTTTACACACAATTTTTTACTTTAGCCCGAAATTATTTTCACAAAAGTAACAGGAAAATCGATCTGATATTTGTTGTGCAATGTCTCCTGACTACACCAATCCCTTTTATGTGGGGAAAACTACGGCACATGGCAGGGCTTGGAAGGGAAGGAGTGCAATTTGACTTTTTGAACATAAAATTGGAATCAAGAGCGTTTGGAGAGCCCCTGATGTACCTAGTAACGCCCCCCACACGTGACCCCATCTTGCAAACTAGACCCCTCAAGGAATTTATATAAATGTGTGGTGAGAGCTTTGAACACCCAGGTGCTTCACAGAAGTTTGTGGTTTTAGACCCCGATATATTATTTTTTTTTTTTTTATCATTTTGAAAATGATAAAATGATAAATGGGCAGCACGGTGGCGCAGTGGTTAGCACAGCAGCCTTGCAGCGCTGGAGTCCTGGGTTCTAATCCCACCTTGGACAACATCTGCAAAGAGTTTGTATGTTCTCTCCGTGTTTGCGTGGGTTTCCTCCGGGCACTCCGGTTTCCTCCCACATTCCAAAGACATACTGATAGGGAATTTAGATTGTGAGCCCCATCGGGGACAGCGATGATGTGTGTAAAGCGCTGCGGAATATGTTAGCGCTATATAAAAATAAAGATTATTATTATTATTATTAAAATGGACCCCAAAATATGTTGTGTAATTTCTCCTGAGTACACTGATGCCTGATGTGGTCGAAAACTGCTTTTGAGACACACAGTATACTTCTCAGAAGGCAAGAAGCTCCATATTGGAGTTCAGATTTTGCTGAAATGGTTTGAGGGTGCCATGTCACATCCGCAGGGCCCCTGTGGTACCAGAACAGTTGTGAGGGTCGATCCTGCCAAAGGGAGTCTTTTAACACCCTTTTAGCCACTTGGATACCGCTGTCGCAATTGGCAGCGGTATTTAAGGGGTTAATTGGCCGGGGACAATATCACAGGGTGTCAGCAGCAATGTACAGCTGTCATCCATGGGAATTTTGGTCTTGGGGGAAGAGCTATTCTCTTTTCACAAACTCTGTTTTTATGTGTATTTGCGGTCGTTAAGAGGTCAAGTGCTTCAGCCGTCGCCGCGTAGATAACTGATCTGCCTGAATAGGTTGATGTGATATGCAATTCATATCTGTTCAATAATTCATATCATAGCGCAATTCATACAGTTTTGAAGGTATCCTCCTTGTGTTGCGAAATGGCATTGGAATCTTCTTTCTTCGTTTTGAAAGCATTGAGCAATTCTTTTTCCTGAGCCTATGCATCCGTGAAAGAGGGATGTTTTTACACTTCATGCCTTCTTTTTTTTTTCTTTTTTTTTTAAAGTATATTTTGTATTAGCCTGTGATTTTCTTTTAATGTTTGCCAGTATGGTCCTAATTTATTTTCCAAATGGTTGCGACTGATTTATCAATAGCAACTTTTTAAAAAGTTACAACATTTTTGTGCAAATGTACTTTTGTCTCCTCTGAAGTGCCCCTTTGTACATCTCTAAAATTTGTGACAATTTAGAGTAACACTTGACTTTGCTGCAAAAAAAAAAGAAAAAGATGCCAACTATTTTTTTTTATTTTGCACAAAATCCTTAGAGTAACTGTCGGTGTAATTTTTAGTTGAGAAAACAATAGGGCACATGAAAATAAGAAAGTTTGTAATATAAGAATTTGTGTAGATGGATGAGGAGGGAGGAGCTAGAGGGAGGGAGGAGCTAAAGGCAGAGTTCCTTCTGCCTCTCACATCTACATAGTTGCATCAGTAGACATTGTCATCTTAGTAATGTAACAGTCTGTTTACACTGAATACGGATTTTTCTTGTGAATCGAGAATTTTGAAAATGATCAGTCCTAGTGGAAAACTAAACAGATTTTCTGATAAGATGTATAACAAAACTTGCTTATTTTTGCTTGTACTATTAATTTATTAAAAAAAAATAAACAAAGGTTACTCTTTAAACTTCATGTTATTTTTAAGAATATGGACTAAAAAGCTAAAAATAAAACAGACAGGCACCATGTGTAATGTGATGAGCAATGTACAAATACTGTATTTCTTTGTTTGTTTTTTCTTTTTTTAAAAAAAGAGGAAAAAAGCGTTTAGAGGAAAAGGTAAAATGTAAACCAGAAAAAATTGCAAATGTTATTATCAATAATAGCAAGTAAGGAAAAGGCATGACAAAATAAAACCTCCTAAAAAGCGCTGTAGAAAAAGCACAGACACCATTTAGCATGGTTTGATAATGCTACCAGAACTTCCTATTGGTCTATGTATACAGCTGAGAACTTAGTATGCTTCTCAGACAGTGCTCTAAAAAATAAAACTCATTACGTAAAAATAAAAATGGTTTAGCTTTTTTGAATAATAAGTATTATTACGCTTTTATTATTGCTGTAATTTTTATTGCTGTAATTACTTATGCTTTTATTTATGCTTTTATTATTGCTGTAATTACTTAGCATAATCTTGCTTTTGGCTTTTTGACTATCTGGGAGGCTTACTAACTTTTTAGCTGTGTTACCAAATGCTTCTAGTTGGTGTCTATGCATTTACTAATCAATTGGAGCCTTATGGGCTCATACCCATCACCGTGAAAAAAATGGCCCGATTTCAGTCCAGAAAAGTGGGACGAGTGTCATGCAGCTTTCATGCGAGTACAATCCGATTTTTAACACCTATCACCCAATTTACTTGTGAATGCGATCCAATTTGCATTGCAATTTTAACATGAGCTTTTATATAAAGCAATTCTCTATGTAATTTACACATAGTTTTCCAAGGAAATATTTGATTAGATAGCTATATAGATAGATATAAATGTGTAAGTGAGATACATGAGTGCTTTGTGTGTAGTTTACTGTGCATGGTTCTTTTTATTAAATAAATTCCTTTCGGAAAAAAGGCATGGCATCCCCTGACATTTTATTAACCAGGAGAGGGAAACTGGGCAGCTGGGGGCAGATGTTTATAGCCTGGAAAAGGGGCAACCCCCATGGACCTTCTCGGGCTGCTAATACCAGCTGTATACTTAGCCTTTCCTGGTTATTAAAATGGGGGACCCACCCAAAAAATGTAGGGTCCCCCTTTAATTACCATCAAAGGCTAGGCAGACAGCTGTGGGCTGATATAAATAGCCTAGGATATTGGCCCCATCCCAGACTAAAAACATCAGCTGTCAGCCACCCCAAAAAAAGGCGCATCCATATAATGTGCCAATTCTGGCAATTAGCGTCGCTCTTCCCACTTGCCCTGATACTGTGGCAAGTGGGGTGATAGTATTGGGGTTCATGTCACCTTTGTATTGGGTTTGTATTGGGTTTGTAATGGAGAAGTATCTATAAGATGCACTCGTTACTAACTTCATAGTGATGATATAAAAAAAAGCATACACCCTGAATAAAGTCCTTTGTTGAAACTGTCTCATCTGCTGCAATATATTCGAATGGTACAACTTCCCACTTCTGATTGCTGTCTCATCTGCTGGAATATATTCTAATGGTACAACTTCCCACCTCTGATTGCTGTCTCATCTGCCGCTCTACCATCTAGCAACATATTTTAATGTGCCTGCTAAATGATTGGTATAATTCATTTGTTGCATTGTACGTTTTACTCACTGTTTGATGTATATTCATGACTGTGGTCTCTCTAGATGTTATCTGGTGGAAGGTGTTAAGGTACCTTCACACTAAGCGACGCTGCAGCGATACAGACAACGATGCCGATCGCTGCAGCGTCGCTGTTAGGTCGCTGGAGAGCTGTCACACAGACCGCTCTCCAGCGACCAACGATGCCGAGGTCCCCGGGTAACCAGGGTAAACATCGGGTTGCTAAGCGCAGGGCCGTGCTTAGTAACCCAATGTTTACCCTGGTTACCAGTGTAAAATGTAAAAAAACAAACAGTACATACTCACCTTCGCGTCCCCCGGCGTCCGCTTCCTGCACTGACTGTGAGTGCCGGCCCTAACAGCAGAGCGGTGACGTCACTGCTGTGCTGTGCTTTCACTTTACGGCCGGCGCTCAGTCAGTGCAGGAAGCGGACGGCGGGGGACGCGAAGGTGAGTATGTACTGTTTGTTTTTTTACATTTTACACTGGTAACCAGGGTAAACATCGGGTTACTAAGTGCGGCCCTGCGCTTAGTAACCCGATATTTACCCTGGTTACCATTGTAAAACATCGCTGGTATCGTTGCTTTTGCTGTGAAACACAATGATACACGGCGATCTGACGACCAAATAAAGTTCTGAACTTTAACCAACGACCAGCGATATCACAGCAGGATCCTCATCGCTGCTGCCTGTCACACTCAGCGATATCGCTAGCCAGGACGCTGCAACGTCACGGATCGCTAGCGATATCGTTTAGTGTGAAGGTACCTTTATAGCATATAGATGTAGCCAGCCACAATGTCTTTGATTATCTAACCACCCCCTGGTGTGCTGGCCCCAGCTGCCAAATTATCCCTAATCCGTTCCCACAATCCATCTCTTCTGACCCAGTATTTTGGACTATAAATTTAGACACCTCCTAAGAGGTGCACGCAGGGTGGGGTGCATGCAGGCATCCCATAAGCAAAGCATCACAGAAGCTAAGCATCAAGAAAAAGCAGTTATTCCAAGGCAGTTTGTCAGGGCAGGAGTCAGGTAACCCACACTTTGCTCTCCTTTCTATCCATGTGTTTTTTATTTCTATCCTCCTATGTTCCCTTGCCATCCACATTCACCGCACCATCCCCCTTCCATCACGACTCATACACATCAGCCCCTCTATACTTCCCTCTCCCATGCACTTCTCACCTTCCTGAAAAACCTCAGCCCATATTGCCCAAACACATCGCAAAAAAAACTATTTAGAATTCCAATACCTACTTGCTCTTTATCCTACTAGTCCTTCTGATTTCGGGGGATATCTCCCCCAACCCTGGTCCATCATCCCCCAACCTCAACCCCTATCCTACCTTGTATCAAAACCACAGTAATCTTATTAATATTACTTGCACTCCTTCATATCCTTCTTTTAATTGTGCCCTTTGGAATCCACAGTCTGTATGTAACAAACTTCCTTTTCTGCACAATTACTTTCTGAACAGCTCTCCGAATCTGTTGGCCCTCACGGAAACCTGGATTCAGGATTCTGCCCTGCTGCAATTTCCCATGGTGGCTTACAAGTCTCCCATTCCCCAAGACCCACAAACAGACCTGGTGGTGGGGTCGGCATACTCCTATCCCCACAGTGTACCTTCAAGGTCATCCCCCCCAGTTCCATCACTCTCATTCCCTTCTTTTGAGGTCCACACCATCAGGCTCTTCTGTCCCCTCTCCTTCAGAGTAGCGGTCATATATCAGCCCCAAGGCTCACCCACCCAGTTCCTTAACCACTTCTCAGCCTGGCTACCGCACTTCATGTCCTCAGAACTCCTAACCCTTATCCTGGGAGACTTCAACATCTCTTTTAACAGCCCCACTTCCAAATCTGCATCCCAGCTTCTATCACTAACCACTAGTGTTGAGCGATACCTTCCGATACTCAAAGGTATCGGTATCGGATGGGATCGGCCGATATCCAAAAAATATCGGATATCGCCGATACCGATACCCGATACCAATGCAAGTCAATGGGACACAAGTATCAGAAGGTATCCTGGATGGTTCCTAGGGTCTGAAGGAGAGGAAACTCTACTTCAGGCCCTGGGATCCATATTCATGTAAAAAATAAAGAATTAAAATAAAAAATATGGATATACTCACCCCTACGGCGGCCCCTGGACCTTAGCGATGTAACCGGCAGCCTCCGTTCCTAAGAATGAGGAGTGAAGGACCTTCGATGACGTCGCGGCTTGTGATTGGTCGCGTGACCGCTCATGTGACCGCTCACGCGACCAATCACAAGCCGCGACGTCATCGCAGGTCCTAAACACTGCATTCTTAGGAACGGAGGCTGCCGGTTACATCGCTAAGGTCCAGGGGCCACCGGAGGGGTGAGTATATCCATATTTTTTATTTTAATTCTTTATTTTTTACATGAATATGGATCCCAGGGCCTGAAGGAGAGTCTCCTCTCCTCCAGACCCTGGGAACCATACACTGGGAACTTCCGATTCCGATTTCCGATATCACAAAAATATCGGAACTCGGTATCGGAATTCCGATACAGCAAATATCGGCCGATACCCGATACTTGCGGTATCGGAATGCTCAACACTACTAACCACTTCTCTTGGCCTCTCACAGCTTTCAACCTCTGAAACACACAAAGACGGTAACACCCTTGACCTGGTCTTCGCCCGGCTCTGCTCAATCTCCCACCTAGATAACTCACCACTTCCCCTCTCTGACCACAACATTCTCTCTGTCGCGCTCACAATCCCTCGCCCACCCCAGCACTCCCCTACCTACCACACATTCAGAAATCTACACGCCATTAGCTCTCATACACTTTCAGACTCCTTACACTCATCACTGTCCCCAATCTCTTTTTCCTGTCTTGATCTGGCTGTACACCACTACAATTACACTCTTAGAAGCACCCTGGACCAAATAGCGCCCCTCACCCTCAGAACCTCCAAGCACAGAGTAAAACAGCCCTGGCTCACATCGCAAACTCTGCTTCTCCAGCGATGCTCTAGAAGTGCTGAATGCTTATGAAGGAAAATTCACACACCAGAAGACGTCATCTAATTCAAATTTATGTTAAGAACCTATAACACTGCACTTCACCTCAAACAGACCTACTACACCACCCTGATCTCATCACTATCCAACAACCCCAAGAAACTTTTTGACAGCTTTCACTCCCTCCTCAGGCCAAAAGCACAAGCCCCTATCAGACATTTGTGCTGATAACCTGGCCTCCCACTTTATAGAGGAAATAGATAATATCCGACAGGAAATCTGCTCCCAGCCACTAAGTGCTGTGACTCGCATACTTCCCTGCATTTCCACTGGCTCACTCTCCACATTTGATCCCATTACAGAAGAAGTAGCCTCCAGGCTCCTCTCTTCTTCTCATCCGACTACATGCACAACCGACCCCATTCCCTCACATCTCCTCCAGTCACTCTCTCCAGTCATCACAACTCACCTAACTACAATCTTTAATCTCTCCCTCTCCTCTGGCATCTTCCCATCCTCCTTTAAACACTCTATCGTTACTCCATTATTAAAGAAACCCTCTCTCGATCCATCCTGCACAAATAACTAAAGACCAGTCTCCAGCCTCCCCTTCATCTCTAAACTCTTGGAGCGCCTGGTCTACTCCCGCCTTACCCGTCACTCCCTCCTAGACCCTTCACAGTCCGGCTTCCGCCCCTATATTTGACAGAAACTGCACTAATCAAAGTGACCAATGACCACCTGACAGCTAAGTGTAACTGTGACCACTCTCTGCTCATTCTTCTCAACCTCTCTGCAGCTTTTGACACTGTTAAACACCATCTCTTACTCTCTAGGTTCTAGTCACTAGGCACTAAGGATACTGCTCTCTCCTGGTTCTCATCCTATCTTTCTGACTGCTCCTTCAGTGTTTCATTCGTTGGCTCTACTTCCTCCCCTCTTCCTCTCACTGTTGGGGTATCTCAGGGCTCAGTCCTTGGCCACTTCTCTTCTCTGTCAATTGGACAGACCATCAGCAGATTTGGCTTTCAGTACCATCTTTATGCCTATGACACACAACTACACTGTGTTCCAAATTATTATGCAAATTGGATTTAAGTGTCATATAGATTTAATTGTTTTGTTTTTCAAATAAACTCGTGGATGGTATTGTGTCTCAGGGCTCAATGGATCACTGAAATCAATCTTAAACACATGTGATAATTGGTTTTCCAGGTGATTCTAATTAAAGGAAAACTACTTAAAAATGATGTTCCACATTATTAAGCAGGTCATAGTTTTCAAGTAACATGGGAAAGAAAAAGGATCTCTCTGCTGCTGAAAAGCATCAAATAGTGCAATGCCTTGGTGAAGGGATGAAAACATTAGAAATTTTCCAAAAACATAAGCGTGATCATCGTACTGTTAAGAGATTTGTGGCTGTATCTGAGCACAAATGTGTTTGTGCTGATAAAGGCATAATGAGGAAGATTTCTGCCAGGCAAGTTCATCTGATTAAGAGAGCAGCTGCTAAAAAGCCATTACAAAGCAGCAAACAGATATTTGAAGCTGCTGGTGCCTCTGGAGTCCCTCGAACCTCAAGGTGTAGGCTCCTTCAAAGGTTTGCTGTGGTGGATAAACCTACTATTCGGCCAACCTTTAACAGTGTTCACAAGCAGAAATGGTTGTATTGGGCCCACACATACATGAAGACTAATTTCCAAACAGTCTTGTTTACTGATAAGTGTTGAGCAACCCTGGGTGGTCCAGATGGATGGAGTAGTGGATGGTTGGTGGATGGCCACCATGTCCCAACAAGGCTGCAACATCAGCGAGGAGGTGGAGGAGTCATGTTTTGGGCCAGAATCATGGGAAACAGCTGGTAAGGCCCTTTAAGGTTCCTGAAGGTGTGAAAATGACCTCTGCAAAGTATATAGAGTTTCTGACTGACAACTTTCTTCTATGGTGTAAAAAGCAGAAACGTGCCTTCAGGAGCAAAATCATCTTCATGCTGACAATGCCCCATCTCATGCTGCAAAGAATACCTCTGAGTCATTGGCTGCTATGGGCATAAAAGGAGATAAACTCATGGTGTGGCCACCATCTTCCCCTGACCTCAACCCTATAGAGAACCTTTAGAGGATCATCAAGCAAAAGATCTATGAGGGTGGGAGGCAGTTCACATCCAAACAGCAGCTCTGGGAGGCTATTCCAACTTCATGCAAAGAAATACAAGCAGAAACTCTCCAAAAACTCACAAGTTCAATGGATGCAAGAATTGTGACGGTGACATCAAAGAAGGGTCCTATGTTAACATGTAACTTGGCCTGTTGGGATGTTTTGGCGTTAAATAGCTTTTTTGTTCAGTGAATATGACCTCCTAATGCTGCAAATTCCACAAATGAGCATTTTCAGTTCTTTAAAACATATCAAATGTTTAGAAATTCTACTGTGCCTAATAATTTGTACAGTGCATTTTGAGTTTTTATTCATTTTGGAGATTATACTGTTATCATTGGGAGGTTTCTTCAATAAAATTCGATGTATAATCTAACGGGTGATGACTTTTATTAGACTGACTGTCATTTGCACAGACCATTTAGGAAAATCTGATAAAAATGTAATTTGCATAATAATTTGGAACATAGTGTATATATGTCATCCCCTGACCTTACTCCCGCTGTACTACAGAACGCCAGTGACTGTCTGCAGTCTCCGACATCATGTCCACCCTCTATTTGAAACTCATCCTCTCCAAAAATGAACTTCTTCTGCTCCCACCGTCTACTAACCTCCCTAAATCTCACATTTCCCTCCGTGGGTGGCACCATAAGAACATCCCAGCAGCAGGCGCTCTGTCTGGGTGTTACTTTTGACATCAATCAAAATCAAACCTACACATATTTGGTATCGCCGCGTTCAGAATTGCCCGATCTATCAATATAAAAAAAGGATTAACCTGATCACTAAACGGCGTAGCGAGAAAAAAATTTGAAACGCCAGAATTACAGTTTTTTGATCGCCGCGACATTGCATTGCACGCAAAAAATAAGCCCTCACCTGACCCCAGATCATGAAAAATGGAAACACTATGGGTAACGGAAAATTGCTCAATTTTTTTTTTATTTTTTTTTTAAGCAAAGTATGGAATTTTTTTTTACTTAGACAAAAATTAACCGAGACATGTTTGGTGTCTATGAACTCGTAATGACCTGGAGAATCAAAATGGCAGGTCAATTTTAGCATTTAGTGAATCTAGCAAAAAAGCCAAACAAAAAACAAGTGTGGGATTGCACTTTTTTTGCAATTTCACCGCACTTGGAATTTTTTTCCCGTTTTCTAGTACGTGACATGCTAAAACCAATTATGACGTTGAAAAGTGCAACTTGTCCCGCAAAAAACAAGCCCTCACATGGCCATATTGATGGAAAAATAAAAACGTTATGGCTCTGGGAAGGAGGAGAGTAAAAAACGAGAATGCAAAAACGGAAAAGGGCAAGGTCGTGAAGGGGTTAAAGAATCTACATTTACCAAGAGCACATATACTCATTACCAGGGGTGTCAAACTGCATTCCTCAAGGGCTGCAAACAGGTCATGTTTTCAGGATTTCCTTGTATTGCACAGGTGATCATTTAATCACCTGCACAGAATGATTCCAGCACCTTGTGCAATGAGAAGGAAATCTTGAAAACACGCATGGTTTGAGGCCCTCGAGGAATGCAGTTTGACACCCCTGCTCGTTACAATGCTCAATCCACAGAAGCCAATGTCTGCTGTAACAGAATTAAAATCGCAATCAACCATATTCCTCACCTGTCTGCCGAGAAGATAATCTATTTGTCTCGCAACGGGTCTAGCTCTGCTACATCTAGATGGCAGGCTGCATTGTTACATGATGCGACTATAGAGCCTGCCGTCCAAGACACTGAGCTGTGTATGCTTGCTCGGCTCAGTGCCTCGAGGTGAACTCCTTTCACCTCACTGACATCACTGCGAGTGTGAGAGTTCACATGCTCACGGTGCTGTCGAAAGGTCCTGGGAGTTTAGCCAATGAATTCAATTCAAGTCACTGATGTCAGCATGAGCGTTGTGGGAAAATTTCTAATGGCACTGACGTCAGGAAGCGCTACATGAAAAAATAATAATTAAGTAGCATTATACTCGCCAAATAATGTTCATTTAGTTGTAGCATTATTATTATATTTGAGGTAGCTTTCATTCTTTGCCTTTTGGCAGCATAGATAGACATACTGTGAACTTAAAATCTGCTGCACAGGTTAATGTATTCCATGAGTTCCGGACAGTTTATTTCCACATTGCATGGATGAGATTTCCTAAAATCCGTAATGCATCTACTCTAATACACAGCGGATTTTCCACCCAGAAAATGAGCTGCGTTCCTGTACCATTTGCACATACCTTACGTTGATGTTTTTGTGTACATTTTTTCACTTTTACTTTCTAGCTTTTGTTTGGGCAAACTTGGCCATTTGCAATAATCATGATTATTCTCCTGTCAAATTGAAAAGGCCTCTGGCATTTTATTAATTGACAGGGACAGTACTTAGACTATTGTCCTGAACTTAACGCTTTTACTGCTGTATGGTTTTTAATTGTGTAATTTTAAGAATTTTTTTTTAACATTTACCTACTCCGAAGGCTGACCTTCTTTTTTTTTTTTTTTTTTTTTTGGCCAGCATTCTTTTGATACTTAAGTGTTTTATATGCCTGGATGTCATCTGTTCTTTTATTTTATGTCATGTGCTCTCTTGAATACCACAATTCAGTACTTCTATCAGATCTGCTTTTAGTTTCAAAATTCTCTTGACTAATTCTGTTTTAACTTTACCCCCTCCTCACGGTGTCATGTAGCGGAGGGTTCCTCCGTGTTCCATTCCGGGGTTAAAGCGTCCGACCTCATGAAGACATCTGGCAGAAGCCGTGGGTGTTGGCTGTGGCAGATCCTAGATTCGTACCAGTCTCTACAAGGGAGCTGTCACGTCTGCTGATTTATCATTCCGTAATGTCATGGGATATGGGATGTTGAAATTGTGGCTAGAATGTGAAATACCAAAAACATGAAATTTGTGATTTAGAGTTTTGAGGAGGATCACTGCTGGCCCCCCTGCTCATGACTTAGAGATTTTATGTTCAGAGACCTCTGCTATGTGTAGGTGTATCTATGATGGAGCCACATTACTGTTTATTATTACTATTAATGTTTGTACTTCTTGTTTGATTGCACTTTGTGCATCATCTCTAAAACATGAGATTCTGTATTCACAATATAAATAGTGTTTTTCTTTATATACTGCATACCATGCTAAATGTACTGTTTTACATAGTACACAGTTATAGAATATTTCAGTATACATACTATTAATCTGTCATCAGGTTGTTATTATGTAATCTGAGAGCAGCATGAGGTAGGAGTTAAAAATCTGTGTTTTAACCATGTGTCGCAGATCAGACACTGCTGTTGTTTACTTACAATGAAGGTTTTAATCTACTATATAATTGTCTAAGGGTCACTTCCGCCTGTCTGTCTCACGGATATTCATTGGTCGCGGCCTCTGTCATGGAAATCCAAGTCGCTGATTGGTCGTGGCAAAACGCCCATGACCATTGCTACGACCAATCAGCGATGCGCACAGTCCGGAAGAAAATGGCCGCTCCTTACTCCCCGCACTCAGTGCCCGGCGCCCGCATACACCCCTCTGGTCACCGCTCACACAGGGTTAATGCCGGCGGTAACGGACCACGTTATGCCGCAGGTAACGCACTCCGTTACCGCCGCTATTAACCCTGTGTGACCAAGTTTTTACTATTGACGCAGCCTATGCAGCGTCAATAGTAAAAACATCTAATGTTAAAAATAATAAAAAAATAAAAAATCATTAGATACTCACCTTCCGCCGCCTTTCCTGCTCCTCGCGATGCTCCGGCCGGTCCATGCAAGCGGCACGTTCCGGTGGCAAGGATGTTCTGGGAGAAGGACCTGCCATGACGTCACGGTCATGTGACCGCGACGTCATCACAAGTCCTGCGTGACGTCACAGTCATGTGACCGCGACATGGTCATGTGACCGCCATGACATCACGGTCATGTGACCGCGACGTCATCACACCCTGGGACCGGAAGCAGCCGCATGCATCCCACACAGGTGACAGAACTACAACGCGCCTGCGGAAGGTGAGTATATGTTTATTTTTTATTTTTTAACCTGTGACATACGTGGCTGGGCAATATACTACGTGGCTCTGTGCTGTATACTACGCACCTGGGCAATATACTACGTGGCTCTGTGCTGTATACTACGCACCTGGGCAATATACTACGTGGCTGGGCAATATACTACGTGGCTGGGCAATATACTATGTGACTGCCCAATATACTACGTGGCTGGGCAATATACTACTTGGCTCTGTGCTGTATACTACGTGGCTGGGCAATATACTACGTGGCTGGGCAATATACTACGTGGCTGGGCAATATACTACGTGGCTGGGCAATATACTACGTGGCTGGGCAATATACTACGTGGCTCTGTGCTGTATACTACGTCGTTGGGCAATATACTACGTGGCTGGGCAATATACTACGTGGCTGGGCAATATACTACGTGGCTGGGCAATATACTACGTGGCTGGGCAATATACTACGTGGACATACATATTCTAGAATACCCGATGTGCTAGAATTGGGCCACCATCTAGTACTTGATAATTACATTGCCCAAGCAGCTACAGCAGCATGTTCTTGCTAGTCTGCCTCTGCCCACTCCTGTGATAAGCAACTCACTGTCAATAGACATTGTACATCGAGAGCTTGGTGTGGGCGGGATTAGCTGTGGTGTGGGCGGGGTCAGCTTTCTGAGCTCTGCTTGATTTTAAATCTAAGAACTAATTTTGTCAGAACTGCTTCACTCAGTAAACTAAGTGATACATTAGTGGATTCATCTTCATTTTGCCTACATTATGTTGCTCTGAGATGAGGTAGCAAAAACCTGCTGACAGATTCCCTTTAATTACAGAAGAAAAACCTGACCTATTTTCCTCTTTACATTAGATTTCAATAAAAACCAGAAGCTAACTGTGAGACTGACTGAGAGTCCCTTAATTTAGATGTGCTACTTCAAGATTTTGTTGTAAATACTCTTTAAAATTTAAATCATCTAATTTTTTTTCGCCTTACACATCACTTGGTAACTATTAATAAAGGGTACTTTAGAAGAATGACCACATAAAGAGAAAAGCTATTGTCCAACTCTATTTATAGATTTTGAATTAACAGACATTAGGCTAAATGCAGTGTTTTTGGCTACTGTTGGGCATATACACCTATGAGCCATACATTCAACAGTGGCCACAGTATGGATGTATGCCATGAAATCAGCCCACCATAGGGACACATTTTGCTGTGATTTTTTTCATAGAAACGCAATTTGCTACACTTTCCTGTAATGTAACTTAAGGGTTGTACTCCAAATAAGCTTTTAGGAGTGCATAACTAGTCATTCTGTTATTTGCTGCATGGTGTGAGTATGGGCACTCCTGATTGAGTGACATTTCAGGCCAGCAGCATGGTCTCATGTCTGCGTTGACCATGCACTAGGTGAACTGTACTGTAGAACGGATACTGTATATGCTTTGAAATAGTTCTATAAAAATGTGTGGCCAGAGAGCAATCTTGTATCAAGAGCTAGCACCAGAACATGTGCTATCAAGATCTTGACCAAGCTTATTGTAAACTGTATAAGCTGCAAATTCACTGTATACTGTTCTATCTGTGTACACTGTGTGTGAGTATTGTGACAGTCACAAGCAAAGTTCTGGAGGGGAGATGCGTTTCACTGAGGCTATTAGCTTCCCTGATTTGAAACCCAGATGTTTGCTCAATCACACTGTGTTGAGAGGTGTTAGGCTATGTGCACACTTTGCAGATTCCACTGCTGATTTTTCCACAGCGGAATTCCAAAATCCGCAGTGAAAACCCGTTGCGGTTTTTACTGCGGATTTATCGCGGTTTTTACTGCAGATTCTTCTGCGGTTTTTCATCTGCATTTTCCTATTGGAGCAGGTGAAATTCCACAGAAAAGAAGTGACATGCTGCGGAATGTAATCCGCTGCTTGTCCGCGTGGTTTTTTCCGCAGCATGTGCACAGCGTTTTTTGTTTCCCATAGGTTTACATTGTATTGTAAACTCATGGGAAACTGCTGCGGATCCGCAGCGGTCAAATCCGCTGCGGATCCGCAGCAAAATCCGCTGCGGATCCGCAGCAAAATCCGCAAAGTGTGCACATAGCCTTAATTAGCCAATTTAAGGGCTGGGTTTTTGTGGACAATCATAGAGCATGTGGGAGGTTGTCCACCTTATCTCTACCCCACAGTGTGGTCTGGGCTTTAAATAGTTGTGTGGATGGGGATAGTAGACCCAGCGGAGCTGGTCTGACAAGCAGTCCTAGTTGATTGGCTCGGCCTGAGGAAAATATCTACAACAATGAACAGTTATCTTTGGGGGAGAGGGTGTGAACCCTTTTTTTGCCCATTCAGGGGGATGATCCCAGGGAGGGAGATCAATGAGCCACCTGTTTTGTGAGGAAATTGATGCAGTGACAATGAGGGGCGAGGATCTGTTGGTGAGGTCCTGGTGCCCCTGTATGGATGGCCTATGGATATTGGAGATTAGTTGCCTGCTGAAGTTTGATACTCATACTACGGCCGCAATATCTATTGTCTGGATGTGAGGCAGTGAGGGACATATGCTACAGTAGTGGTATGGAGCATGTACTGTGACTAAAGACTGTACTGGCAGGAGACACAAAAGCTGTGAGCCAACCAAAAGTTGAGAGACCGTGGGTGTCGCCTGGTACGGGGGCAGTGGAATTACCGGCTCCGGGGTGGGAATCTTGTGAACTGGGGACATTGCATTGTAATAATCTACCCGTAATTGCTGTTAAGCCCATGGATGTAAAAAATAGTTGCATTGTTAACCTGCCTAGGTGATTATTACAACTCACAACCTCAGATCTCTACAGGTTCCTATGGCAAAACTAAAGGAAACAAGGGAATTTTTTCTCAGTCTACAGGTGCTTCTCACAAAATTAAAATATCATCAAAAAGTTAATTTCAGTTCTTGAATCCAAAAAGTGAAACTCATATATTATATAGAGTCATTACAAACAGAGTGATCTATTTCAAGTGTTTATTTCTGTTAATGTTGATGATTATGGCTTACAAGCCAATGAAAACCCAAAACTAATTATCTCAGTAAATTAGAATAATTAACAAAAAACACCTGCAAAGGCTTCCTAAGATTTTAAAAAGGTCCCTTAATCTGTTTCACAATCATGGGGAAGACTGCTGACTTGACAGATCTCCAGAAGCCACAAAGAGTCATTGCTAAAGAAGCTGGCTGTCCAGAGTGCTGTATCCAAGCATATTCATAGAAACTGGAGTGGATGGAAAAAGTGTGGTAGAAAAAGGTGGACAAGCAACCGGTATAACCGCAGCCTTGAAAGGATTAAGAAATGGCCATTCAAAAATTTAGGGGAGATTCACAAGGAGTTGGTTACTGCTGCTTGCTTCAAAAACCACCACACACAGACATATCCAGAACATGGGCTACAAGTGTCGCATTCCTTGTGTCAAGCCACTCATGACCAATATACAATGCCAGAAGCATCTTACCTGGGCCAAGCAAAAAAAGAACTAGACTGTTGCTCAGTGGTCCAAGGTGTTGTTTTTAGATTAAACAAAATTGTGCATTTCATTTTGAAATCAAGGCCCCAGAGTCTGGAGGAAAAGTGGAGAGGCACACGATCCAAGCTGCTTGAGGTCTAGTGTGAAGTTTCCATAAACAGTGATGGTTTTGGGAGCCATGTCATCTGCTGGTGTAGGTCCCCTGTGTTTTATCAAGACTAAAGTCAGTGCAGCCGTTTACCGGAAAATTTTAGAGCACTTCATTCTTTCCTCTGCCGACAAGCTTTTTGGAGATGGAAATTTCATCCTCCAGCTGGACTTAGCACCTGTCCGCACTGCCAAAAGTACCAATACCTGGTTTAAAAACCGTATCACTGTGCTTGATTGGCCAGCAAACTCACCTGACCATACCTCCATAAAGAATCTATGGGGTATTGTCAAGAGGAAGATGAGACACCAGACCCAACAATGCAGACGAGCTGAAGTCTGCAATCAAAGCAACCTGGGCTTCCATAACACCTCAGCAGTGCCACAGGCTGATCGCTTCCATGCCACACCGTATTGATGCAAAAGGAGCCTCGACCAAGCATTGAGTGCATTCATTGAACATGCATTTCAGTAGGCCAACATTTCGGATTTTAAAATTTTTTTCAAACTGGTGTTGTAAAGTATTCTAATTTACTGAGATAATGACTTTTGGGTTTTCATTGGTTGTAAGCCATAATCATCAACATTAACAGAAATAAACACTTGAAATAGATCACTCTGTTAGTAATGACTCTATATGATGTGAGTTTCACTTTTTGTATTGAAGAAATAAATTAACTTTTTGATACTCTAATTTAGTGAGAAGCACCTGTACATGTTCAGCTAATTGCAGAGGCATAGAGGGCACATAGTAAGTCATTCATTTCTGACATCCTTTAAGATGTAATGGTGCCTAAATCTGCATCTTTGTTTCTGAAGAACCCATCATTGATGGGGTAGATAAACAGCCCATTTCATTATGAGCGATGTATTGCTAAATTGTTGGTTACTCTGACGGTAGGTTCTAGTTACAAATTGCCTTGAGAAAACACTTATTTTTAGGAAACTGTTCTAATTAACTTTTGTTCAAGCCAGGTAATACATCTTTACACCTGTATTGGCCAATTAAGTTATACCTAGTACTATTATTCAAAATTGGGTTTAAAACGAGGTAACAGTTACTTTGACGATAAAAATATGGTGGAGTGTTTCACCACCTGACACCAGTTGCAACAGTTTTTTTTGTCACACAACAGTCAGAGGGTAGCTTTCAATTGTAAGGGTTCTCTAATTGGCCGACTTGGAAGCAGACTAGGAAATGGGTTTCTTACAATATTACAATACTAGTGTGTGACATGTAGATCAGGATGGCAGAATGTCAATCATTACATGTTTCCTACTGGTAACAACCCCTTTCATTTAAAATAAGCTCTAGAGGCAGATTCTCAAGGTCTGTGCCCGGCCCATAGATCTTAACATCTCACTTACGTATTAAGAAAAAAAAAAAAGATTGATTTATTTGGTATAAGTAATCGTAATGAAGATATCAAAGTATTTTATTCAACTCTCTATGACTTGCATGTCCACATAGACTGCTTAGGAAGGTTGATCCAACTTACAGGTTCCCTTTAACCTCTTCCTGAGATTTGCATTGTATATATCATGGCTGGGCAGTATTTCCTGCCCAAAGAGATAATGTCATGGCGATCACCCGTGGACAGGAGTTGTGTGCGAGCAATCGCCTTCCGGTGTTCAGCTAACTTAACAGCAGACACTTGGCTCTCACTGCCAGGAGCGGTGCCTGCACTGCTCCTGGCAGGTTAATCCTTTAAATTCTGTGACCGATATTGATCGCAGAATTTAGAAAGCAGAGATAGGGAGGAAGCTCCCTCTCCCCTCCGAACAGCGCCCCCGCGACGTCATCATTATCGATTGTTATCATGGTGACCAGAGGTCATTATGACGACATCTGTGTCACCAAACTATGGCAATCCCAAGGGGCTTGTGTTGTACCCATAAATAAGTATGTTTATGTAAAACAGAACAGAATACAGAAAAACCTGGCCTATAAAACTATCACACTAGTTAACCCCTTCAGTGAATATTGTAAAAAAATTAAAAACTAAACTAGGCAAAAAACAATGCTTTTTCATCATACCGCCAAACAAAAATGTAATAATATGTAATTAAAAAGACAAACCTTTTTTGAAAAACATCTTATTTTGCAACAAGCAAACTACCATACAACTCCATCAGTAGAAAAAGACGTTATAGCTCTCAGAATAGAGCAATTATTTTTTCTATATAAAAGTTTTCGAACTAGAGCGCCAAAACATTAACAAAAAAATATACATGTGTCATCGCTGTTATAATGTTGACCCGAAGACTAAAGCTGCCTTATCAATTTTATGACATGCAGAACAGCATAAAATAAAAAATCCTGAATTGCTGGTTTTTGTTCATACTGCCGCTCAAAAATCGGAATTGAAAGGGATCAAAAAGGTTCTGTAACCGAAAATGATACCTAAAAAAAGTCAACTTAGCCCACAAAAAATAAGCCCTTAAATGACTGTCAGCAAAATTATGAAAACATTATAGCTCTCAAATATGGCAATGCAAAATCTTGCTTTTGCAAAAAAAAGCGTATTTTAGTATGTGACAGCAGACAAAACCTAAAAAAAATAAATAAATAAAAAAATCTGGTATCGCTGTAATCGCACTGACCGAAGAATAAAGTAATCTAATAACTTATACCACACGAGAAACGGCATAAAAAATAAATCCAACTCTTCATCTGCTGTTGATTTGTTCATTCTGCCTCCCAAAGATCAGGCTTGGCAAACATTTATCCTGTGCACTATGCTAAGCGCTTACACCGAGCACTAAAAATTTGGGAAGGGGGGTTATTTTCTCCTGCTATCCTTGCGAAAATGAAAAAAAAAATGGACTAAAACATTTCTGTAGGAAAAAAATAAATATAGATAGATAGATGTATATAATTTTTTTTTTCCATAGTTCACAGTTGTAAAATCTGTGACGCACATGTAGGTTCAAGGTGCTCACCACACATGTTCCTTGAGGGGATCTGTGTACTCAGGAGAAATTGCACAACAATTTTTGGTGGTCCATTTTATCCTGTTACCCTTGTAAAAATAACAAATTTGGGGCTAAAGTAAAATTTTTGCGAAAAAGTTACAAAATGTTAATTTTTTCCTCCACGTTACATTAATTCCTGTGAAGTGTCTGAAAGGTTAATAAACTTCTTGGATGTGGTTTTGAGCAATTTGAGGGGTGCAGTTTTTATGATGGTGTCACGTTTGGGTATTTTCATACATACATTTTCATATAGGCCTGCAAAGTCACTTCAAATGTGATGTGGTCCATAAAAAAAAAAAAGTTTTTGTTGGGAAAATAAGAAATTGCTGATCGATCTTTTTTTAGCCCTGCTATCTTTCTAACTATAAGCAAATGGGTATAGCTGTGAGGATTTACTGGTAAATTAGACTTTAAGCAAAAGTGCAATAAAAGTGCATTAATAAACCTATAAAACCCTAGGGACATAAAGTGTGCAAACGAAGCAATTTAAGCTAATATCAATATCTGAAGCACGAGAGATGTATTATGCCCCACTAGGCATAACCCAGTCCTATTATGGCAGCGATTAGCACAATAAAGTATTTCTGAATCAGGGCAACAAATCAGGTCACAGATGTCACGGGGTTACTGCAACAGAGAGGAACAAGAAGACCGAAGCGTCTGATTGCTACTACTCCTGCGCTGAAAATAAGCACTTCACCTTCTTTTTAAATGGTGTAAATTTATTTTGGCAGTACAGGTGTTACCGTAGTTTTCAAACTATAAGACGCACCTGACCATAAGATACACCTAAGTTTTAGAGGAGGAAATTAGAATAAAAAATTGAAGCAAAAAATGTGGTCAATTCCGTACTTATCACCTATCCTGATATGTATAGCCCTCTCATCCCTATCCTGGTATTCATGGCCCCTCTTATCCCTATCCTCGTATGCATGGCCCCTCTCATCCCTATCCTGGTGTGCATGGCCCCCTCATCCCTTTTCTGGTATGCATAGCTCCCTCATCCCTATTCTGGTATGCATGGCTCCCTCATCGCTAGCCTGGTATGCATGGCCCTCTCATCCCTATCCTGGTAGGAATGGTCCCCTTCATCCCTATCCTGGTAGGAATGGTCCCCTTCATCCCTATCCTGGTAGGAATGGTCCCCTTCATCCTTATTCTGGTAGGAATGGTCCCCTTCATCCTTATTCTGGTAGGAATGGTCCCCTTCATCCCTATCCTGGTAGGAATGGTCCCCTTCATCCCTATCCTGGTAGGAATGCTCCCCTTCATCCCTATCCTGGTAGGATTGGTCCCCCTCATCCATATCCTGGTATAATTGGCACCCATCCTTGTCCAGGCCGCAGGCCTTTAAGGGAGGACGGCATGACAGGGTTGAGAGGGACCATAGGGAGTGAACAAAAAGAAGTGGGTGAGGGTGAAAGGAGTAATAGATTCGAATTTTGGGTCTAGGATTGGGCTATGGGGAAAGTAGGTGGGAATAGGGCAGAACTGGGGGGGGGCTAATATAAATGGGGCACCCATCTTAGAGGAGCAACCATTTTGGTGCCCTCTTAGCAGCGAAACAAGCTCCGTAAGGTGGTCTAGGAGCAATGGAGTTTGAGGCAACTTTGCAGCATCTGAAGGATGCGTCTAGGACCAGGGGTGCAGGCTGGCTGCAGGCGTCACTGCAAGGCCCACTACCCGATGGGGGAACCCAGCCTCAGCCGCAGAATGTGAGCCGCTGGCCTCGGAGAGCTAGGCCTCCGGAGCACCTGAGCCCCGAGATTACCCCCCGGGCCCAGCGCCGTATGAGGAGCCCCTCCGGGGACCCTTCGGCTGAAGCCGCAGGCCACAGTCCTAGGGCGTGCGGTCAGGGAGCTGGGAGGAATCCTCCAGCTTGGCGGGGCCTACAGCGGGGAGAGGTGTCAGCCTCCCCTTCATCCGGATCATCTGGATCGACTCAGGAATCGGGAGTGCCCAGCCAAGAATGGGAATGGCTCAGCGTCGAGGTATGGCGCGAGGGACTGGGCGAGGGCCTGCTCAACGGGCGCCTCCAGCTTCATCGTGGTGGGGGAGGTCCGCCTGCTTACCGAGGCCGGCGGGTGCTGAGGAGCCAGGTACAGGAGTGGCGGGGGGCCCATCCAGCCGGGCCGCCGCTCGGCGAGATGTAGGAAACCGTCGGGTGGTGGCAGCGCAGGCCCAGGAACGCAGAGCGGTAGGTGATGGGCATGCCATAGCTCCACCCACTCGCTAGCCGCTGCTGCTGAGCATGCAAGCTGCAGCGGCCAGCCTGACGCTGCGGCCTCACCGGCTGGCAGGGGGACGAGCAGGGGAAGGTTATTCAAGGGCCCCTTGGTCAGCAGAGGCGGCGAGCGGGTTAGATTTGAGGGAGGCGACGACGTTAGCAGGGGCAGGTCACCCACACAATTTGGACTCCCCATACTCCCTGGATCGCCAGGGGTCCACATTACAACCCTGGACAACTCCACGGACTTCGCCGGCGCGGCGATGTCTCGGGAACGGCGTGATGAAGCTTTTGAAACCGCGAGCCCGAATCGCCAAGGAGGACCGCAGACAGAGGGGTCGTGTCCAGATTCTGGATTGGCGGCTGCTGGGAACACAGCACCCAGGCAGCTAGGTGAGAGAGGCTTTTTTAATCCTTTACTGCCATCACTAGCTCCTAATATTGATATGGGGATAGGGGACGTTTCTGTAGGGGAGGTTAGTTATGGCGCCGGCATCTTAATACAAGGGTTGAGGGATTTGTTTAGGCTATGGGATTCGAGGGGTATTCAGGGTGACCCGTCACCACTGTCTGCTTGGTTGGGTAACATAAGAGATAGGGGGGGTTTTAGAGGCTGACGGGGTTAGGGGTTCTTTTAGGTCTGTACAAAGTACATTGCAGGGGGCTCCACCGACTACTGGGGAAGTAGTGGCAGGGGGCAGCGAGGTAACAAACCAGGTATCTTCGGCACCAGAGAGTAGGGAGAAGGATAAGGATGATTCGGTACGGGTAGATGATGCGGCAAAGGGGAGGTATACGTTTGTTTCGAGGGGCCTTTAGGGGCTCATTTGAAGCTCGAGCTGAAAGAAAACATATGGAAGGGGGAATATGTTGAAATATTTTCACTGCTCCCATTAGAACGTTTCAATTTGGATAAAGCTCGTAGGGAGGATTCTAAAAAAGAGGACGAGGAGAGGAGAAGGTTTAGATTGATCCCTCGTACTTTCTCTAATTGGCTACAGGCTTTTGCAATCTTAGCCAGTGTTATAGGGGAAAAATCTCCTGAGACTTGTGCCCCCTTATTCTGTTACATGGACATCATTGGTAAAGCATACAGAGCATATGGGGGTCAAGGTTGGCTTAGATACGATGAGCAATTCCGGCAATGTAAGGCGGTACGACCAAGCATCCACTGGGATCATAAAGCTATTGCTTTATGGATGAGGGTAACAGCACCTTTTAGGTCGGGACAGAGATCTCCGTCATTTCTCGGGGGTTCGGGACAGTCGGGGCACTCGGTGGTCATGCAAAAAGGACTGTGTTTTGCCTTTAACGAGGGGGCTTGCAGGTTTGGGGCAAAGTGTAAATTTAAGCACGAATGCTCATCGTGCGGAGGTAATCACGGGGCAGCGAGATGTTTCAGAAGAGGAAAGCAAAAGGTGTCAGATGGGCTTGACAAAAGGAGCGACGCCAGTTCGTCTAGCAGAGATGAAACAGTTTCTAAGTAGATACCCAGATAGGGAGGCGGCGTTAACTTTAAGGAATGGTTTTAGGGACGGTTTTACGATTCCTTTTGTGGATGTTAAAGTGCAGTTGTCAACAAAAAATTTAAAATATGCCTACGAATTCCCTGAGGTGGTCACTGAAAAATTGAGCAAGGAAGTGGCTTTAGGAAGAATGGCTGGTCCATTTCAGTCCCTCCCGGTTGAGAATTTGAGAGTTTTCCCCATTGAGGGTAGTTCCCAAAAAAGAGGCTAATAAACCTTTTGGAAACGAAAGATGGTGAATCAACCTAAATTTATCAGTTAATGATTGCATTGATCCACAATTGTGTTCCGTTTTCTATACGTCATTCGACGCTTCCATGGATTGGATCAGACATTGCGGGCAGGGAGCTTGGTTGGCAAAAACAGATATCGAGGCTGCGTTTCATTTGCTACCTGTTAATCCTGATAGTTTGCATTTGCTAGGGTGTTTTGGAACGAGGGTTTCTACGTTGATCGTTGCCTTACGATGGGGTGTTCATTGTCATGTGCGTATTTTCAGTTGTTCAGCACATTTTTGGAGTGGACGGTAAAAGATGTTTCTGGTCTCCGGTCTTGCATCCATTATTTAGATGATTTCTTGTTTGTTGGTTCAGCGCATTCCGCAGATTGTTCGGTTTTGCTTCACCCGATGGAGGGAGTGGCAAAGAAGTTCGGAGTTCCGTTGGCAGCTGAGAAAACAATGGGTCCGGTAACATCGCTGAGTTTTTTGGGTATCGAGATTGATACGGTCGCAATGGAGTGTAGGTTGCCTGAAGACAAGTTGGTTGACATGAGATCGGAAGTGAAGCGAGTTATTGGGCTGAAGAAGGTAACGTTGCGTGAGATTCAATCGGTCCGGATGGTGAACTGGGGTTTTGTTTGTTTTTCAAGAACAGTTGGCTGACGTGTCAATGGCCGCCTGTATGGGTCGAGAGAGGTTTCTCATCCAATCAGTTGTTGTGTGCGGTATTCCCTATCGCTGTTGCGCTATCATTGTGGGGAAAAGATGTTCAGAACATGAAGATTTGTTTTGGTTGTGGAACGGAAGGGGCTGTGAGAGCCATAAATTCACTGTCATCATCTGATCCGGCGCTGCTGAAAGTATTACAACATTTGATGTGGATAGGTTTACAGTGTAACTTATGGGTCACGGTGGAATTTCGGCCTAATACCAATTTTCCGGTTCTTGATGCTCTTTCTTGTTCGCAGTGGGATTGGGTTTGAGAATTGGTGCCTCAAGCGGATCTCATAGGAATGGCGTGCCCAGAAGACTTGTGGAATCTTCCGTTGGGGCAGTAAGAGGGCTATTATCCAGATCCCTAGCAGCAGGGACATGGTCCCATTATGTTAAGTCGTGGAACATATGGGAGGATTGGAAGTCAACATTGGGGTCGGGTTTAGAAGATGAGGGCAAGTTGCTGTTGCTATTGGGGCATAATTGGGAATACGGGTGGTTGGTCCCGAAGATTAATCGTTTCTTGTCAGGTTTAGCATTTGGCTTTAAGTTTAGAGGGTAACCAGATTTAACCAAATCATTTATGGTCCTCCAAGTGATGAGAGGGTGGCGAAAAGGTTGGAAGATTATGGATGGGAGACGTCCTGTGTCTTATGAGGTATTATTGATTTTGGGTGAACAATTGTCGGGGGTTTGTTCTAACCCATCGGAGGTTAAACTGTTAAACTAGCCTTTCTTTAGCTTTTTTTGGCGCATTTCGTTTGGGCGAGTTGGTTAGCCCCTCCAGACAATGTTAAGGAGGTCTGCTGGGCCGTGATGTGGTTATGCGTGGGGACAGGTTGGAGATCTGGTTACGGTATTCAAAAACGGACATGGTGGGAAAAGGTTGTAGGGTTGTTCTTTTCGAGGTGTCTGGTTCTCCGCTTTGCCCTTTATGTGTTAAGCAATTCTCAAGGGGTTTGTTTTTGGAAGATGATCCGTTGTTAATGCACGAGGATGGCTCATTCTTGTCTTGGTATCAGTTCATAACGGTATTCAAGCGCTGCCTAGCACGAGGGGGTATTTCGTCAAAGAATTTTACTGGTCATTCATTTCGAATAGGGGAAGCTACGGAGGCAGCCAGATGTGGTTTGGGGGAGGATTTAGAGCAAAAGATCGGCCATTGGGAATCCACGAGGTTCCGGTCATACATTCGCCTGTCCTTGATCTGAGGGGCGTTGGGTTTGGCGAGTTTATCGGGTTAGTGCTTTGCAGTTATTATGGTTGTGGTGTGTTGTTTTCTTTTTCTCTTTCAGCGATGAGGCCATTGCTCACGTGGATTATGGGTCACTCATTTGTCTTTTGGCAGCGTTGCGTGCGGACGTTCGTCCAGAAGGGAGGCAGCTGGGTGTGGAGAAGACATCGACAGTTGTGAGATGGATTGGAAAGCGGGGAATGTCATTGAAGCAGCTGTTGCCTGAGTTTCACAAATTTAGTCATTTGGACCGGGCACCGGACTTGTTGGTGATCCATCTAGGGGGCAATGACCTCGGAAAGCGCCCATGTAGGGAGTTGATTAACGATATCAAGTTTGATTTGCTGAGGCTGTGGGCTATGTTTCTGCGTTTGATGGTGATCTGATCCGATATCGTCCCCAGAAAGGTGTGGTATGAGGCTCGATCTGTGCAGGGTTTAAACAGGGCTAGGATAAAGGTGAACAGGGCGGTTTCCCGTTTTATGGTTAGAAATGGGGCTATCGTGGTTCGCCATGTGAATTTGGAGTCGGGAGCGGGCGAGTATTGGAAGAAGGATGGTATCCACTTGAATGCCATCGGTCTGGATCTGTGGTGCTTAGCGGTACAAGAAGGCATTGGGAAGGGACTGCTTGTGTGGTGGGACATAAATGTTTGAGGGGTCAGAACATTTATGCTGGTGGCGGGGGGGAGGAGGTCCTCGAAGTTGGTGGTGCCAATAAATTGTGGCTCGGAGGGGGGGGAATTTTAAGATCCTGGGCTCTCCCTGGTGTGGTTTAAAATGGAAGGGAAATATGGTGGTTACACGGTTGAGATGACTGGGGCCGTGGGTAACTTTGGTGGATATTGGCCGGGCAAGTCTCTTAGCGTCTGAGCTGGTGCCTAGCGGCTAGAGGCAAGACGCGACCTGGAGGCCAAATTATGGATATTTGACCTGAGTTGGTTACTTGTTGGGGCTTCGAGGACCGCCCTCTCCGGGGTTTAATATTAAACAAATAAACTGTTATGTTTGAATGTTAATAAAGGCTGCTGTGGCCAAATTATCCAAATAAATGTTTGATGAATAGTCATTTGGGCTGCTTTATGCTTGTAAGAAGCGCATGGCAGGGACGTCATGCACTGCTTACAAGCTGAAGACAGCTGCCAAAATACTCACCATCTCCTGCCTCCTGTGACCCGCTGCTCCATCCAGGGCCGTATTTGCCACTAGGCACTTGAGGGCACGTGCCTAGGGCGGGACAATGCAGGGGGTGGCACCTCCTAACCAACCGACCGCCCCCCGCACCCCCCCGCCGCCCGCCCGCCTCCCACCCACCCTCCTTAAAGACGATACTCCCCCTGCTCCAGCGATGCCTGGTCTCGGCGTCTGCAGCTCGTACCGTGTGAGCGGTCACGTGGTACCGCTCATTAAGGTCATGAATATGCGTATATTCATTACCTTAATGAGTGGTATCACATGACCGCTCACGCAGGAAGAAGGTGCTGCGCCGGGAGTCGGGACAAAGCCAGATGGATGTTGGCGCGGCCGCGTGGTGTGGGACAGGAGAGTATGAGGGACGGGAGACAGAGGACGGGGGGATGAAGGAGGACGGATGCAAGATGGAAGTGGGGGGTGGAGAGACGAGCCATGCATACAGTGGGGGGAATATGAGCCATGCATAAGGGGGGAATATGAGCCGTGCATACAGGAGGGGGGAGGGGAATATGAGCCATTCATACAGGGGGGAATATGAGCCATGCATACAGGAGGGGGGAGGGGAATATGAGCCATGCATACAGGAGGGGAATATGAGCCATGCATACAGGGGGGGAATATGAGCCATGCATACGGGGGGGGGAATATGAGCCATGCATATAGGGGGGGAATATGAGCCATGCATACAGGGGGGAATATGAGCCATGCATACAGGGGGGAATATGAGCCATGCATACAGGAGGGAATATGAGCCATGCATATGGGAGGGAGATGAGCCATGCATACAGGAGGGGGAGTCATTATACAGTATTGAGCATCATGTGGGATCATTATACAGTATGGAGAACTGTGTGTGGACGTTATACAGTATGGAGCATCATGTGTGGCCGTTATACAGTATGGAGCATCATGCGTGGCCATTATACAGTATGGAGCTTCATGTGTGGCCGTTATACAGTATGGAGAACTGTGTGTGGCCGTTATACAGTATGGAGCACTAAGTGTGGCCATTATACAGTATGTAGCACTGTGTGGCCATTATACAGTATGGAGCACTGTGTGGCCATTATATATTATGGAGCATCATGTGTGGCCATTACACTATGGAGCATCATGTGTGGCCATTATACAGTATTGAGCATCATGTGTGGCCATTATACAGTATTGAGCTTCATGTGTGGCCATTATACAGTATGGAGCATCATGTGTGGTGGCCATTATACAGCATTGAGCATCATGTGTGGCCATTATACATTATGGAGCACTGTGTGGCCATATTTTTTTTTGTTTATAATTATTGTATATAAAACAGTGTAATCAGCAGTACTAAATGGCTGTGGTTGGGACGTGGATATGGGTGTGACTAGTTGTGAAATAGGTGTGGTCAGAGGCATGGCCTAAATTTGACGGGGCGCACTACGCACGCCGCAAACTTTATACCTCCTTCCCTTCTTCAAAAGTTGGAAGGTATGGTACCGCATTTGCCAGATCACGGCAAAGTGCCCCAAATCCCATAAGGAATGAATGAGGCCGAACGCAGTGTTGCCGTAAGTGATCCGTTACGCGGCAGATGCAGAAAAACTGCCCGATCTGCTGCAAAAGGCTACTTTCACATCAGCGATTCTTGCCAGTCACTGCCGATAGTGTCATACTCACCAAAGGGGGAGGCAGCACTAAAGTCCCTAGGGCAGCAGAAACTCTAAATATGGCCCTGGCTCCATTGCTGCCGCTCCCCCACCTCCCCACAGCCAGAGCAGGTACATCAAGGCTGCAACTCCCTCTCCCATTTTCCTCCACATGGAAGGAAAAAAGTGCGTCTCATAGTCCAAAAAATACAGTAATCTGGCATTTTGGGAGCTCTGGGAGTCTGGGCTCACAGCTGAGCACGGTTAGCCACTCCTATCCCCTATATAATTTTGGTCCTGACTGAAACATATCATCAGAGCTTGCTTATGCTGCTGTCACAGGGTTACTGCGATATTGTGGAGCCAGAAGACTGCAGCATCTGATTGCTCCTACTCCGGCGCTGAGAAGAAGCACTTCTTCATTTTAATGGTGTTTATTCCTTCTGGCTGAACAGGGGTTAATCGGCCATGTTAAAAATCTCTGTGCTGGCATCTGAGCTCAGTTAGCCACTCCTTTCCCCTTTATAATCTGGCCTCTGTTGCAGATCCCTATCAGAGGTAGCATGTGTTGCATGGCTTCCTGAGGGACAGGTGTTCATATGAGAAGGAGTGTTGGAGGGGTTACCTGTGACTGTTGCTTGGTTTGTATGTGTAATAATTCCCTATCCTTCTCTATTATGGTTTATTCCCCTACCTACACGCTCCGGTGCATTCCTCTGTTATATGTGAGTGAATATTTTGTATGCCTGGAGTTTTCTGTCAACCTTTGTTTGTGTTGTCTTGTTTGTCGAGTTGATGTACTATGGTGCACTACAGTGCACAGTAGTGCCCTTCTTCCCTGTGTGGGGGAAGAGAACAGACAGAGGGCTGACTCGGGAGATAAGGAAAGGGTGAGGCCCCGGCATCTTCACCTTCAGAAGTATCCTGGCGAATATGGCAAGCTAGGGCGCCCCCTAGTGTTAGGGACAGGGAAGGAGTCCCGGGTCACCCAACAGCTGTGTCATGACAGCTGCATAGCTGGGAGGTTAGTTTTTGGTGGTTATAGGAGAAGGAGTTTTGTGGATTTATCTGTGGCTGTTGCTTGGGTTTGTAAGTGTGATTCCCTTTCCTTATCCTACTTTGGCTTTCTCTATCTTCCACTCCCCAGTGCATTGCTCTGTTATATGTGAGTGAATATTTGTAAGCCTGGAATTTTTCCATTGCCCCTGTTTGTGTTGCCTTGTTTGTCTATTGGTGTCTGTTGGTGTACTGCTGTGCACAGCTGTCCCCCTCTTCCCTGGGAGGGTAAGGGAACAGACAGATGGCAGATTCAGGATATAAGGCAAGGTACATGACCCCAGCATCTTCACCTTCAGAAGTAACCCAGTAAACAGGGCGAGGTAGGGCATCCCCTAGGATTAGGGACAGGTAAGTATTCCCTGGTCCCAGGTTGCCCAGCAGCCGAGTCGTGACAATAGATGATCAGCAAACATAATATAATTCAATATGCAGAGATTAATATGTAGGGAGTAGCACCAGACATTTGAAATTTGGTAGCATTCAACTAATATGTAAAATATAAAGGAATGATCTTGCCACATGTAGTCTAAACAATCTGGTGCCCCCTTAATTTTTAATGGCATGGAAGGTAAATTTAGGTCGTCCTGATATCCAGTCAGAGTATGTTTCTCCCGACGTGTTTCTTCTTATTAGATTTTTCAAGGGAGACTATTAGAAATTTTGCAGATTCATGGCATTATGCACTGAAATTGCCCGTAATATCTTTATCCTAGCTGCGTCACTTCTGGGAGCGCCTCCTCACATCCAAGGAGTGGAACGCATGATCCGGCTTGTGACACGGTAACATTATTCCCGGAAGTGCCTCTAATATTTCTGGTAATTGGAGCGCGAACTTCCGGATAGTGACTCGCACCTATCATAATATCGTAAGCTAGTACGGTGTGTCTGATAGGGTGTCCAGAGCAGGCGGGTTTCTTTGGAGCAATGAGCAACATATTTTGCATAATGATTATGTTGACCTTTACATTGTGTTATTTCTGATCTCCCTTTACCTAACTTGGCGGCATTGATAAGTAGATAAAGGCTGGTATGATAGGTAACACGACCGAGTCACCACATTCATACTCATCCCAAAAGTGGTATTCACAGGTAATTTAGTCCCGGTATGCATATTCACATAGGTGTTTTTTGGACATAATTTCCTCTCATTCTTGGGAACCTTTTCTCAGAACGACTAGATCAGAGAGGCCAATATTCTTTTAAATAAATAAATGATAACCTGATGTTATCAGTGTTAAATGTGGGTTAGCATCATGAAATCTAATTTTTTCCAAAATATGCTAAGGCAGAATTACATGCAGGTGGAGGGTAACATACAGGTCATTAACAGAGAGACACCGGGTGGAGATGACTGAGTGTGGGTATAGGTGAAGGGGAAATTATTAATGCACTTTCATTGCACTTCTTATTTCCAAACAAAAAATATTATGTTTCAAAAATAATGCAGATGTAAAGTAGACATCTGGTAAATGTTAGTTATTAACTATTTTGTGTGACGCAGCTCTCTAGTTTAAGGGCATAAGAATTAAAAGTTTGAAAATTGCAACGTTTTCACCAAATTACCTATATTCCCACAAATAAACATTATATATTACAAATTGTGCTACTAAAAAACAAAAAAAAAACAGTCTCAGAATCAATGGGATCTATTTAAGTGTTCTGTGTTATTACTACATAAAGTGACACTGGTAAAAGTTGTAAAATTTGCCCTGGTCATGAAGGTGTAAACTGGATTGGGGGTGAAGGAGATAAACTAGAATGTGGCATTAGTAATGGACATGGTAGTGTGAGAGAAAAATAAAACCTACAATAGCAAAAAATGTGGGAGCCGCTAGCATCAGCACTGCTGGCAACCACTATCTTGGCATATGTAGTATTCACAGATCATGCCTCCTTTTACTCTGGCAAGCCTTTTTGTGGGGGGGAGCAAAGAGTGTAAAGGAATATGAAACATCACGTGTTTCATTCACAGTGGGATGGTGTAGCCTCTGACAGTGACACCGTCAGCTTGTGTCTGTGTTCTGTTCAGATTACTGCCACTGCTATACCACATAATGTTATACATAACGGAATTTCCATTCTCTCAATGACACTTTTCTGTCCCTTAATCCTATAGGTGGAGATGGAAAACCCTATTCTAATGCCAAGGTGTCTTTTTGGCTCTGTAAGTTGCCATGTATCTGGCCCTTGAGCCTGTGCTTTGTGGTCAGGTTCTCTGTCCACTGAGCCACAACAGGCACACCTTTTCTTCTGGTGTTTAGTTTCTGTTATCCTTGCTTCAGTCTTTTAAGGGTAATAGGTGTTTTAATTTACTAATTTATCTGCCCCATCATCTTTCAAGTGCGGCTTTATATACTTTCCCTCTGCTATTTCCTTTTGGTGATAGTCTCATTTGGATGTCTAGCTATACTGCTTTAGTTTAAACCGGTCCGTGAAAGATCAGCTAGGATTTATCTCTCTGCTGTTTGTTCTTTGACTTGCATCTATCTAATGTTTCTTTTTAGGAAGTAGGCGGCATATTCTCTATTAGTACTTATTTAGTTTTTCGTGGTTACTTTTACTCACTCTAGGATATTTCTATTTCAGCACACTTTCTTTTCTGTAGATAATTTGCACTCTGCTCTCAGTTTCTTTAGGAGGAACGTGAGGCTCTCAACAATCTTTCAGGCAGAGTTGCCATCATCTGGTCTGTGGTTAGGGCTATTTCAACCCAAGCAGGAACCACTAGGGACTTCGGGATCAGGATCTCTAGTCTGTACAGGAAGTGACAGGCTCAGTTGCAGTTTTTAGTGCTTTACCTATTTTTCCAGAGTGCATTGCTATGCTATCATAACATTGTGGTTGTAGGGGCAGTTGACCATGGTAGTAGCCCTCTGAGCTAGGACAAATTTCAAGGTGGAAATCTGGCATGGTAAGCAAGGAGCTCAGGTCATTTCCCATACAGAGTCAACAGTTAGCTGAATCAGAGATGGCAGTAATGATGACTTTTTGGTTAACCAGACAGATGCCAAGGAGGCAATTTCATCATCAGAGGAGGTTGTTGACTTTGGCGTTACACAGTACAGGCTACATGTGGCTTAAGGATCCTTGGAGTCAAAATCTGCTTATTCTGTACTACAGCAGATGATGTCCCAGCTGATATTGGTGTAGAAGGCTCAACAGTGCCCGAAATCTGCAGAGGAGGCAATTCCGATGTATGAGCAATGGAAACTCTTTTTCCATGTTGTAAGAGGGCTAACCTAAGCAATGTGCATCCTGGCACACATTGACTATGAGCTACGTCACTCCTTCAGCACATGAAACTACATCACCTGCTCATCTGGGAAATGCAAACTGACTAGTCAGAAGACCAAGGCTCAAGTTGCTATTCATCTCATTTAAGATAATCTTCTTGGTATTCTTTTCCACAGATGCAAGTATTGTCTTGTAGTTGTCATCAGCCCCATCATAATCTTCATCTACTGTTTTTTATACTGTTTTCCACTACCTCCTTTGCGTTGCCAGTTAGCCTTTTGCGTATCTAAGAAACATGCATCTAGTCATCTGTTTCTGTGGAGACTGAAACAACCAGGTTCAGTCATACCTGCACAGTGTCATGTCTTCAGTCATAACTGTACTGTGTATTTTCTCCAGCAGATAGCTAGAGCATCAATCCTATAGACTTCTGTCTCAACAAATTGGGCCAGTGGCAAGAAGTGGCCCAGTTTGCCATAAGTGTACTGTCTTTTCCAGCCTTCAGTGTACTTTCGGAGGAGATGAAGCTTAACCAAAGGCTCTATCACACCCAAATGGACACGCTTCTTCTCCACAAACGTGGAAAACCTTACATTTGTCAAAATAAATCAGACCGGGATCCGTGCTGACTTTCAATCACCTATGGTGATGCCAAACATTACATCAGACATACAATCTGCCTGCTAGTCTGTCTATTTTGTCTTCCGGACAGTCCTGTTGCCACCAGTGCTGGTGGCCAACGCTCTGCCTGGAATTGACTCCCTTACCTTAATGTCATATATACTGTAGTACTGCTGCTGCTGTTGCTGGTCCTACACTGACAGACCTCTCCTTGCCTACCCCTTCCTATTTTTATACCATGCTGCTTCTGCCTTTCTCACGGTGCTATATAGAGATACTGTACTGCTGCTGGGAGGGGTACTCTCTTGAGTTACCAAACCTGAAACCTCTCTCAAAATAGTACATTTTTGTACAAAAATATGTTGACAAGCCATTGCTTTTTCACTTGGAAAACAGCTAGCCTGTTCCTGCTCCCTACAAAAAAAAATAAAAAAAAAAATTCTTGACAGCTTGTTTATAAAGCCATTGATTTTTTTTTCTTTCATTTTGATAGTAGCTATATATATATATATACACAGTGCAGACCAAAAGTTTGGACACACCTTCTCATATAAAGGGACTCTGTCACCTGAATTTGGAGGGAACAATTTTCAGTCATATGGGCGGGGTTTTCGGGTGTTTGATTCACCCTTTCCTTACCCGCTGGCTGCAATATTGGATTGAAGTTCATTCTCTGTCCTCCATAGTACACGCCTGCGTAAGGCAAGATTGCCTTGTGTGTGTCATTAACCCCTTCACCCCCAAGGGTGGTTTGCACGTTAATGACCGGGCCAATTTTTACAATTCTGACCACTGTCCCTTTATGAGGTTATAACTCTGGAACGCTTCAACGGATCCCAGTGATTCTCACATTGTTTTCTCGTGACATATTGTACTTCATGATAGTGGTAAAATTTCTTCGATATAACTTGTGTTTATTTGTGAAAAAAACGAATATTTGGTGAAAATTTAGAAAATTTCGCAATTTTCCAACTTTAAATTTTTATGCCCTTAAATCACAGACATATGTCACGCAAAATACTTAAGTAACATTTCCCACATGCCTACTTTACATCAGCACAATTTTGGAACCAACATTTTTTTTTGTGACAGAGTTATAAGGGTTAGAAGTTGACCAGCAATTTCTCATTTTTACACCATTTTTTTTAGGGACCACATCTCATTTGAAGTCATTTTGAGGGGTCTATATGATAGAAAATACCCAAGTGTGACACCATTCTAAAAACTGCACCCCTCAAGGTACTCAAAACCACTTTCAAGAAGTTTATTAACCCTTCAGGTGTTTCACAGGAATTTTTGGAATGTTTAAATAAAAATGAACATTTAACTTTTTTTCACACAAAATTTATTTCAGCTCCAAATTGTTTTATTTTACCAAGGGTAACAGGAGAAAATAGACCCCAAAAGTTGTTGTACAATTTGTCCTGAGTACGCTGATACCCCATATGTGGGTGTAAACCATTGTTTAGGCGCAGGGCAGAGCTCGGAAGGGAAGGAGCGCCATTTGACTTTTCAATGCAAAATTGACTGGAATTGAGATGGGACACCATGTTGCGTTTGGAGAGCCCCTGATGTGCCTAAACATTGAAACCCCCCACAAGTGACACCATTTTGGAAAGTAGACCCCCTAAGGAACTTATCTAGATGTGTGGTGAGCACTTTGACCCAACAAGTGTTTCACAGAAGTTTATAATGCAGAGCTGTAAAAATAAAAAATCATATTTTTTCACAAAAATGATCTTTTCGCCCCCAATTTTTTATTTTCCCAAGGGTAAGAGAAGAAATTAGACTACAACAGTTGTTGTGCAATTTGTCCTGAGTACGACGATACCCCATATGTGGGGGTAAACCACTGTTTGGGCGCATAGCAGAGCTCGGAAGGGAAGGAGCGCTATTTTACTTTTCAATGCAAAATTGACTGGAATTAAGATGGGATGCCATGTTGCGTTTGGAGAGCCCCTGATGTGCCTAAACATTGAAACCCCCCACAAGTGACACCATTTTGGAAAGTAGACCCCCTAAGGAACTTATCTAGATGTGTTTTGAGAGCTTTGAACCCCCAAGTGTTTCACTACAGTTTATAACGCAGAGCCGTGAAAATAAAAATTATTTTTTTTTTCACAAAAATTATTTTTTAGCCCCCAGTTTTGTATCTTCACAAGGGTATCAGGATAAATTGGACCCCAAAAGTTGTTGTCCAATTTGTCCTGAGTACGACGATACCCCATATGTGGGGGGGAACCACTGTTTGGGCGCATGACAGAGCTCGGAAGTGAAGGAGCGCCATTTGAAATGCAGACTTAAATGGATTGGTCTGCAGGCGTCACGTTGCATTTGCAGAGCCCCTGATGTACCTAAACAGTACATACCCCCCACAAGTGACCCCATATTGGAAATTAGACCCCCCAAGGAACTTATCTAGATGTGTTGTGAGAACTTTGAACCCCCAAGTGTTTCACTACAGTTTACAACGCAGAGCCGTGAAAATAAAAAATCCTTTTTTTCCCACAAAACTTATTTTTTGGCCCCCAGTTTTGTATTTTCCCAAGGCTAGCAGGAGAAATTGGACCCCAAAAGATGATGTCCAATTTGTCCTGAGTACGCTGATACCCCATATGTTGGGGTAAACCCCTGTTTGGGCACACGGGAGAGCTCTGAAGGGAAGGAGCACTGTTTTCCTTTTTCAACATAGAATTGGCTGGAATTGAGATCGGATGCCATGTCCCGTTTGGAGAGCCCCTGATGTGCCTAAACAGTGGAAACCCCCCAATTATAACTGAAACCCTAATCCAAACACACCCCTTACCCTAATCTTAACAGTAACCCTAACCACGCCTCTAACCCAGACACACATAACCCTATTCCCAACCGTAAATGTAATCCAAACCCTAACCCTATCTTTAGCCCCAACCCTAACTGTAGCCCCAACCCTAGCCCCAACCCTAGCCCTAACCCTAGCAATAACCCTAGCCCTATCACTAGCCCTAACACTAGCCGTAACACTAGCCCTAACCCTAGTCCTAACCCTAACCCTAGCCCTAACCCTAATGGGAAAATGGAAATAAGTAAAAAAAAATTTATTTTTTTATTTTTCCCTAATTAAGGGGGTGATGAAGGGGGGTTTGATTTACTTTTATAGCGGGTTTTTTAGCGGATTTTTGATTGGCAGCCGTCACACACTGAAAGACGCTTTTCATTGCAAAAAATATTTTTTGCGTTACCACATTTTGAGAGCTCTAATTTTTCCATATTTGAGTCCACAGAGTCATGTGAGGTCTTGTTTTTTGCGGGACGAGTTGACGTTTTTATTGGTAACATTTTCGGACATGTGACATTTTTTGATCGCTTTTTATTCCGATTTTTGTGAGGCAGAGTGATCAAAAACCAGCTATTCATGAATTTCCTTTGGGGGAGGCGTTTATACCGTTCCGCGTTTGGTAAAATTGATAAAGCAGTTTTATTCGTCGGGTCAGTACGATTACAGCGATATCTCATTTATATCATTTTTTTTTATGTTTTGGCGCTTTTATACGATAAAAACTATTTTATAGAAAAAATAATTATTTTGGTATCGCTTTATTCTCAGGACTATAACTTTTTTATTTTTTTGCTGATGATGCTGTATAGTGGCTCGTTTTTTGCGGGACAAGATGTCGTTTTCAGCGGTACCATGGTTATTTATATCAGTCTTTTTGATCGCGTGTTATTCCACTTTTTGTTCGGCGGTATGATAATAAAGCGTTGTTTTTTGCCTCGTTTTTTTTTTTTTTCTTATGGTGTTTACTGAAGGGGTTAACTAGTGGGGCAGTTTTATAGGTTGGGTCGTTACGGACGCGGCGATACTAAATATGTGTACTTTTATTTATTTTTTTTTTTTTATTTAGCTAAAGAAATGTATTTATGGGAATAATAAATATATATTTTTTTCTTTATTTAGGATTTTTTTATTTTTTTTTCACACACGTGGAGATTTTTTTTTTAAACTTTTTTACTTTGTCCCGGGGGGGACATTACAGATCGTTGATCTGACAGTGTGCACAGCACTCTGTCAGATCGGCGATCTGCTGTGCAGGGCTACAGGCTTACCAGCGCCTGCTCTGAGCAGGCACTCGGTAAGCCACCTCCCTCCCTGCAGGACCCGGATGCCGCGGCCATCTTGGATCCGGGACCTGCGGCGAGGAGGGAGGTAGGAGACCCTCGGAGCAACGCGATCACATCGCGTTGCTCCGGGGGTCTCAGGGAAGCCCGCAGGGAGCCCCCTCCCTGCGCGATGCTTCCCTATACCGCCGGCACACCGCGATCATGTTTGATCGCGGTGTGCCGGGGGTTAATGTGCCGGGGGCGGTCTGTGACCGCTCCTGGCACATAGTGCCGGATGTCAGCTGCGATGTGCAGCTGTCACCCGGTCGCGATCGGCCGCGCTCCCCCCGTGAGCGCGGCCGATCGCGTATGACGTACTATCCCGTCGGTGGTCATACGGGCCCACCCCACCTCGACGGGATAGTACATCTAATGTCAGAAAGGGGTTAAGGTAAGGGAGTCAATTCCAGGCAGAGCGTGGGCCCCCAGCAATGGTGGCAACAGGACTGTCCGGAAGACAAAATAGACAGATTAGCAGGCAGATTGTTGAAGTTCATTCTCTGTCCTCCGTAGTACATGCCTGCACAAGGCAATCTTGCCTTACGCAGGCGTGTACTATGGAGGACAGAGAATGAACTTCAGTCCAATATTGCAGCCAGCATGCAGCCAGCGGGTAAGGAAAGGGTGAATCAAACACCCGAAAACCCCGCCCATTTGACTGAAAATTGTTCCCTCCAAATTCAGGTGACAGAGTCCCTTTAAAGATCTTTCTTTATTTTCATGACTATGAAAATTGTACAATCACAATGAAGGCATCAAAACTATGAATTAACACGTGGAATTATACACTTAATTTCAGTTGTTTCACACTTTTTTGTTATGTCTTATATTCTAGGTTCTTCAAAGTAGCCACCTTTTGCTTTGATGATTGCTTCGCACACTCTTGGCATTCTCTTGATGAGCTTCAAGAGGTAGTCACCGGGAATGGTTTTCACTTCACAGGTGTGCCCTGTCAGGTTTAATAAGTGGGATTTCTTGCCTTATAAATGGGGTTGGGACCATCAGTTGTGTTGTGCAGAAGTCTGGTGGATACACAGCTGATAATCCTACTGAATAGACTGTTAGAATTTGTATTATGGCAAGAAAAAAGCAGCTAAGTAAAGAAAAACAAGTGGCCATCATTACTTTAAGGAAGTTGTCAGTCCGAAAAATTGGGAAAACTTTGAGGGTATGTGTGCACGCTGCGGATTTTGCTGCGGATCCGCAGCGGATTTGACGCTGCGGATCCGCAGCAGTTTTCCCAAGGTTTACAGTACCATGTAAACCTATGGGGGAAAAAAACCGCTGTGCACATGCTGCGGAAAATTCCACGTGGAAACGCAGCGGATTATTTTCCGCAGCATGTCACTTCTTTGTGCGGATTCCGCAGCGGTTTTCAACCAGCACCAATAGGAAAGTGCAGTTGAAAACCCGCAGAGGAATCCGCAGAAGAAACCGCGTGAAAATCCGCAGTGAAAACCGCAGTGGTTTTGCACTGCGGATTTTCCAAATCCGCTGCCGAAAAATCCGCAGCAGAAACCGCAACGTGGGCACATACCCTGAAAGTGTCCCCAAGTGCAGTGGCAAAATCCATCAAGTGCTACAAAGAAACTGGCTCACATGAGGACCTCCCCAGGAAAGGAAGACCAAGAGTCAGCTCTGCTTCGGAGGATAAGTCTATCCGAGTCACCAGCCTCAGAAATCGCAGGTTGACAGCGGCTCAGATTAGAGACCAGATCAATGCCACACAGAGTTCTAGCAGCAGACACATCTCTACAACAACTGTTAAGAGGAGACTTTGTGCAGCAGGCCTTCATGGTAAAATAGCTGCTAGGAAACCACTGCTAAGGACAGGTAACAAGCAGAAGAGACTTCTTTGGGCTAAAGAACACAAGGAATGGACATTAGACCAGTGGAAATCTGTGCTTTGGTCTGAGGAGTCCAAATTTGAGATCTTTGGTTCCAACCACCGTGTCTTTGTGCGACGCAGAAAAGGTGAACGGATGGACTCTACATGCCTGGTTCCCACCGTGAAACATGGAGGAGGAGGTGTGATGGTGTGGGGGTGCTTTGCTGGTGACACTGTTGGGGATTTATTCAAAATTGAAGGCATACTGAACCAGCATGGCTACCACAGTATCTTGCAGCGGCATGCTATTCCATCCGGTTTGTGTTTAGTTGGACCATCTTTAATTTTTCAACAGGACAATGACCACAAACACACTTCCAGGCTGTGTAAGGGCTATTTGACAAAGAAGGAGAGTGATGGGGTGCTACGCCAGATGACCTGGCCTCCACAGTCACCAGACCTGAACCCAATCGAGATGGTTTGGGGTGAGCTGGACCGCAGAGAGAAGGCAAAAGGGCCAACAAGTGCTAAGCATCTCTGGGAACTCCTTCAAGATTGTTGGAAGACCATTCCCGGTGACTACCTCTTGAAGCTCATCAAGAGAATGCCAAGAGTGTGCAAAGCAGTCATCAAAGCAAAAAGTGGCTACTTTGAAGAACCTAGAATATAAGACATAATTTCAGTTGTTTCACACTTTTTTGTTAAGTATATAATTCCACATGTGTTAATTCATAGCTTTGATGCCTTCAGTGTGAATGTACAATTTTCATAGTCATGAAAATACAAAAAAATCTAAAATCTTATCTTTAACTGAGGTGTTTCCAAACTTTTGGTCTGTACTGTGTATGTGTGTGTATATGTATATGTATGTGTACGTGTGTATATATATATATATATATATATATATATATATATATATATATATATATTATACTGCTCAACAAAAAATAAAGGGAACACTTAAACAGAATATAACTCCAGGTAAATCAAACTTCTGTGAAATCAAACTTCACATGCTATTGTGCAATTGGAATAGACAACAGATGGAAACTAGATGGGTATTTCCTGAAGGAACTACAGATAGTGCTTTGGAATGGTGCACGGGCTGCCCCTGCAAGACTATCACACTTGGGTGCCCCTCAGGCAGTCTGATTTGGTGGGTTGGGTCAATCTGTGTCTGATTTTGTGGGCGCGGTCACTCTGGGTCCGATTCGGTGGGCGGGGTCACTCTGGGTCCGATTCGGTGGGCGGGGCACCTCAGGGTCCGATTTGGTGGGCTGGGCACCTCAGGGTCCGATTTGGTGGGTGGGGCCACTCGGGGTCCGATTTGGTGGGTGGGGCCACTCGGGGTCCGAATTGGTGAGCGGGGTAATCTACTATATAATTGCCTAAGGGCACCTCCGTCTTTTTGTCATCGTTATTCGTTCACTGATTGGTCTCGGCAGCTGCCTGTCATAGCTGCCGCGACCAATCAGCGACGCGCACAGTACGGAAGAAAATGGCCGCTCCTTACTCCCCGCACTCACTGCCCGGTGCCCGCATACTCCCCCCCCCCCCGGTCAGCGCTCACACAGGGTTAATGGCAGCGTTGACCGCGGTGTAACGCACTCAGTTACCGCTGCTATTAACCCTGTGTGACCACCTTTTTACTATTGATGCTGCTTATGCAGCATGAATAGTAAAAATATCTAATGTTAAAAATAATTAAAAAAATAAAAAATAGTTACATACTCATCCTCCGGTGGACCCTCCGGATCAGGAACCGGCTTTTCCCGCTCCGCGCGACGCCCCGGTCACCGCTGCATGCATTGCGGTCTCGCGAGATGATGACGTGTGGTCTCTGTTGTGAATTAGACTTTTTGGCTCCCTCTTGTGGTCACTAGTGATATGACTCTGGGATTGTCTTTCTTCAGTTTGGCACTCACCTGGGTCGTTAGTCCAGGGGTGTCGCTATATAAACTTCCTGGATCCTTAGTCCAGTGCCTGGCATCGTTGTAATCAGATCCTTCTGTTGCTCCTGTCTGCTGGTCCTGGTTCTTGCAAAATTAAGCTAAGTCTTGCTTCTTTGTTTTTTGGGTTATTTGCTTTGCTTCTATTTTTGTCCAGCTTGTACTAAATGTGAGTTCTGACCTTGCTGGAAGCTCTAGGGGGCTGGTGTTCTCCCCCCGGCCGTTAGTCGGTTCGGGGGTTCTTGAATATCCAGCGTGGATATTTTAATAGGGTTTTTGCTGACCATATAAGTCATCTTACTATATTCTGCTATTAGCTAGTGGGCCTCTCTTTGCTAAATACCTAGCTCATTCTTATGTTTGTCTTTTCCTCTTACCTCACCGTTATTATTTGTTGGGGGCTTGTATCCAACTTTTGGGGTCTTTTCTCTGGAGGCAAGAAAAGTCTTTCTTTTCCCTTCTAGGGTTAGTTAGTTCTCCGGCTGGCACGAGACGTCTAGAACCAACGTAGGCACGTTCCCCGGCTACTGCTATTTGTGGTGCTAGGATTAGATATATGGTCAGCCCAGTTACCACTGCCCTATGAGCTGGTTTTTTGTGTTTGCAGACTTGGTATTTATTCCTGAGACCCTCTGCCATTGGGGTCATAACAGGTCTCACGACACCGCTACGTCATCATCTCGTGAGACCGCAATGCACTCTTGGGACCGGAGCGAGCAACAAACATCGGGTACCGGCCGCTCCAGGAGGTGCAACAAGCATCGTGTACCGGCCCCTCTAGGAGGTGCAACAAGCATCAGGTACCGGCCGCTCCAGGAGGTGAGTATGTAACTATTTTTTATTTTAATTCTTTTTTTTTTTTTAACAGGGATATGCAGTATACTATGTGACTGGACAATATACTACATGACTGGGCAGTATAACTACGTGGCTCTGCGCTGTATACTGCGTGGCTCTGCGCTGTATACTGCGTGGCTCTGCGCTGTATACTGCGTGGCTCTGCGCTGTATACTGCGTGGCTCTGCGCTGTATGCTGCGTGGCTCTGCGCTGTATGCTGCGTGGCTCTGCGCTGTATGCTGCGTGGCTCTGCGCTGTATGCTGCGTGGCTCTGCGCTGTATGCTGCGTGGCTCTGCGCTGTATGCTGCGTGGCTCTGCGCTGTATGCTGCGTGGCTCTGCGCTGTATGCTGCGTGGCTCTGCGCTGTATGCTGCGTGGCTCTGCGCTGTATGCTGCGCGGCTCTGCGCTGTATGCTGCGCGGCTCTGCGCTGTATGCTGCGCGGCTCTGCGCTGTATCCTCTGCGGCTCTGCGCTGTATACTGGGCGGCTCTGCGCTGTATAATGCGCGGCTCTGCGCTGTATGCTGCGCGGCTCTGCGCTGTATGCTGCGCGGCTCTGCGTTGTATGCTGCGCGGCTCTGCGCTGTATAATGCGCGGCTCTGGGCTGTATGCTGCGCGGCTCTGGGCTGTATGCTACGCGGCTCTGCGCTGTATGCTACGCGGCTCTGCGCTGTATGCTGCGCGGCTCTGCGCTGTAGCGCGGCTCTGCGCTGTATGCTGCGCGGCTCCGCGCTGTATGCTGCGCGGCTCCGCGCTGTATGCTGCGCGGCTCTGCGCTGTATGCTACGCGGCTCTGCTCTGTATGCTGCGCGGCTCTGCGCTGTATGCTGCGCGGCTCTGCGCTGTATGCTGCGCGGCTCTGCGCTGTATGCTGCGCGGCTCTGCGCTGTATGCTGCGCGGCTCTGCGCTGTATGCTGCGCGGCTCTGCGCTGTATGCTACGCGGCTCTGCGCTGTATGCTACGCGGCTCTGCGCTGTATGCTACGCGGCTCTGCGCTGTATGCTACGCGGCTCTGCGCTGTAGCGCGGCTCCGCGCTGTATGCTGCGCGGCTCTGCGCTGTATAATGCGCGGCTCCGCGCTGCATACTATGTGGCTGTGCAATATACTACGTGGACATGCATATTCTAGAATACCCGATGAGTTAGAATCGGGCCACCATCTAGTAATAATAATAAGACTACAGATAGTGCTTTGGAATTGTGCTGTCACTTTAAGAGCTGATATTATCTGACAAAACTGTGTCTTGGTACAGTTCGTAGGCGTTGGCATAGTAACTGTGTCTGACTGCGCATATCAATGAGCTAATCAGCCAGGTGGCATTTGGCAGTTATTTTTAGAAATTGCCTCAGAAATCAGGCCCATTATAAACGTATGGGGAAATTTCCCTATTGAAATGCATTGAGACACTTTTTTCAAACGCAAGTTGCGCCAAAACTACAAATCCGATCAACACGAAAAATACTTAGCACACCTCTTGGGGACGCTGGCTTCGAAATGACACCTCACTGGAGTCTGTGAGTGAAGCGGTTCGGGCCGCATTAACTGCGGACTGAATAATAATAATAAGAAGTTTACCATGATGGAATAACAATATAGTGCTTTGTGCCAAAGCACTATAATTATTGGCAATTATCATGACACACTCAATAAAGGAGTGGTTCTGCAGGTGGGGACCACAAACCACATCTCGGTACCAATGCTTTATGGCTGATGTTTTGGTCACTTTTGAATGTTGGTTGTGCGTTCAAACTCGTGGTAGCATGAGACGGACTCTACAACCCACACAAATGGCTCAGGTAGTTCAGCTCATCCAGGATGGCACATCAATGCGAACTGTGGCAAGAAGGTTTGCTGTGTCTGTCAGCGTTGTGTCCAGAGGCTGGTGGCGCTACCAGGGGACAGGCCCGTACACCAGGAGATGTGGAAGGGGCTGTAGGAGGGCAACAACCCAGCAGCAGGACCGCTACCTCAGCCTTTGTGCAAGGAGGAGCACTACCAGTGGCCAGCAAAATGATCTCCAGTAGTCCACAAATGTGCATGTGTCTGCACAAACGATTAGAAACCGACTCCATGAGGATGGTCTGAGTGTCCGATGTCTACAGATGGGGGTTGTGCTCACAGCCCAACACCATGCAGGACTCTTGGCATTTGCCACAGAACACCAGGATTGGCAGATTTGCCAGTGGCACCCCATGCTTTTCACAGATGAAAGCAGGTTCACACTAGGCACATGTGACAGTCTGGAGACACCGTGGAGAGCGATCTGCTGCCTGCAACATCCTTCAGCATGACAAGTTTGGCAATAAGTCAGTAATGGTGTGGGGTGGCATTTCTTTGGAGGGCCGCACAGCCCTCCATGTACTTGCCAGAGGTAGCCTGACTGCCAATAGGCACCAAGATGAGATCCTCAGACCCCTTGTGAGACCATATGCTGGTGCAGTTCACCCGGGGTTCCTCCTAATGCAGGACAATGCCAGACCTCATGTAGCTGGAGTGTGTCAGCAGTTCCTGCAAGATGAAGGCATTGAGGCTATGGACTGGCCCGTCCGTTCCCCAGACCTGTAGCTATTGAGCACATCTGGGACATCATGTCTCGCACTATCCACCTACGTCACATTGCACCACAGACTGTCCAGGAGTTGGCAGATGCTTTAGTCCAGGTCTGGGAGGAGATCCCTCAGGAGACCATCCACTGCCTCATCAGGAGCATGCCCAGGCGTTGTAGGGAGGTCATACAGGCACGTGGAAGCCACACACTACTGAGCATCATTTCCTTGTCTTGAGGTACGTGTGGTGACAGTTTACACACGTAGACCCATTCAAATGAATGGGTCTGTGGACATGTCAGTGTGTTTCCACGGACCGTGTGTCCATGGACAAAACACGCTGATATGTCCATTTTTTACGTCCGCTTGGAGAGCAAAACATCCCGCACACATGCATGCTCAGTACACACACTAATGTCCTCCATGTGACATGCATCGCCATCGAGGAAGAAGCACTACAGTAAGCTCTGTTCCCTGGCCGCAGGTGCTGAAGCTGGCTATCATCATTCTCCCCTGAGCTGCCGGGGAGCAGAGGAGAATGATAAGCATTTATATAAAAGTCCGAACGACAGCAGGTGGGGGCTTTTGGGACTCTTACCCCCATCATCCGACACCTGCTGCTGCTAATAAGTGACAGTAGGCGCGGACAATTGGGGTATTCCACAGCCGCCGCCTGTGAGCTACAGAAATAAATGAATGAAAAATCAGATGTGGGTTCCCCCATATTTTCTTGAACCCACCAGACAAAACTCACAGCTGGGGGCTGCAACCCTCAGCTGTCAGCTTCTGCAAGGTTGGTTATCAAGAATAGAGGGGGTCCCCATACTGTTTTTTTAATTATTTAAAAAAAACCTGCTTTTGTTCTCCCCCCTCTTCATATTTGACAACTAGCCTTGCTAAAGGTCACAGCTGGGGGCTGCTATTCTCAGGTCGGTAAGGGGCCGTTGATATAGGCCCCCAGCCTAAAAAGAGAAGCCCGCAGTTTTTTGAAAACCACTAGTGAATGAGCTGCTTAGAGTGCAGCATCATTCACCAGCTGTGAACTGCAGTGACCTCAGGACCGTGGGAAAATGCCGGTGATGTCACCACTGGTGAAGGATGCTGCGCTCTCAGCAGCTCATTCACCAGTGGTTTTCAGCTGGGACTGTCACATCTTGGCACCATCCAGGTTGAAAACTATTTAGCCCCAGACATGGATTATGGCATGGGACAGAAAGGTGGACAGGTATGGTATATTGTTTGTTTATTATTTTACTTTTATTACAGATCGATGTCATTGGGGAATTAGGTGTTGCAGTAAGTATGGTTTAATTTAGAATATTAAAGGTGTCTGTGTAATTTTTTCAAATAAAGGATTTTATTCTGACTGTGTCTTTATTTACAAACAATACAACTATAGGATTAGTAATGGATGGGTTTCTTATAGATACCACTCCATTACTTGGCAGTAGGCTTGATGTCAGCTGAAAGGTGAACTCAACCCCACAAATATTACCCCACTTGCCACCGCTACAGGCAAGTAGGAAGAGCCAGGCAAAGCGCCAGAAAAGGCGCATCTAATAGATGCCTTTTCTGGGCTGCTGTTTTTAGGCTGGGGGGCTATATCAATGGCCCCTTACCAGCCTGAGAATAGTAGCCCCCAGCTGTGAGCTTTAGCAAGGCTGATTGTTAAAAATGGGGGGAACCCATGCCGTTTTTTTAATATATTTAAATAAAAAAACGGTGTGGGGACCCATCTGTTCTTGATAATCAATCTTGCAGAAGCTAACAGCTGAGGATTGCAGCCCCCAGCTGTGAGTTTTATCTGGTTGGCTCAAGAAAATATGGGGGAACCCACGTCAAGTTTTTTATTCATTTATTTCCTTAGATCGCAGGTGGTGGCTGTGGTATACACCGATCATCCGCTAATAACCGTGACAGTAGGTGTCGGATGATGGAGGTAAGTGCCAAATCCCCCACCTGCTGTCGTTCGGACTTTAATATAACGCTCATCATTCTCCTCTGCTCGCCTGCAGAGCAGGGGAGAATGATGAGTGCCGGCTTCAGCACCAGCCACCGGGGAACAGCGTTTACTGTAGCGCTGCTTTGCCGGCTGCCATCCGTGTGTTACTGATGCGGCACATGGGTGGCACACTGTTGCCACATGTAGTACACAGACAGACACTGATATCTCCGGTACCGTTTTTTACGGTATCAGAAATAAACGTACGTGTGAAACCGGTCTAATATATTTTTATGCTTAGTTGAGAAGCCCTTACACTTTCACCTTTTTAAAACCTATAATCTGTTCCTGCTTCCTAAATGAAAGGACAGTTTTTGGAAGATTTGTGAAAAGCTATCACTTCCGTATTTAGGGGAGAACAAAGCTCTTGAAATTCCCCAGAGATAATATTTGAATTTCTACTGTATGGAAAAAGCCATAGCATCTTCAGTTTGCAATACCTTTGTATAAACACCAACAAGCAGACATCTATCCCCAAAAAGGGATAATTTGGGGGCAATTTCTACAATTTAAGGATCTTAAAAAGTCTGATACTGCTATGTGTTGTTTAATAGGCTGTTGGATACCATTCTTTTTCTCCTAGCCAGACAGGTATAGGTCAATTTGAAATTGAATAAGACTGTTTGCATTAAAGAGTTTAAAAGGGGTTCAATGCAGTCTAAGGACACTTAAGTGTTATACAGATAATTTACAATGCAATTGGAGGCTTTGCAGTATTGCAATTCTCTGTGACTTTATTCACCGCAAAGACGTTTTTTGGGGGAAAATTCAGCAAAGTTAGAATTTGAAACGATCCACTTATGACTAGTTTTGTTATAATGAATAGAACAGGCTGGTATCGCTAAATGGGGCATCATCAGCACAAAACAAAGCAAAACGTTCAGAAAGTTTCTTTCTTAATATACTGAGTCCTATTTTGCCGTGACTTCCGTCAAATGAACAAATTTGTACGCCCTGCAGTAGAACGATCGCCATGTCAAGGACATGGTGATTGGGTGAAAGTGGCAGCTGTTGCTGACAGCAGGCCATTTTGCCTCAATCCCCAGGGGGTGTCGCTGCCACCCTGCATTGGTGATCGCTGCAATTGGTTGGCCAGTCACAGCAGTAAAGCATTTTACAGCAATGAAAATTACTTTAATCCCTTTCTGACCTTGGATTTACTTGGTACGTCATGGTCGGCTGGTACTTACCAACCTTAGACGTACTGAGTATGTCCAGACAATTTTTTTTTTTGGCGCGCGAGATCACCTGTTAGCTGATTCTGACAGCTAAGACCCAGCACTCGGTGCAGGAGCTGTGCCCTAACCGCTCCCTGCACTTTAACCCCCTAAATATTGTGATCACAGCATTTATCAGGCATGCAGAGGGAGGGACCCCTTCTGCATTCTGATTGGCACCCCTGCGATATCATAGCTGGGGACTGATCGTTGCTATGGTGACCCGATCTCGACAACGGGTCTTGCCAGTACAGCACTGACCGGTATAATCCATGCAGTGCTCCTGCATTGCATGGATTATAACTGCGATCAGCCTGGTGAAAGTGAAGGTCCCATAGTGGGGCAAAGTAAGAAAGTTGAGGTAAAAAAAAATGTAATAAAAAATAAAAATGTATTGTATTGATAAATTTCTATCTTAGTAAAACAAACTAAACAAAAATACATGTATCTCCGCATTCGTGATGACCAGCCCAATAAAATTGGCCCGCTAGTTAACCCCTTCAGAAAATACTGAAACATAAATAAATAAAAAACGGGGAAAACCATGCTTTTTCATCACAATCAAAAAGACAAATGTAAATGCAAATGGCATCTCTGAAAACATCATATTGTCCCGCAAAAAAAGCAAGCTGCTGTACTGCTCCATCAGTAGAAGAATAAAGAAGTTATAGCTCTCGGAATTCAGTGATACAAAAATTGTTATCGTATATACTCGAGTATAAGCCGACCCGAGTATAAGCCGACCCCCCCTAATTTTGCAACAAAAAACTGGGAAAACTTATTGACTCGAGTATAAGCCTAGGGTGGAAAATGCAGCAGCTACTGGTAAATGTCAAAAATAAAAATAGATACCAATAAAAGTAAAATTAATTGAGACATCAGTAGGTTGTGTTTTTGAATATCCATATTGAATCAAGAGCCACATATAATGCTCCATACAGTTCATTATGGCCTCATAAGATGCTCCATATACAAATATGCCCCATATAATGTTCCATACAGTTCTTTATGGCCCCATAAGATGCCCCATATAATGCTCCATGCAGTTCTTTATGGCCTCATAAGATGCCCCATATAATGCTTCTTGCAGTTCATTATGGCCCCATAAGATGTCCCATATAATGCTCCATGCAGTTATGGCCCCATATAATGCTCCATGCAGTTATGGCCCCATAGATGCCCCATATAATGCTTCATGCAGTTATGGCCCCATATAATGCCCCATATAATGCTCCATGCAATTATGGCCCCATAGATGCCCCATATAATGCTCCATGCAGTTCATTATGGCCCCATAAGATGCCCCATATAATGCTCCATGCAGCTATGGCCCCATATAATGCTCCATGCAGTTATGGCCCCATAGATGCCCCATATAATGCTCCATGCAGTTATGGCCCCATATAATGCTCCATGCAATTATGGCCCCATAGATGCCCCATATAATGCTCCAAGCAATTATGGCCCCATATAATGCTCCATGCAGTTATGGCCCCATATGATGTTCCATGCAGCTCTTTATGGCCCCATAGACGCTCCATACAGTATTATGCCTCATGTAATGCTGCTGCTGCACTAAAAAAAAAAAGACATACCTCTCGTCGCTGCCTGCTGCTCCTCAGCGTCCCGTCTCTCCGCACTGACTGTTCAGGCAGAGGGCGGCGTGCACACTAATACGTCACCGCGCCCTCTGACCTGCACAGTCACTGCAAGAGGATGGGAAGACGGAGCTTCGGTGGAACGAGGGAAGGTAAATATACTCAACTACTCCCGGCGCTCCTGACGCGGTCCCTGCATGTCCCATGGTGTACGGTGCAGCAGCCTCTTCCTGTAGTGAGCGGTCACATGGTACCGCTCATTACAGTAATGAATATGCGGATCCACCCCTATGGGCGTGGAGTCCATATTCAAAACTTTAATGAACGGTACCACGTGACCGCTGAAGAGGGGAAGAACTTGAAGCTGCCGCGCCGAACACCGTGGGACTTGCAGGGACCGCGTCAGGAGCGCCGGGAGTAGGTCCGTATTTGACAGGCGTCACTCCCCCTCACCTGCTGACCCCCCCGCCTTCCATGACTCAAGTATAAGCCGAGAGGGGCACTTTCAGCCCATTTTTTGGAGCTGTAAATCTCGGCTTATACTCGAGTATATACAGTATTTTTTTTTCTGTAAAATAGTTTTACTGTGTAAAAGAGTCAAAACATAAAAATATAAATGTGGTATCGCTGTAATCGCACTGACCTGAAGAATAAAGCTGCCTTATCAATTTTACCACATGCGCGGAACAGCATAAAAACAACCCAAGAAATAATTCCTGAATTGCTGTTTTTTGCTCATTCTGTCTCCCACAAATCAGAATAGAAAGCAATAAAAAAAAAAAATTAAAAATCCAAATGTCAACTCTTCCCACAAAAAACAAACGAAATATGGAAAAATGATAGCTCTCAAAATATGGCAATCGACAATAAAAAGCGTCTTTTAGTGTGTGACAGCTGGCAAACATAAAAACATATAGAAATCTGGTAATCGCACAACCCTGAAGAATAAAGTTGCCTAATCACTTATACTGCATGAGGAACTGTGTAAAAAACAAATAAAACCAATTCTTCACCTGCTGTTGATTTGTTCATTCTGCCCCTAAAGATCACAGTGAGACACATTTATCCTGCATGGAGCGCTTACACTGGGGTTTCTGTGTAATTCTCTGAAATGCGTGATTCAGATAGAACCCCCAGCGGAAGATTTCCTATAATGAGACAAATGGAGGCACAGTAGACTCCATCTGACCTGTGATGCAGCGGTGTACGTATTTTTAGGCGTGCATAAAAGCATGGTCCATTACAGTTTTGTGCACTTATGAAAAGAAGGAAACCACTTAACAGAGGCCAGATAGTCTAGAGTAACTCTGTTGCACCATTATAGTGAGTGGGTTCCTCGGGGGGGTTTCATCTGAATCACTTCACTCTGCAATTTAGATGGAAACCCCAAAGTAAGCGCTCAGCGTAGAGCGTCGGATAAATGTGATCCCAAACGTTATGTAAAATGTTCCCAATAAACGCTTCAACTCAGTCCACTAAATTAGCAAGTCCTCGCTCAGGTCCGTCACCTGTCAATGGAAATATAGGGGGCTTATACGTTACTGGTAGCACAAACGCTCTGGAAAACTGCTATTGCTCCTTTTGCCCCAAAACAAATCCAGTGAGATCTGCACTCCCAAATCCAAATGCCCCCTTCCTATCGAAGTCCCACAGTGTGCCTATTTTGAAAATTGTGAAAGCGTAAAATCTGGAATTAAAACAATAATTTTTTAAAAAGGAATTATTTTTATGGTATAAAATTCGGTATATGATCACAGCAACCCTAGATTAATTCATCAAGAGGTATAGTTTGTAAAATGGGGTCACTTATGAGGAGTTGTCTCGCAGTAGGTCATGGCAGCCGCAAATCATAACAGTAAAATCTGCACTATAATATGGAGCTCCTTCCTTTCTGAGCTTTGCACTGTGCCTGAAAAATATTTCTCGTTTACTTGTAGTATTGGCGCACTCAGGAGAAATGTTTACAACAAACTATGGTCCAATTTTTCCTATTAGCCCTTACAAAATTAAAAACTTGGGGCTAAAACAACATTTTAGTGGTAAAAATGTAATTATTCTTTCTTCACCGCCCAATAGTATAAAAATCTGTGAGGCACATGTGGTGTCAATATGATCACTGCACCACTACATAAATTCAGTAGGGAGTGTAATTTGTAAAATGAGGTCATATATGTTGGGTTTCTGCTGTTATGGCACATCAGGGGCTCTGCCAATGTAACATGACACCCTCAAACCATTCTAGCAAAATCTGAACTCCAGTATGGCGCTTCTGCCCTTCTGAGCTTTGCACTGTGCCTTTTGGGGTCCATTTCCTCTTGCTATCCTTATGAAAATAAAAAAATTGGGGGCTAAAACAGTTTTCTGGGTGTGGTTTTTTTTTTTTTTTTTTCCGTTTTCACTTATCAACATTGTAAAATTCTGTGAAGTGCCTGGGGGGTTCAAGGTGCTCACAACATGTCTAGATAAATTCCTTGAGAGGTCTAGTTTCCAAAATGAGTTCACTTGTGGATGTTTTCCATTGTTTAGGCACACCAGGGGCTTTCCAAACACGACATGACACGTGCCCACAATTCCATCAAAGTCTGTGTTACTCTTATGGAAATGCTATATTTGGGGCTAAAAAAACAAAACACTTTTGTGGGAAAAAATGTTTTTTTTGTTTCATGGCTCAATATTCTAGCACATGGGAGTTCAAGGTGCTCACTACACATTTTGATAAGTTCACTGAGGGGTCTAGTTTCCAAAATGGTGTCACAAGTGGGGGGTTTCCACTGTTTAGGCACATGAGGAGCTCTCCAAAGACGACATGGCATCTGCTAATTATTACAGCAAATTTTGCATTCAAGTCAAATGGCACTCCTTCCCTTCCGAGCGCTGCCGAGCGTCCAAACAGTGGGTTTCCCCTACATATGGGGTATCTGTATGCTGAGGAGAAATTGCACAATAAATTTTGGAGTCCATTGTGGAAATTAAAAAAAAAAAAGTTGGGGTCTAAAATGAAATTTTTGTGGAAAAAAAAAATTAAATATTCATTTTTTTCCTTACACATTCCAAAAATTCCTGTGAAGCACCTGAAGGGTTATTAAACTTCTTGAATGTGGTTTTTAGCACCTTGAGGGGTGCAGTTTTTAGAATGCTGTCACGTTTGGATATTTTGTTGTAAAAATGAGAAATCAATGGTCACATTATAACCCTTATAACTTCATAACAAAAAAAATTGTTTCAAAAATTGTGCTGATGTAAAATAGACATGTGGGAAATTTTATGTGACATAACTCTGATTTAAGGGCAAACAAATTTAAAGTTCGAAAAATGCAAAATTTTCAGCACTATCACCAAAATAAATTATAAATATAAGGACATACATGAACAAGGCAAGAGAACTTGTATCTGATGAAATGCAATTATAACAGCAGACCAAGTGAGAGAGGATATATGAAGGGTATGAGGAAACTCTGGATGGATACAAGACCTGCATGTCCACTGACTGAAAAACAACTAGTCACCCAACTTTTCAATGTCATAATGAATATATCCCGTCCTCTGAAATTCCACACCTCAACAAGTCTGATTATCCACCACCCTCAGATCCTTCAGACGGAACCTGAAAACTCATCTCTTCAGGAAAGCCTACAGCCTGCAATAACCATTCTGCTGCCTCACCAACCACCCGAGCTGCCGCCTCATCAACCACATGAGCTGCCGCCTCACCAACCACATGAGGTTCCACCTCACCAACCACATAAGCTGCCGCCTCACCACCACCAGAGCTGCCGCACCCCCGACCTTCTGTCTCTTCCCCATTATCCCGTAGAATGTAAGTCCGCAAAGACAGGGTCCTCTCCCCTCTGTACCAGTCTCATTGTAAATTTGTTTACTGTAAATGATATCTATAACTCAGTACGTAACCCCTTCTCATGTACAGCACCATGGAATTAATGGTGCTATATAAATAAATAATAATTGTGAGAAAGCTATTATCATAACTTGAGATGGATCAACTTCACTGCAGATCCACCCCACATGAAGAACTGGAAGGCTAGGTGCAACCCCCTGAAAATCCTGATCAAGTCCTGCAACTAGAGAGCACTGCAGCTGATCTAAAACAGAGGATCTTAGATAAACTAAATACCATCAATACCAGAGATCGACTGCCAAGGTTCAGCAAATAAACACCACCTGACAGTATGCCAAGAGAGCACTTGCATCAATACCTACCGCCACCATAGCTCAAACTAATAAATTGATCTATGCTACGGCTTCAGCAATCATGGAAATGCTTGGCTATACAACCAGCAAGAACAACAGAAGTACAAGGCTCCCCTTGGAAAAGAAGACTGGAGACAAAGATCAAGGTGACACTAAGGGTACGTGTCCACGTTCAGGATGGCCGGCAGTTTGGACGGAGCGGCAAACCCGCTCCGCCCAAAGCTCCGCCCCTTCTGTAGACGCGATGATGCCGGATGTGTTCATTGCACACATCCGGTATCATCGCACCCCACACATAGGGCCCTGTGTTTTACCTTGCGGCGGCACAGCGTCGCCGCAAGGTAAACGGACATGCTGCGATCTGAAAAGACGCGCCGCATGTCCGGAATCGCAGGGCCGCCGGATGCGTGTTACCACGCATAGTGGAAATGGGATTTCATAAAATCCCCTCCACTATACGTGTCAAACACGCAGCATTTCCTGAACGTGGAAACATACCCTAAGGGAAGTCAGTCAACTAACAAATACAGAAGGGTGTAAGATCAAGAATAAGACCAAGCTGGACAAGTAAAAAGGCCTGATTTCAACTGAAGCCCTAGAGCAGTGTTCCCAAACTCCGGTCCTCAAGAGCCACCAACAGGTCATGTTTTCAGAATTTCCTTAACATTGCCCAGGTGATAATTGCATTACCTTCACAGGCAGGAATTTCATAATCTGTGCAATACTAAGGAAATCCTAAATATCTCTGACCTGTTGGTGGCTCTTGAGGACCGGAGTTGGGGATCACTGCCCTAGAGACTGCTAAACAAAGGCTCACAGCACTTGCTGCAAGACTATTGAGATACACTAGAGAAGCTGAGGCCAAGAAGATAAATGCTCTGTTCTCCAAATAATCATCCAAGGTGTACTCCCAACTACTGAGTAACAGTACAAACGCAGCAACTCCACCAATAGCAGAGACTGAACAATACTGGAGGAGCATATGGGAGAAGGAAAAAACACAACACCAGTGCAGTGTGGCTGCAAGATATGAGAATGAAACGCAGCAATGCCCTAGAGCAAGAACCAGTCACCATTACAGAAGCAGATATCCAACAGCGGGTCAAGAATATGAAGAGTTGGACAGCACCTGGCCCAGACGTAATCCACACCTACTGGCTAAAGAAATTAACAGCGGTACATGAACGCATGGCAAAAAAGATGAACCAGCTGCTAGAAGCAGGCAACCACCCAGCTTGGGCTAACACAAGGAAGAACAGTGCTGATTTATGAATGGATCCTCACAAAGGAACAGTTCCATCCAATTATCACCCAATAACCTGCCTTACAACAACATAGAAACTGCTGTTAGGCATCATAGCCACCAAGCTACAGAACCATAGGAACCAGTACATGAATCTATCTTAGAGCCTCTGGTGTTGGTTCCAAATGCCTTTCTAAGCACCAGCTCCTAGTAGATAGAGCAGTCGCTCAAGACTCAAGGTCCAGTCAGACCAATCTCAGCACAGCCTGGTTTGACTACAGGAAAACCTATGACTCAATGCCACACACCTAGAACTGTGAATGCTTGGCTCCCTACAATGTCAACAGGAAACTAAGAACCTTTCTCAGAAACTCAATGGTTCAATGGAGAACAACATTGGAGGTCAACTTAAGACAATTAGCACAAGTGACCATCAAATGCGGCATATACCAAGTTGATGCACTGCCCCCACTGTTGTGCATAGGCTTGAACCCCCTCAGTCAGATAATTACTGATTCTGGCTATGGATACAAGTTCAAGAGTGTAAACACCATCTGCCACCTCCTCTACATGGATGATATCAAGCTGTATACTAAAAAACGAACGAGACATCAATTCACTGATCCACCTGACAAGGATCTACAGCAAAGACATTGGGATGTCCTTCGGACTGGAGAAGTGTGGCCGGTTGGTAATAAAGAGAGGCAAGGTAGTCAAGACTGGAGTGGAATTACCAGCAGGGCACATAGCAGGTGTACAGACATGCTACAAGTACCTTGGCATCCCACAGGGATATGGTAACCATGATAAGGCAAGGAAAGCAGCAACATCCAAATACCATCAAAGGGTAAGACAGGCCATGAAGAGCCAGTTTAATGGGAAGAATAAAATCTGTGCCATCAATACCAACAGATACCTTGCTGGCATAGTGTGCTGGCCAAAAGAAAAGATGGAATTTGCAGATGTGAATATATGAGAATGAGTTGCCCGCCAGGGCTGTGGGGTACTCGTTAGCATGTCCTGAGTTTTACAGGGGGATGTCACGGTGGCTGTGACCCGGTCCGTGGCCCAGGGCGCCCATGTAAAAGGGAAAGGTCTTTAAAGGGAATAAAGTTTATGTTCGTGACGCCACCTGTGGTGTTCGGTCAGTGGGGACCAACGCTGCTTTAAGGGGTCCTCTGGGGTGATGCTATGGCAGCTAGATGGTGTAACTTCCCACAGGTGAAGTATATCCCCAGGGCTCCCGGTGTGTAGAAGTAAGATGGCATATGGCGCAGTAAGGAACGAGGACACAGGTTTGCAGTCTCTTTACCTTGTTTACTGAAGTCTTAAGGCAGCCACAGTCCAGAGCACCAGATCACAGGGCAGGCAGGGTCTGGCCAGCTTGGAGGCAAGTTAGGAGTCCCCTTATCCAGGTGGAAATCAAAAGCCTTCCTCTAGCACCGTGGTTTTGTAGTCCCTTAATGCCTAGGGCTTCACATAAGGTCCTCACAGATGTTATCTCTCTCTCTGTCCCCCGGATAGGATAGGACATAACCCGTATGACTGGTGGCTTGAGGCTGTTTATAGGGACTCTAGCACGCCCCGGCCTCAGAGTGGTGCCACCGTGCCTCCTGGGTGTTAGGTCGGACAGGTAACTTGGAGTTCATCTGTTCGGCCAGTCTCTGATGTAAGTCATAGAGGTCCTTACAACCTCGGTGTTCCAGCTACAGGTCTCTGCGCCTCAGAAAGAGGCAGCCTGCTCTGGGCTGGTCTCCCCCTGGTATTCTCTCCTGTGCTTTGCTCTCCTGCACACTCTCTGCAATGTATTCGGCTTTCTTAGGCTGGTTTCACACTTGCGTTTTGATCTGCAGCGTTTTTACCGAAAAAAAACGCATGCGTTTTTTTTCCTTATGTTTAACATTAAAAACGCATGCGTTTTTTTGTACGCGTTTGGCCGCGTTTTACGACGCATGCGTTTTTTTGCTGCATGCGTTCTTTTGCAGAAATGCAACATGTAGTAATTTTCAGAGGCATTTTTTTGCCGCAAAAAAACGCATGCGTTCATTTGCGTTTGATTTGCATCAAAAAATACATTGATGTCTATGGAAACGCATGCGTTTTTGCGTACATGCGTTTGCTTGCGTTTTAAACGCATGCGTTTTTATAGAAAAAAACAAGAATATACCCTGATAAGCCACCCCCACCATCAGGGTGATAAAGGGATCCTAACCCTAACCCTAGGGATCCAAACCCTAACCCTACCCCTAACCCTACCCCTAACCCTAACAATATGACAGTGAATACTCTCCGAGTTTATATTTTTAGTACTCTATAGCAATACCGTATATCTTGGGGTGTCCACATTGAACAAAGCTTTTTATTAGAAGAATGTCCTGGCCGAGGTCCCCGACGCTAGCGTTGTCTCCGCCGCACAATGGGGGCAGCGGATGCATTTTTCCAGCGCATCCGCTGCCCCATTGTGAGGTGCGGGGAAGTGCGGGGAGGTGGGGGCGGAGTTCCGGCCGCGCATGCGCGGTCGGAAAAAGCGGTCCGTCGGGAGCAAAAAACGTTACATGTAACGTTTTTTGCTCCCGACGGTCCGCCACAACACGGCGCAATCGTCGCACGACGGTTGCGACGTGTGTCAATGCGTCGCAAATGCGTCGCTAATGTAAGTCAATGCAGAAAAAACGCATCCTGCAAGAACACTTTTGCAGGATGCGTTTTTTTCGGCAAAACGACACATTTGCGACGTATTGCAGTTAACGCTAGTGTGAAAGTAGCCTTAGTCAGCAACAACAACAGATCTGGAAAGAAGAACAGGAACATGAAGCACCATGGCAAGACAAGCCGCTGGGTGGGATGTATCATTCACAGATAATGGAGATGGCTGACATGGAGAAATCCTACCAATGGCTGGAGAAAGCTGGACCCTGAGAGCACAGAGGCACTAATCATAGCGTAGTTTTCCACCATGTGTGGATGTATTGGCATAATCAAGAGAAATTGCACAACAAATTTTGGGGTCCATTTTCTTCTTGTTTAGGCACATCAAGGACTCTCCAAACACAACATGGTATCCACTATCAATTCCAGACTCTATTTTGCTTTCCAAAATCAAATTGCGCTTCTTCCTGTCTAAGTCCTACCGTGTGCAAAAAACGTAGTTTTCCACCACCATATGGGATATCGGCGGACTTAGGAATAAATGCACAATACAATTTGTTGTGCAATTTCTCCTGTTACCCTTGCAAAAATAGAAAGTTTAGGGCTAAAACAACATTTTTGAGGGAAATGGTAAAATGTTTATTTTTTTCCTACAACATTGCTTTAGTTCCTGTGAAGCACTTGAAGGGTTAAGAAACTTCTTGGATGTGGTATTGAGCAGTTTACGGGGTGTAGATTTTAGAATGGTGTCACATTTGGGTATTTTCTGTCATATAGAACCCTCAGTCACTTCTAGTGTGATGTGGTCCCTAAAAAATGGTTTTGTACATTTTGTTGGAAAAATTAGAAATTGCTGACAAACTTTTAACCCTTTTAACTTCCTAAGAAAAAAATATATTCAAACCTTGTGCTGATGTGGTAAATGTTATTTATTAAAACTATTTTGTGTGACAAAGGTTTCTGGTTTATGGATATAAAAATTTAAATTTCAAGTCTGATATTTTTACAAATGTATTTACTGTACCACTAATATGAAGTACAATGTATCACGAAAAACCACTTGATCACTGGGATCCGTTGAATCTTTCTAGAGTTATTACCACATAAAGGGACAGAAGTGCAAATTTTGTGTCAAGCGTCAGGGTTCAAACCTTTGAGCCTGAGTATCGTGGTCAGCTTCTCTGTCTGCTGAGCCACAGCAGATACCTTTTTTCTGTCTGTTTAGTTTCTGTTATCCGTGCTTCAGACTTTTCTAAGTACAACGGGTATTTTTATGTACCAATTTGTCTTCCATATCACCTTTTTGGTGCTGCTTTATATACTTTCTCCCTGCTGGTATTACCTGCTGGTGATGGTCTCATTTGGATATCCACCTATACTGCTGTAGTTTAAGCCAGTCAGTGAAAAAACAGTCAGGGTTTCTCTTTGCTGTTTGTTATTGTCCCTACACCTATCTTTTGTTTCTTTTTAGGGAGTAGGCATATTTCTAACAGTATATACTTAACTATTTTGTAATTCATGGATTTTTTTTTACTTGCTCTAGGATCTCTTTATTTTAGCCCCCTTTCTCTTCTGTAGGTAATTTACATTCTGCTCTTCGGTTGTTTAGGAGGAATGTGAAGCGCTCAACGGCCTTTCAATATTCAGGATTCAGATCCCATCATGCTTAACAATGAGGGGCAAAGAAGTTCAGTATATAGTCACAGTGATTCAGAATCTTATCCCATTTTATGAACAAACTACAAAATGTTTAATCTCTGAAGGATCACAAGTGGCAGAGCCTAAACCTGATGTTTTACTTTTAAGGTTTTCCAGGATTGAGTTGGAAATTGCTCTCTAAACCAGAGCTAATTGGACGTGGAGCATTGAATTTTGTTGTCTGGAAATTGTAGCATTAGTCAGAGTTCAACATTCTTCATTGTCGGGGTCAATGATACAAAATTGTCTGTAGAATATAAGCTATCGCTGTTAGTTTCCACTACTTTTTAATTATGGGTAGATTTTAGTCTAGATCTGGAATGCTGCTGTATTAATTTCATGACTATTCTATGTGAATAATGTTGCTGATAAGAGGGATAAGGCCACATCATAAACTACATTTTGGATTGGAGACAAGTGTAAAACAGTCACAATACACATGAGTTCTGTATTACTAAATTTCAGAAATGTCCTTTCTTATTATTGATATCCTTTACAAACATTTTATTTGTAGAGGGAGAGTCAAAAAGTTACATTTTATCTCTAATTTCTGGTTTGCAACGTTGTCAGTAAGTTGCATTTGCACCAATAACATAAGACTTTTCAGTGTTTTTGCTCTATTAAAATTGGTTGCACTATGTCAATGGCACTTCAAGTATATTGTTGCTTACTGTATCTTTCTCTATTTGTTCATAGAACCTGACATAAAATTGTGGAATGCCCTATCAGTATGGAGTATGATGTTCCCATACCTCCAAACAGAGAGACCAGGTGGCTCCATATTCTCATATTCTCCACATACAGACTGTAGGTGTATCTGTATGTTAAAAAAGGGGATAAAATTAAGCACACCAGTAGCGCTTCAGAAACTGTGAATCCTGCAGCGGATACAAATACAGTGCCACCCTTCTGTATTAGCAGCTATAAACAGGTATATATATAAAAATAATCCGCGCTGGGTTCTCCAGTTTTGTGACCACTAAATACCTCCAAAAACAATAAATATTTGCACCTTTTATATGACTTTAAAAAACTATTAAAAAATAAGTTTGTGCTGTGTTTTAAAATAGCTCCACCGTGGAGCACGACATTACCATAAGGAAATTCTGAGCGAGATAATAAAGTGATTTTTTACCTGGTGCGGTATAGTCGATAATGTCCACAGTTCCCTTTAGTCGGTCTTTGTAAAAGTCCAAATGTGGAAAAATGCGGCTTCAGTGGAGTTTTTTTTCCTCTTTTGCTTTCACGTGAGCGGGCTCCAGGCAGTGCCCCGGCCGGCGGCAAACAGCCCTATGCTCGCTCACTGCTAGTAGCGACTATGCGCTGTTGTGCAGCTCTCAGTTCTCTGCCTCTGCAGGACCTTGCGTGACGTCACGGTCATGTGATTGCTCACGTGACTTGCTACAGATAGCACGGTGGACCAATTTCCTACTAGTTTCGGAATAGGACGTATTCCTTCATCCCTGATGAAGGAATACGTCCTATTCCGAAACTAGTAGGAAATTGGTCCACCGTGCTATCTGTAGCAAGTCACGTGAGCAATCACATGACCGTGACGTCACGCAAGGTCCTGCAGAGGCAGAGAACTGAGAGCTGCACAACAGCGCATAGTCGCTACTAGCAGTGAGCGAGCATAGGGCTGTTTGCCGCCGGCCGGGGCACTGCCTGGAGCCCGCTCACGTGAAAGCAAAAGAGGAAAAAAAACTCCACTGAAGCCGCATTTTTCCACATTTGGACTTTTACAAAGACCGACTAAAGGGAACTATGGACATTATCGACTATACAGCACCAGGTAAAAAATCACTTTATTATCTCGCTCAGAATTTCCTTATGGTAGTGTCGTGCTCCACGGTGGAGCTATTTTAAAACACAGCACAAACTTATTTTTTAATAGTTTTTTAAAGTCATATAAAAGGTGCAAATATTTATTGTTTTTGGAGGTATTTAGTGGTCACAAAACTGGAGAACCCAGCGCGGATTATTTTTATATATGTATCTGTATGTTGATTTAAAAATTCACAAATACCGTATATACTCGAGTATAAGCCGACCCCCATAATTTTGCCACAAAAAACTGGGAAAACTTAATGACTCGAGTATAAGCCTAGGGTGGGAAATGCAGCAGCTACCGTTAAATGTCAAAAATAAAAATAGATACCAATAAAAGTAAAATTAATTGAGACATCAGTAGGTTAAGTGTTTTTGAATATCCATATTGAATCAGGAGCCCCATATAATGCTCCATACAGCTCATGATGGGCCCCATAAGATGCTCCATATTAAAATATACTCCATATAATGCTGCACAAAGGTTAATAATGGCCCCATAAGATGCTCCATAGAAACATTTGCCCCATACAATGCTGCATAAAGGTTGATGGCCCCATAAGATGCTCCATACATTGTGGCCCCATGAGATGCTCCACACATTAGGGGACCCATGAGATGCTCCACACATTATGCCCCATAAGATGCTCCTCATATATGCCCCATGAGATGCTCCTTATATATGCCCCATGAGATGCTCCTCATATATGCCCCATAAGATGCTCCACACATTTGCCCCATTTGCTGGTGCTGCGATTAAAATAAAAAAAATCACATACTCGCCTCTCTTCGCTCAGGCCCCCGGCACTTGTGATAGTCACCTTCCACATTCCACCGCTGCGCGCTGCTCTGTCTTCCATCGTCTGCATTGACTGTTCAGGCAGAGGGCGGCGCGCACGCTAATCATGTCATCACGCCCTCTGACCTGAACAGTCACGGTCAGAGGACGGAAGACAGAGCGGTGCGCAGCGGTGGAAAGGGGGACAGGTGACTATCGTGCAATGCTCACCTCCCTGATATACTCACCTGCTCCCGGCGCGGTCCCTGGCAGCGTCTCGCTGTCAGATGGTCACCGGGAGCCGGCAGCCTCTTCCTATATTCAGCGGTCACGTACTGCTCATTACAGTAATGAATATGCGTGCATATTCATTACTGTAATGAGCGGTGCCATGTGACCGCTGAACACAGGAAGAGCTGCCCAGAGACCATGGGACATGCAGGGACCGCGCCAGGAGCAGGTGAGTATGTGACAGCCACCGCTCCCCCTCACCCGCCGACCCCACGCCGACACTGACTCGAGTATGAGCCGAGTGGGTCACTTTCAGCACAAAAAAGTGGGCTGAAAATCTCGGCTTATACTCGAGTATATACGGTACGCTATGTGGCCAATATACAAAGACCTACATACACGATGCGTCAGTAGACTGCAGTTAATGAATACATAAACTCCGCTATTGCTGTATATGTTAAAATATAAGGTACCTGGTTAACATTTTTTGATCAAAAAGTGTAAAAGCCATCCAGCCACATCATAGGATACCTAAATATGGATGGTCCCAATCGCTAATGTCCTGCATCTTTATGTGACAACCCAGGCCTAATCCGAACTGGGGAAGTGAGTGGAGACCAGGCATAGCTTGTAATTAAAAACTTGTGTGGTGGTAAAGATGGGTGGATAAGGGTGCTTAGCCCTGGAAGGGGTCACCCTCCCCCCCTCCTCCAATATGTACTACAAAGAAATGGAAATAAAATAGGGCCAGCCGAAACTTAGTGTTAATGTCAGGTGTAGAAGTATGCTATGTGGCCAATATACAGACAACTATACAGTCATGGCCAAAAGTATTCACACCCCTGCAATTCTGTCAGATAATACTCAGTTTCTTCCTGAAAATGATTGCAAACACAAATTCTCTGGTATTATTATCTTCATTTAATTTGTCTTAAATGAAAAAAACAAAAAAAGAATTGTTCTAAAGCCAAATTGGATATAATTCCACACCAAATAGAAAGGGGGTGGACAAAAGTATTGGCACTGTTCGAAAAATCATGTGATGCTTTTCTAATTTGTGTAATTAACAGCACCTGTAACTTACCTGTGGCACCTAACAGGTGTTGGCAATAACTAAATCACACTTGCAGCCAGTTGACATGGATTAAAGTTGACTCAACCTCTGTCCTGTGTCCTTGTGTGTACCACATTGAGCATGGAGAAAAGAAAGAAGACCAAAGAACTGTCTGAGGACTTGAGAAACCAAATTGTGAGGAAGCATGAGCAATCTCAAGGCTACAAGTCCATCTCCAAAGACCTGAATGTTCCTGTGTCTACCATGCGCAGTGTCATCAAGAAGTTTAAAGCCCATGGCACTGTGGCCAACCTCGCTAGATGTGGACGGAAAAGAAAAATTGATAAGAGATTTCAACGCAAGATTGTGCGGATGTTGGATAAAGAACCTCGACTAACATCCAAACAAGTTCAAGCTGCCCTGCAGTCCAAAGGTACAACAGTGTCAACCCGTACTATCCGTCGGCGTCTGAATGAAAAGGGACTGTATGGTAGGAGACTGTTATGACCTGGTGGTTAAGGAGCCACACTGATATGACCTGGTGGCTAAAACGCAACATGGGACGAGCTCTGAGGAGGTGGTAACTCTACTGACCGCAGTTCCTAATCCTAACAACAACACTAGTAATAGCCGTGGGATGTTCCTGACTCTCCCTAGACACCTCGTCATAGCCTAAGAACTAACTACCCCTAAAGAAGGAAATAGAAAGCTATCTTGCCTCAGAGAAAACCCCAAAAGGAAAGATAGCCCCCCACAAATATTGACTGTGAGTGGAGAGGGAAATGACGTACACAGAAATGAAATCAGATTTTAGCGAAGGAGGCCAGTACTAAACTTGATAGACAGAGTAGAAAAGGACACTGTGCGGTCAGTAATAAAAACTAAAAATCCACGCAGAGATTACAAAAATGAACTCCACACCGACTCACGGTGTGGAGGGGCAAATCTGCTTCCCCAGAACTTCCAGCTAGCCTGAATATGACATAGTGACAAGCTGGACAAAAAGAGACATATTTGCAGAGCAATAGAGTCCAAAGCAAATGGAGAAACAAGAACCAGCAAAAACTTATCTTTTGCTGAAAAGGACAGGCCATATGAGAAATCCAAGGAGAGAACCAAATCCAACCAAGAACATTGACAGCTGGCATGAACTAAAGCCCAGAGCAGGTTTAAATAACAAACCCAGGCAAGGCGATTAGTGAAGGCAGCTGCGACAGCTACCTAAAGGAGCAGCAGTTCCACTCAAAACCACCAGAGGGAGCCCAAGGGCAGAACTCACAAAAATACCATTAGCAACCACAGGAGGGAGCTCCAGAACGGAATTCACAACAGGAGACCCAGGAAGACCACACTTCTTACCCCGAGACATAAAAAAGCCAGGCTGGAGTTTGCCAAAACTTACCTGAAAAAGCCTAAAACGTTTTGAAAGAATGTTCTCTGGTCAGATGAGACAAAAGTAGAGCTTTTTTGGCAAATGCATCAACATAGAGTTTACAGGAGAAAAAAAGAGGCATTCAAAGAAAAGAACACGGTCCCTAAAGTCAAACATGGCGGAGGTTCCCTGATGTTTTGGGGTTGCTTTGCTGCCTCTGGCACTGGACTGCTTGACCGTGTGCATGGCATTATGAAGTCTGAAGACTACCAACAAATTTTGCAGCATAATGTAGGGCCCAATGTGAGAAAGCTGGGTCTCCCTCAGAGGTCATGGGTCTTCCAGCAGGACAATGACCCAAAACACAATTCAAAAAGCACTAGAAAATGGTTTGAGAAAGCACTGGAGACTTCTAAGGTGGCCAGCAATGAATCCAGACCTGAATCCCATAGAACACTTGTGGCGAGATCTAAAAATGGCAGTTTGGAGAAGGCACCCTTCAAATATCAGGGACCTGGAGCAGTTTGCCAAAGAAGAATGGTCTAAAATTCCAGCAGAGCATTGTAAGAAACTCATTGATGGTTACCGGAAGCGGTTGGTCGCATTTATTTTGGCTAAAGGTTGTGCAACCAAGTATTAGGCTGAGGGTGCCAGTACTTTTGTCTGGCCCATTTTTGGAGTTTTGTGTGAAATGATCAATGTTTTGCTTTTTGCTTCATTCTCTTTTGTGTTTTTTCATTTAAGACAAATTAAATGAAGATAATAGCAAAGAATTTGTGATTGCAATCATTTTCAGGAAGAAACTGAGCATTATCTGACAGAATTGCAGGGGTGTGAATAATTTTGGCCATGACTGTATATGCTTTGTCAGTGTAGGAAGATGGACCAGGCTGGTGATACCTCGCTTGTGTCGGTTCCGGAACTATTGGGGCTGGCTGTCACCATTGTTGCTGGGGGGAAGCTTTATTACTCGAACAGTGCGCACACTGACTGTGAGGAATGTATAGCTGTGTGCCCGCTGACCCCTGTGACTGAGAATCTGTTCTGCACTGTTCCACTGACTGCTGCAAGCACGTGGCCTAAGTCTGACCAGGTGAATCATACAGAGCCAGGTAGCTTCACCTCCGGCTCCACCACTGAACTGAGACACACTCCGGCTTTACCACAGACTACTTTTCAGCACGTATGTCGCGCCGTGAATGCAGGACCTCTCCTAGGAGAGCCAGGATACAAGCGATGTCTGGAGACAGTGCATCAACTTCCTTCAGGATCAGGCCAGAGACTTCACGCGTCACTTGCAGCGCCACCGTGGGATTTCAAGCTTCCACCTCCCGGAAACCATCAGACTGATAGGTTTACCTGTTTCATAAACATTTGTTCTTACCCTGATATTATATTCAGTTATACTCCCCTCACAACCCTTTATCTCCCTGCGTGGATTATCCCCTGTAATAAACCCTTTTAACTCTTGCTCTGCCTCCTGCTCATCACTGCATCCCGCTTTCCTGCAATTCTACATCAGCATATTGTGATTAAAGGGAACCTGTCACCAGGTTTGGTCGATAAGGGCTGATATACAACATTCTGTAATGCTGTATATCTGCCCCCAACCCGATCTGTAAGAGAAGAAAAATAACTTTTATTATACTCACCTGTGGGGTGTTCTGGTCTGATGGGTGTCACTCTCCTTGGTCCGGCGCCTCTCTCCTGCTTGCTTCGTGTAGTTGACGCATCTCCTCGGCACCGTGCTCCTGCACGAGCGCACTTCTCTGCAGTACTGCAGAGTACATTCCAGCAAAGTACTGCAGTGCGCAGATGCCGGGAAATGTCAAAGTGCCCCGGCGCATGCTCACTGCAGTACTTTGACCTGCCCTCGACAGGGCAAAGAAATACTCCTGTGCAGGAGCACTGTGCCAAGGAGACTTGTGTGGATGATGAAGGGATACGTCATCCACATGAAGCAAGCAGGAGGACGGGGATCGTAAGAAGATGGGAGGTCCCGGACCAAGACCAGCGGCGCCCATCGGACCGGACCGCCCCCCAGGTGAGTATAATAAAAGTTTATTTTTGCTGTATATCAGGCCTGAAAGGTGATGGCCATATCTTATCGGCCAAACTTGGTGACAGGTTCACTTTAATGAGTAAATGAACTCCGCTATTACTGTAAACTTAGGTACTTAGTGGTTTTTAATTGTGCAACAGACCATTATTTTCATAATAGTATATGGGCTCTATTTTTCTCTTTGCCACGACAGCACCCACTCAGTTGGTTTCCTGTTCCTAAGGGAACCTATGAAGAGAAGGTCGCAAGAAGATACCTGGGCTGTGATGCCACCTGTGCGGTGTCTGTGAGAACAGCAGTGGCTGCATCGTCAGGGGGACTCCTGTGTTCAGCTCCCCCCTCAGCTGATGGACATCATGAGGCCAGGGTCCGGAAAGGGCCACCCTGGCTCACGTGGAGAGTGCGGTATGGCTGGATGGGCTGGTACTTGTCCAAGTCTGCGAGGGAGCCAGGTGAGTATTAGCAAAGCGACGAGGCCGCACTGTCTCCCTGAAGTTTGCATGCGGCCGGCAGCAACAGGCACATACGCAGTGACTCAGAGAGTGCTCTCCCCCGGACATTAGCTTCCGGAGTACGGGGAGGTAGAAGAGCTGTGCGCCTGTACAGAGCGGCGAGGCCGTGCAGGTGCACAGAACGGGGACTGGCGACTCTCATCCCGTGACCCGGAAGTAATGGTAACACTTCCGGGTGAAGAAAAAAAAAAAAAAAAGGGAAAGTTTTCCATCGCTAATGGGGCATGCTGCATAAAAGAAGCGGCTATGTGCCTACCAGTGTGCAGCGATGTCGTCCCCAAATAACCCTGTTACGCACCCACTGGAGGAGGTAGTGGTGCAGAAGCACAGCAACAGAAAAAGCGGCAGTGGACGCTCCGGACAGAGCGGTTCCACAGATAAAAGTGGTAAAGGCAAAAATTCGAGTCATTCCACACCTCAGCCTGTGCCTTCACCTCCGCAACCAGTACCATATTGACAAGCTTCACTGGGTGAGTGTTACTAATTAATATTAAGCTGACAGCCCCTTCTTTCTATATACTCCTTCAGGCTAAAAAAGACCGGGAAATGTAAGCATAAGGAATGTGCCCTGTGTTCCCAGCCCCTTAAGGCTAGTTATACCAAAAGGCAATGCCAGATCTGCATTGGACGTACTCTGCGGGAGGAATCCTGAGTAAAAACTGAGGACATTAGACATCTAATCAAGGAGGAACTACAGGCCCTGGGAGGTTGTGGTGGAACCAGAGGGCAGAGGCCCAGCAGGGAATATACTTTCCCTAGGTCCAGGTCATCTTCAGACAGTGGCAAACTTGGCTCAGATTCCTCCCGAGAGGTATTATCTTCTGAAGAGGAGGAACATAATTGCTTTCCAACGGACAGTATTAATAACCTTGTCAGATCAGTTCGGAAGACTATGGGGTTGACAGGATACCAAAAACCCCAAAATGCCTCAGGAAGTAATGTTTGCAGGTCTCTCTCAGGTGAAGAGGTGAGCTTTTCCAGTAATACCGGCAGTCAAGGAGCTAGTGAAAAAGAAGTTGGGATAAGCAAAGCCAGAGAGGTTTCCATCCCTCATCATCTAAGCGAAGGTATCCCTTTGATGATAATGATCTAGCCTCTTGGGTAAAAGCTCCCAAAGTAGATGCAGCCATAGCTTCTACCTCCCGTCATTCTTCTTTACCAGTAGAAGACTCGGGAATGCTTTCCGATCCCCTAGACCGTAAAGCAGATACTATCCTTAAAAGATCCTAGGAGGCATGTACGGAGCCTTCAAACCAGCAATATCAGCCACCTGCACTGCAAGATCCATGCTAGTTTAGCTAGATCAATTGGAGGAGAATATAAAAGCCGGTTTATCCAGGGACAAATTACGTGCCTCTATCCCTCTAATTAGAGGTGCAGCAGCATTCTTGGCAGAAGCCTCGGCCGATTCTCTGCGTCTAGCGTCAAAATCAGCAGGATTATCTAATGCAACCCCTCGGGCCTTATGGTTAAAAGGCTGGAGGGGTGACGCCCAGACCAAATCAAAACTCTGTGCCATACCATACCAGGGTGAGTACCTATTTGGCACAATATTAGTCGAAATTCTCACCAAAGCGGGAGAAAGAAAGAAGGGATTCTTTAATGCATACATTCCATCCTATAGGAGAGCATTCCAGAAGGGAGGCTTTGGACAGTCATTCAACAGGAAAAAAGACTATAGGAACCAAGACCACTGGGGCAACAAGGACGCTAAGCAGAAGGGTACCCTGTTTGGCAGACCTCCCTTCAGAAGCGGAGATAAATTCCGATAGCTCCAACCTGCCGGTGGGTGGCAGGTTATTACTCTTCTGCCATCAGTGGAAGGCAATAACATATAACCCCTGGGCCATTAGCCTCGTGACATCTGGCTTGTGATTAGAGCTTGCCCGGGTCCCTCCAGACTCCTTCCTATTGACAGGAGGTTTTGGAGTTGGAAATTAGGGATCTGTTAGCTAAACGTGTTATGAAGAAGGTTCCGGCAGACCAAAGAAGAAAGGGATTTTACTCCCCCTTATTTCTAGTGTCTAAGCCAGATGGCTCTTATAGGACAATAACTAATTTAAGAGAGTTGAGCACCTTTCTAAGATCTCGAACATTCAAAATAGAGTCCATTAGATCATCCATAAAAATGTTATTTCCCAGGTGCTTCATGGCAGTCTTGGATCTCAAAGATGCCTATTACCATCTCCCAATTCATGTCTTGCATCAACAATACCTTCGGGTGGCGATCGTGTTGGAAGGTCAGATTTGTCATCTCCAGTTCACGGCGATGCCCTTTGGATTGTCCATGGCGCCCCGGGTCTTTACCAAGTTAATGCTGGAGGTGATGTCGCATTTACGATTAAAGGACACTTTAATAGTTCCGTACCTGGACAATCTCCTAGTGGTAGGAAACTCAGCTTCCCAATGGGAGGGGCGGCTAGTTGATGTAATTTCAGCTTTGCAGGATTTGAGTTGGCTGATCAACTACAATAAAATCCAGGTTGCTCCCGTTAACCTGCCAGACGTTCCTGGGCCTTCATCTAGACTCTGTAAGTCCGAAATGCCTCCTACCAAAAGCAAAGAAATTCACAATAGTTAATAAAGTTCGTTCAGCAATTAACAACCCTAGAATATCCCTGAGAGAGGGTATGTGTCTGCTTGGCTCTCTTACATCATGTATTCCTGCAGTACAGTGGGCCCAGTTCCATTCTAGACAGCTACTGCGGGCCATCCTACAGGAAGAGGAAAGACTGCTGGGACAGTTGGAGGGAGTAATGTCTCTTTCAACTGAGGTAGTTAGATCCCTGGAATGGTGGCTAGTAGGGTTGATCGACTTTCATTTTTTTAAGATCGAGTCGGGTTTTGTGAAACCCGACTTAGTCCAGAGTCGAGTCGAGTGCAGTCGGCCGATTATCGCTAAAAGTCGGGGATCGACCGAAACACGAAACCCAATGCAAGTCAATGGGGAAGCATAGTCGGCAGTGAGTGGAGGCCAGGAAAACACCTACAGTGCCCATTTTAATGCCAAAAACATCCATTCTTGTTTTCTGAAGCTTGTCAATCTTAATTAACTTTATAATAATAGTTGGGCACTGGAAATTGGGGGTCATTTGGCAAAAGTTGTGGGGGGTAGGGCTGGTTCAAGGTTTTAGTGGGCCCAGGAAATGTGGACTACGTCACGGCGGTGGAGCAGGGAGAGGTAAGTATTTCAACGTTGCAAGTGCTGTGATCCTGAGCAAGCAGGGGGGGGGCACTCGTTCGCATTGGCACTGGCACAGGGCCCCTCAAAGTACAGCGATGTGTGTTTGCATGGCGGGGGCGCCTCCCACCAGCAGCGACACTTTTGCGTACTATGAGGGGCCCTGTGCCAGTGACGTCGCCAACGAGTATGCCCCCCCACCTGATGAAGGAACCTGCACTTTCATCTGCACCTTCCTCTTTGTCCCTGTGTAAGGTGGTATAACATGCGGGAAGGGGAACCTGACTTTCAGCAGGGTCAGATTCTGGCTGTGTAGAGTGCAAGGGGAATGTAGTGGTCTAGGTCAATGTACCAGCAGACCCATGTAGCAGTGGCTGGGCAGTGGGCAGGATGAGGAGGAAACAGATATAGGGCCAAAGAATAAAGTAGGCTAAATGCAGTTCAAAATTGGTAACAGGACTAAACAGGCGGCATTGCTTTGTTCAGTGGAGTAGCAAACCCAGGAGCAGCAGACACTGTTTTAAGGGCCCAAACACACTAATAGGCCAAATGCAGTTTAATATCTGCTACTGTAGGCCAAAAGCCAGAAGGTTGAAGCTCAGCTTTATTCAGTTGAGGACAAACACCACGCAGGGGCAGACACCGTTAGTAGGCCGGAACCAAAGTTGAAGGCCAAATGCAGTTTAATATCTGATACTATAGGCCGAAAGCCAGAAGGTTGAAGCTCAGCTTTTTTTTAGTTGAGGACAAACACCAGGGAGGAGCAAACAGAGCTATTAGGCCCCATCCAGCAATTTAAAAAAAAAAAAAAAAAAAGAGCCAGAAGGTGGAAACTCAGCTTTGTTCAGTGGAGGACAACACCAGGCAGGGGGAGACACCGTTAGTAGGCCCTAAACATTTTTTTTTTTTAAATCTTAATAAGAGCCAGAAGGTAGAAGCTCAGCTTTGTTCAGTGGAGGACAACACCAGGCAGGGGCAGACACCGTTAGTAGGCCCTAAACATTTTTTTTTTTTAAATCTTAATAAGAGCCAGAAGGTTGAAGCACAGCTTTATTCAGTTGAGGACAACACCAGGGAGGGGCAGACACCGTTAGTAGGCCCTAAACACCCAATTTCTTTTTTAAAAATCTTAATTTGGAACAGAAGGTTGAAGCACAGCTTTATTCAGTTGAGGACAACACCAGGGAGGGGCAGACACCGTTAGTAGGCCGGAACCACCAATCTTTTAAAAAACAGCAGTTAATAAGAGCCAGAAGGTTGAAGCACAGCTTTATTCAGTTGAGGACAACACCAGGGAGGGGCAGACACCGTTAGTAGGCCCTAAACACCCAATTTCTTTTTTAAAAATCTTAATTTGGAACAGAAGGTTGAAGCACAGCTTTATTCAGTTGAGGACAACACCAGGGAGGGGCAGACACCGTTAGTAGGCCGTAACCAAAGTTGAAGGCCAAATGCAGTTTAATATCTGATACTATAGGCCGAAAGCCATAAGGTTGAAGCACAGCTTTATTCAGTTGCAGCTTCTTGGCAATAATATAAAGAAGACGCGACCGGACAACACTCGGTGGATGCCATATTTGTGTTTTCAACTGAAAAAAACCTTTCAGTTAAGTACTTGCAGGAGAAAGTTTTTGTAGCTGGTGGCCAATTTTTGTACTGTACCAGTTTTTTGTTGTATGTGTTTTTGTTTTTAATGTTAAAATGTCTGCATTTGATATCTCTCCAGTATTTTCTTTTTTATAAGCAAAATACTTATTTTTATATTTTCTGATGTTTTATACCGGAGTGTTCCTCGGGACACGCTTATAAAGTGTCTTATATATGTGTTTCTAATGAGTCACATTATATATTTTTTGTAATTGTGGCTCTAAGAGATCTCAAAGATTTCATGGTTTGGAAATGATTGTTATGCCTTTACTGTTATATATAATAAAAACTGAATGGACACTTGTCAGCTCTTCTCAGGTGAAATGTTATCAAGTTCCGTCTGTTGGGCCATTATTCTAGGTCATACCCCCAGATCTGTGAACTGAGCAGTAAGGAAAATTAGCTGGTCTAAGAAGCATATCCATCTTTCCTACTTAAACACTTTCTTCATTGCTACTTAATGTGTTATATTTTAAAGCCATTGCAAGATTTTATAGAAGGAACTGATTGCAATTATCACCATAGGTATCATCACCTTTTAAGGACAGTGGGCAATCATTCAGCACTTTTTTGTAGTCATACATCCTCTCCCCAGCAACCTGTATGCATTTGACATGACATTATTTGTTCCTTTTATTGCATTACTTTTTTCATTGATTCCTTTTGCATAATTTATATGTAGTTTTAGTGCTGGTTTTGTACTCTGAGCTTGTTGCCCTGTGCACAATATTTTAAGACAGACTGAAATGTCAAGTTTGTTCTGTCAAAAGCAGTAGTGTTTCAAAATAGATAAAAAACAACATAAAGACAACATTCTAGAGCTGCTGTTATACTTATAAAGACAGTAAAATGTGATAACAACTATTAGCAGGTCATCTTTAGTATGTAGGTTTGATGAATCGGTGAGTGGTTGTATTGTATTGTGTGTGGTATTGTTATTAGTATTGTGAATTTTATTAAAATGTTTGCCTTCTGATTCAGTGTTTACTTTTCTTAATTTCCAAAATGCATGATTTCTTTGAAGGTTGTGTCTTCTGTCTTTACACACTTCTTTCTTAACCCCTTCCCAACATGCGCCATATATGTACAGTGCTGTGGGATCATATGAGCTCACACAAAGCACCGTCACGATCAAATGTGGGTGTCAACTCAATATGAGAGGTGACGCCCTGCTAGCATTGATCGTGGGCATTTAGCCCCTCTGATGCTGCTGTCAATATGGGGAGAACTACGTCCATGCATAGACTACTGGGGTCTTAACGCCATCACTTAAGAATAAGTATCCTTTGCCCTTGATATCTGAGCTCTTTGATAGACTCTGTAATGCCCCAGCCGTTTTCCAAGACTTTGTGAACGACATCTTCCGGGTGATGCTCACCACCTCGGTCGTAGTCTATCTGGATGATATTCTCATCTACTCTCCAGATATTGACTCCAATCAGAGAGATGTTTGCAAAGTTTTTGACCTCTTACGGGCAAACTGAAGTGTGTGTTTGAGCAGGAGTCTTTGCCTTTCCTTGGCTATATCATCTCTGACCAGGGATTGGCTATGGATCCTGCCAAGCTACAGGCTGTAATGGACTGGCAAGAACCCCATTCTCTTAAAGCAGTGCAGCGCTTTATGGGGTTCATTAATTACTATCGCCAGTTCATCCCACACTTCTCATCTTTGGTAGCTTCCTTGGTTGCCCTCACCAAGAAGGGAGCAAATCCCAAGTTGTGGTCGGAGGAGGTCTCCAAGGCCCTACTCACTATTAAGTCACACTTCGCTAGCGCTCCCATCCTACATCGCCCCGATGTAGATAAGCCATTTATAATAGAGGTGGATGCCTCATCCGTTGGTGCTGGAGCAGTCCTCTTCCAAAAGGATGCTCAAGGTCGGAAGCATCCTTGCTTCTTCTCCAAGACCTTCTCACCAGCGGAGAGGAATTATTCCATCGTGGACAGGGAGTTGCTAGCCATGAAGTTGGCTTTCTCAGAGTGGAGACACCTCCTAAAGTTTTTACAGACCAAAAAAATTTGGTGTACTAACAGACAGCCCAGCGGCAAAATTCTCGCCAGGCCAGATGGTCCCTGTTCTTCTCCCGGTTCCATTTCACCCTAACTTTTTTCTCCAGGTTGAAGAACATTCGTGCCGACGCTCTCTCCCGCTCCGTAGTGTCATCAGAGGAGGAGGAGCCTTGGCTTATTGTCCCTTCTGAGAGCCTGAGAACCGTGGCTCCGGATTCACTAGAGTCTGTTCCTCCGGGCAAGACTTTTGTACCATCAAATTTGCGACCAGATTTTCTCTGTTGGGCTCCTTTGTCCAAGGAGGGTACACATTTCGGGATCAAGAGGACATTTGAGCTTCTGGCGAGAACATACTGGTGGCCGCATATGGCTCGTGACGTCGGGGATAATATTCGGGCATGTGTCTCCTGCGCCAAGAATCGGTCTACTCGGCAACGGCCTGCTGGGCTACTTTACCCCCTGCCAGTGGCAGACAGGCCCTGGGAGATGGTCGGGATGGACTTCGTGGTGGGCTTACTTAAGTGTCGTAGCTGCACCGTTATCTGGGTAGTCACCGATCAAAGTACAGCGGTGTGTTTGCACGGCGGGGGCGCCTCCCACCGGTAGCAACACTTTTGCGTACTATGAGGGGCCCTGTGGCAGTGACGTCGCCAACGAGTATTCCTCCCCCCACCTGATGAAGGAACCTGCACCTTCATCTGCACCTTCCTCTTTGTCCCCGTGTAAGGTGGTATTTTATGCGGGAAGGGGACCTGACTTTCAGCAGGGTCACAATCTTGCAGTGTAGCGTGCACGGGGAATGTTGCATTATGGGTCAATGTACCAGCAGACTCATCTATCACTGGCTGGGCAATGGGCAGGATGAGGGGGAAACAGATATGGGCCCAAAGAATAAAGTGGGCTAAATGCAGTTCAAAATTGGTAACAGGACTAAACAGGCAGCATTGCTTTGTTCAGTGGAGTAGCAAACCCAGGAGCAGCAGACACTGTTTTAAGGGCCCAACCACACTAGTAGGCCAAATGCAGTTTAATATCTGCTACTATAGGCCAAAAGCCTAAAGACTGAAGCTCAGCTTTATACAGTTGAGGACAACACCAGGGAGCGGCAGAAACCGTTAGTAGGCCCTAACCACCATTTTGTTTTTTAAAAAACACTTAATGAGAGCCAGAAGGTTGAAGCTCAGCTGTATTCAGTTGAGGGCAACACCAGGGAGGGGCAGAAACCGTTAGTAGGCCCTAAACACCATTTAAAAAAAAAAAAAAACACTTAATGAGAGCCAGAAGGTAGAAGCTCAGCTTTATTCATTTGAGGACAACTTGAATTAGGGACTGCAGACAGGCTTCCTAGGCCTAAAATACCTAAAAATAGGCTCAAGGCAGTTTTACATCGGTTACATGGATACACAGGCAGCTTGGTGGTCAGCGGAGGAGGAGTATTTAAAGTAGGGACCGCAGACAGGCTATCAAAGGCCTAAAATAACAAAACATAGGCTCATGGCAGTTTTACGTCGGTTACATGGATACACAGGCAGCATTGTTGTCAGTGGAGGAGTATTTAAAGTAGGGACCGCAGACAGGCTATCAAAGGCCTAAAATAACAAAACATAGGCTCATGGCAGTTTTACGTCGGTTACATAGATACACAGGCAGCATTGTTGTCAGTGGAGGAGTATTTAAAGTAGGGACCGCAGACAGGCTATCAAAGGCCTAAAATAACAAAACATAGGCTCATGGCAGTTTTACGTCGGTTACATGGATACACAGGCAGCATTGTTGTCAGTGGAGGAGTATTTAAAGTAGGGACCGCAGACAGGCTATCAAAGGCCTAAAATAACAAAACATAGGCTCATGGCAGTTTTACGTCGGTTACATGGATACACAGGCAGCATTGTTGTCAGTGGAAGAGTATTTAAAGTAGGGACCGCAGACAGGCTATCAAAGGCCTAAAATAACAAAACATAGGCTCATGGCAGTTTTACGTCGGTTACATGGATACACAGGCAGCATTGTTGTCAGTGGAGGAGTATTTAAAGTAGGGACCGCAGACAGGCTATCAAAGGCCTAAAATAACAAAACATAGGCTCATGGCAGTTTTACGTCGGTTACATGGATACACAGGCAGCATTGTTGTCAGTGGAGGAGTATTTAAAGTAGGGACCGCAGACAGGCTATCAAAGGCCTAAAATAACAAAACATAGGCTCATGGCAGTTTTACGTCGGTTACATGGATACACAGGCAGCATTGTTGTCAGTGGAGGAGTATTTAAAGTAGGGACCGCAGACAGGCTATCAAAGGCCTAAAATAACAAAACATAGGCTCATGGCAGTTTTACGTCGGTTACATGGATACACAGGCAGCATTGTTGTCAGTGGAGGAGTATTTAAAGTAGGGACCGCAGACAGGCTATCAAAGGCCTAAAATAACAAACAATAGGCTCATGGCAGTTTTACATCAGTTACATGGATACACAGGCAGCTTGGTGGTCAGCGGAGGAGGAGTATTGCAAGTAGGGACCGCAGACAGGCTATCAAAGGCCTAAAATAACAAAACATAGGCTCAAGGCAGTTTTACATCAGTTACATGGATACACAGGCAGGCAGCATTGTGGTCAGTGGAGGAGTATTGCAAGGAGTGTCTGTCCCAGTACTCCCAAAATATAAATAGATGTTAATGTCTCGCAAAACAACCAAAAAAAAAAAAAAAAAGGTGGCATACTTAGGTACAGGGGTGGGCTCATCTGCTGAGTTTCTGACATAGTAATTTGGCAGTAACTATTTAATGGTGCCAATATAGGACACAGACACAGACTACTTTAAGTAGCATCATAGATGTCTACAAATTTGTATTGTCAGTGCCAGACATTGAATGATGTCAGCGAATAGACTAAACATTGGTGGAGCTGTGCGACATAATTTTGCACGTGGTAGAGCACAGTTTGAGCTGGGGGAGGGGGGAACTCTCTTGAGGCCGGCGGGACCGCCCCAGGGCCCCTCATGTTACAACGGTGTGTCTGACGTTGGGTGCGCACCACCACCGCCAGAGACACTACATTGTACTATGAGGGACCCAGTGGCAGTGCCGTCGACCAAAAGCGGGCACACCCACCTCTTCAGACAAACAGCTCTGTAACGGGTGCTTGAGCCAAGTGGCGAGACCACGGCCCCGTGGGGGGAGTTTTCACATTACGGGAGGTGTAAACATGTCGTATGCTGGCCAAACAGCTGCTGCAAATTAACAGATTGGAACACTCAGTAAGACCAGTCCACAAGCAAGCACTTTCTATAGGAAAGCTAGGTGTCAGCCGGGAAAGGTGGGGCAAAATAATTTGAAATCCAGGAGTGGTTCATTTTAATGAAGGTGAGATCATCCACATTTTGGGCAGACAGACGAGTCCTTTTTTCGGTTAATATTGAACCAGCAGCACTGAATACTCTTTCTGATAGCACACTAGCTGCTGGGCAAGCAAGCTCCTGCAACGCATATTCTGCCAATTCAGGCCAGGTGTCTAATTTTGATGCCCAGTAATCAAATGGGAATGACGGTTGAGGGAGAACATCGATAAGGGATGAAAAATAGTTAGTAACCATACTGGACAAATGTTGTCTCCTGTCACTTTGAATAGATGCTGCAGTACCTGTCCTGTCTGCGGTCATTGCAAAATCACTCCACAACCTGGTCAGAAAACCCCTCTGTCCAACGCCACTTCTGATCTGTGCACCTCTAACACCTTTGCCATGTAGCCCCCTGCAGCTTGTGTGAGAACCATCACCGGCGCTGTGTGCTGGGAATGCCTGAATCAAACGGTCTACCAGAGTAGCTTGTTTGGTTGCTAAAATTTGTTCGGGGTTCTCATGTGGCATAATATTTTGCAATTTGCCTTTATAGCGAGGGTCAAGGATGCAGGCCAACCAGTAATCATCATCGCTCATCATTTTAATAATGCGTGTGTCCCTTTTGAGGATACGTAAAGCATAATCCGCCATGTGGGCCAAAGTTCCAGTTGTCAAATCTGCGGTTGTGCTGCTTGGAGGGGCAGTTACAGGCAAATCTACGTCACTTGTCTCCCTTAAAAAAAGAGAACCCGGCCTTGCAACTCCACTAATGTCTGTTGTCCCAGGAGAAGCTTCCTCGTTCAAAAAGTACTCATCCCCATCATCCTCCTCGTCCTCCTCTTCCTCCTCTTCGCCTGCTACCGCGTCCTCAACACGTCCCTGACCAGACAATGGCTGACTGTCATCAAGGCTTTCCTCTTCCTCGGCTGCAGACGCCTGCTCCTTTATGTGCATCAAACTTTGCATCAGCAGACGCATTAGGGGGATGCTCATGCTTATTATGGCGTTGTCTGCACTAACCAGCCGTGTGCATTCCTCAAAACACTGAAAGACTTGACACAGGTCTTGTAGCTTCGACCACTGCACACCTGACAACTCCATGTCTGCCATCCAACTGCCTGCCCGTGTATGTGTATCCTCCCACAAAAACATAACAGCACGCCTCTGTTCGCACAGTCTCTGAAGCATGTGCAGTGTGGAGTTCCACCTTGTTGCAATGTCGATGATTAGGCGATGCTGGGGAAGGTTCAAAGACCGCTGATAGTTCTGCATACGGCTGGAGTGTACGGGCGAACGGCGGATATGCGAGCAAAGTCTGCGCACTTTGAGGAGCAGGTCGGGTAACCCCGGGTAACTTTTCAGGAAGCACTGCACCACCAGGTTTAAGGTGTGAGCCAGGCAAGGAATGTGTTTCAGTTGGGAAAGGGCTATGGCAGCCATAAAATTCCTTCCGTTATCACTCACAACCTTGCCTGCCTCAAGATGTACAGTGCCCAGCCATGACTGAGTTTCATTCTGCAAGAACTCGGACAGAACTTCCGCGGTGTGTCTGTTGTCGCCCAAACACTTCATTGCCAATACAGCCTGCTGACGCTTGCCACTAGCTGTCCCATAATGGCACACCTGGTGTGCAACAGTGGCAGCTGCGGATGGAGTGGATGTGCGACTGCGGTCTGTGGATGAGCTCTCGCTTCTGCATGAGGAGGAGGAAGAGGAGGAGGGGGGGTGAACGCCTACAGCCAACTCTTTCCTTGACCGTGGGCTAGGCAAAACTGTCCCAATATTGCTGTCCCCTGTGGACCCTGCATCCACAACATTCACCCAGTGTGCCGTGATGGACACGTAACGTCCCTGGCCATGCCTACTGGTCCATGCATCTGTTGTCAGGTGCACCTTTGCAGTCACAGACTGCCTGAGTGCATGGACGATGCGGTCTTTAACATGCTGTTGGAGTGCTGGGATGGCTTTTCTAGAAAAGAAGTGCCGACTGGGTAGCTCGTAGCGTGGTACAGCGTAGTCCATCAGAGCTTTGAAAGCTTCGCTTTCAACTAACCGGTAGGGCATCATCTCTAATGAGATTAGTCTAGCAATGTGTGCGTTCAAACCCTGTGTACGCGGATGCGAGGATGAGTACTTCCTTTTCCTAACAAGAGTCTCATGTAGGGTGAGCTGGACTGGAGAGCTGGAGATTGTGGAACTAGCGGTGGTGCCGGTGGACATGGGTGAGTGAGAGAGGGTTGGAGATGGTATTCTTGCCGGTGCCCTACATGCAGTGTTTCCTACTGCAAACCTGGCGATTCCCTGACTGCTTTGGCCTGGCGACGAAAGCTGCACAGATACTGCAGGTGGTGCGGGAAATGGTGGGTTTACTGTGAGGGGAGGGATGTAGCGTTGCTGACTAGCTTCATTGGCCGAGGGTGCTGCAACCTTTAGGGACATTTGATAGTTATTCCAGGCTTGCAAATGCATGGTGGATAAATGTCTATGCATGCAACTTGTATTTAGACTTTTAAGATTCTGACCTCTGCTTAAGGTAGTTGAACATTTTTGACAGATGACTTTGCGCTGATCATTTGGATGTTGTTTAAAAAAATGCCAGACTGCACTCTTTCTACTATCGGATACCTTTTCAGGCATTGCAGACTGAGCTTCTTTAACCGGATGGCCACGCTGTCCTCCAACTGGTCTTGGTTTTGCCACGCGTTTTTGACCAGATACGGGCCCGGTAGATGGAACCTGTTGTGATGTTGATGCCTGCTGCGGCTCCTCCTCCTCCGCTTCAGAACTACTGCCGCATGCACCCTGTTCCCCCAATGGCTGCCAATCGGGGTCAACAACTGGGTCATCTATGACCTCCTCTTCTATGTCGTGTGCAACTTCGTCTGTGTCACCGTGTAAGCCGGTGGTATAGCGTTCGTGACGGGGCACCATAGTCTCTGCTGGTTTTGATTCTGGCTCAGTACACTGCGAGGGCAATGTTCTGGTCTGAGTCAAAGGAACAGCATAGTAATCTGGCTGTGGCTGTGCATCTGTGCACTCCATGTCCGATTCAATTTCTAATGGGCATGGCCTGTTAACTGTTTCACTGTCTAACCCAGGAACGGTATGTGTAAAGAGCTCCATGGAGTAACCTGTTGTGTCGACTGACGCATCCTTCACTGTTGTTCTGGGTGAAGGACACAAGGAAGCGACTTGCTCCTGACCGGGAGCATCCACTGACGATGCACTACTCTGACATTTGGCACTTTCCGAGGAGGAGGCGAAAGAGCTAGAGGCAGAGTCAGCAATGAAAGCCAATACTTGTTCCTCCTGCTCCGGCTTCAAAAGTGGTTTTCCTACTCCCAGAAAAGAGAGCGTTCGAGGCCTTGTGTAGGCAGACGACGTTTTTGGCTCAACAACTCGAGACTTAGGTGCTGTACTGCTTTTACCACGACCACCTGATGCTCCACCACCACCACTACCATCATTACCAGCTGACAATGACCGCCCACGGCCACGACCTCTTCCACTAGACTTCCTCATTGTTTGCAAAACGTAACCAAAGTAACGCTATTTGTTACTGTAAAACAACTTATAAGTTTAACTCAAACTTCTGTAGGATTTATATATACCTTTATAGGTGCCTGACACTGAAAGGAAAATCAGGCCCAATGTTACACACTAGGTTTTCTGTGCCCCAATAATTGGAGACAGATGGCACACACAGGAGCAGCACTCAAGCAGACTTGCCAATATTTATCTCCCACTAACTATTTTTTTTTTTAAAGGGAGAATTGACCCAAAAAAACAAAAAAGGCCCAGTATGACACAGTGCTTTTTGGTGGGACACAATGAGAGACAGATGCCACACACAGGACTGGCACGGAGGCAAACTTGCCAATATTTATCTCCCACTAACTATTTTTTTTTTAAAGGGAGAATTGACCCAAAAAAACAAAAAAGGCCCAGTATGACACAGTGCTTTTTGGTGGGACACAATGAGAGACAGATGCCACACACAGGACTGGCACGGAGGCAAACTTGCCAATATTTATCTCCCACTAACTATTTTTTTTTTAAAAAGGGAGAATTGACCCAAAAAAACAAAAAAGGCCCAGTATGACAGTGCTTTTTGGTGGGACACAATGAGAGACAGATGCCACACACAGGACTGGCACGGAGGCAAACTTGCCAATATTTATCTCCCACTAACTATTTTTTTTTTAAAGGGAGAATTGACCCAAAAAAACAAAAAAGGCCCAGGATGACACAGTGCTTTTTGGTGGGACACAATGAGAGACAGATGCCACACACAGGACTGGCACGGAGGCAAACTTGCCAATATTTATCTCCCACTAACTCTTTTTTTTTTAAAGGGTGAATTGACCCAAAGAAACAAAAAAGGCCCAGTATGACACAGTGCTTTTTGGTGGGACACAATGAGAGACAGATGCCACACACAGGACTGGCACGGAGGCAAACTTGCCAATATTTATCTCCCACTAACTATTTTTTTTTTTAAAAAGGGAGAATTGACCCAAAAAACAAAAAAGGCCCAGTATGACACAGTGCTTTTTGGTGGGACACAATGAGAGACAGATGCCACACACAGGACTGGCACGGAGGCAAACTTGCCAATATTTATCTCCCACTAACTATTTTTTTTTAATGGGAGAATTGACCCAAAAAAACAAAAAAGGCCCAGCATGACACAGTGCTTTTTGGTGGGACACAATGAGAGACAGATGCCACACACAGGACTGGCACGGAGGCAAACTTGCCAATATTTATCTCCCACTAACTATTTTTTTTTAAAGGGAGAATTGACCCAAAAAAACAAAAAAGGCCCAGTATGACACAGTGCTTTTTGGTGGGACACAATGAGAGACAGATGCCACACACAGGACTGGCACGGAGGCTAACTTGCCAATATTTATCTCCCACTAACTATTTTTTTTTTTAAAGGGAGAATGTAGCCAAAAAAAAAAAATAATGGCCAAGTATCACACAGTGGTTTTTTAGGTGCCACACAATGAGAGAGAGATGCCACCCACAGCAATGGCACGGAGGCAGACTTGCCAATATTTATCTCCCACTATTTTTTTTTGTTTTTTAAAAGGGAAAATGTAGCCAAAAAAAAAATAAAAAATGGCCAAATATCACACAGTGGTTTTTTCGGTGCCACACAATGAGAGAGAGATGCCACCCACAGCAATGGCACGGAGGCAGACTTGCCAATATGTATCTCCCTGCAGTTATCTCAGAAAAGTATGGCAGGCAGCTAGAAAAAGGACTGCTGCACACAAAAGTGTGGACAAACACACAAGATAGCTGTGCAGAAAGGAAGGAAATACAGGATTTGTGCTTTGAAAAAAGCAGTTGGTTTGCACAGCGTCGTACACACACAGGCACAGCAACGCAGCTATCAGGGTCAGGGAGCCTTCTAAGGCAGCCCAATGAGCGACAGCGCTGAGGAAAAAAAAATGTAGCTTCCACTGTCCCTGCAAACAAAAGGTGGTGTTGGACAGTGGAAATCGCTACAGCACAAGCGGTTTGTAGCTTTATGGACCCTGCCTATCACTATCCCTGCTTCTGAAGAAGCGGCAGCACCTCTCCCTACGCTCAGATCAGCAGCAGTAAGATGGCGGTCGGCGGGAACGCCCCTTTATAGCCCCTGTGACGCGGCAGAAAGCAAGCCAATCACTGCAATGCCCTTCTCTAAGATGGTGGGGACTGCGATCTATGTCATCACGCTGCCCACACTCTGCATCCACCTTCATTGGCTGAGAAATGGCGCTTTTAGCGTCATTGAAACGCGACTTTGGCGCGAAAGTCGCGTACCGCATGGCCGACCCCGCACAGGGGTCGGATCGGGTTTCATGACATGCCGACTTAGCCAAAAGTCGGCGACTTATGAAAATGAACGATCCGTTTCGCTCAACCCTAGTGGCTAGATCTAGGACACCTCTCCAGAGAGGTTCTGTGGGTAGTAAGACCTTCAAAGACAATTTCCACGGATGCTTGCCCCTTTGGGTGGGGAGCACATTTAGACGAAAACCTAGTCCAGGGTCAGTGGTCTCGAACTGAAGTAAACAACTCTTCAAATTTAAGAGAGTTAAAAGGATCCTAAATCTAGCCGAAAAGCATCTCTTGTCCCTGTCAGCCCTGCACATCAGGGGTCTAGACAACTCTGTAGCAGACTTCCTAAGTCGACATACCCTGCATCAGGGGGAATGGGTGCTCAACCGTTGTATTTTCAAGAAGATAACGGATATATGGGGCATCCTGGAGATAGACCTCTGTCATGATCTCCATGGCCAGAGAACTAGCATAAGCCTCTATAGGAACAAGCTCTTGGAAGATGTAACTATACTGACCATGAACTAAACCTACCGCATCATCTAGAAGTAGCCAGGTAGCATGTCCTACTTTTTATCCCTATATGCCCAGCGCCGGCCGGAGAACTAAATAATGCTAGCAGAGGGAAATATAAGACCTGACTCACCTCTAGAGAAATGCCCAAAAAAAAGGAGACAGAAGCCCCCCACATATATTGGCGGTGATATGAGATGAAACAACAAACGCAGCAGGAAAATAGTTTTAGCAAATTTGAGGTCCGCTTTCTAGATAGCAGAAGACAGAAAGCATACTTTCATGGTCAGTAGAAAACCCTAACAAAACACATCCAGAAATTACTTTAGGACTCTGGCATTAACTCATAATACCAGAGTGGCAATTCCTGATCAACAAGAGCTTTCCAGACACAGTAACGAAACTGCAGCTGTGAACTGGAACCAAAATACAAAAACAAAACATGGACGAATGTCCAACTTATCTAGTAGATGTCTGGGAGCAGGAACAAGCACAGAGAGGCTTCTGATAACATTGTTGACCGGCAAGCATCTAACAGAGAAGCCAGGTTATATAGCGACACCCAGATCTAATCAGAACAGGTGAACAGGGAAGATGATGTCACAAGTTCAATTCCACCAGTAGCCACCGGGGGAGCCCAGAATCCAAATTCACAACAGTACCCCCCCCTCAAGGAGGGGGCACCGAACCCTCACCAGAACCACCAGGGCGATCAGGATGGGCCCTATGAAAGGCACGAACCAGATCAGAGGCATGAACATCAGATGCAGTGACCCAAGAATTATCCTCCTGGCCATATCCCTTCCACTTGACCAGATACTGGAGTCTCCGTCTGGAAACACGGGAGTCTAGGATTTTTTCCACAACGTACTCCAACTCACCCTCAACCAACACCGGAGCAGGAGGCTCAACGGAAGGCACAACCGGTGCCTCATACCTGCGCAATAACGACCGATGAAAAACGTTATGAATAGAAAAGGATGCAGGGAGGTCCAAACGGAAGGAAACAGGGTTAAGAATCTCCAATATTTTATACGGACCGATGAACCGAGGCTTAAACTTAGGAGATGAGACCCTCATAGGGACAAAACGAGAAGACAACCACACCAAATCTCCAACACAAAGCCGAGGACCAACACGACGGTGACGGTTGGCAAAAAGCTGAGTCTTCTCCTGGGACAACTTTAAATTGTCCATCACCTGCCCCCAGATATGATGCAATCTCTCCACCACCGCATCCACTCCAGGACAATCCGAGGATTCCATCTGACCGGAGGAAAATCGAGGATGGAACCCCGAATTACAGAAAAACGGGGAAACCAAGGTGGCAGAGCTGGCCCGATTATTGAGGGCGAACTCCGCCAATGGCAAAAAAGCAACCCAATCATCCTGGTCAGCAGACACAAAACACCTCAGATATGTCTCCAGGGTCTGATTAGTCCGCTCGGTCTGGCCATTAGTCTGAGGGTGAAAAGCAGACGAAAAAGACAAATCTATGCCCATCCTAGCACAAAATGCCCGCCAAAATCTAGACACAAATTGGGTTCCTCTGTCAGAAACGATATTCTCAGGAATACCATGCAAACGAACAACATTTTGAAAAAACAGGGGCACCAACTCGGAAGAAGAAGGCAATTTGGGCAGGGGAACCAAATGAACCATCTTAGAAAAACGGTCACACACCACCCAGATGACAGACATCTTCTGAGAAACAGGCAGATCTGAAATAAAATCCATCGAGATGTGTGTCCAAGGCCTCTTAGGAATAGGCAAGGGCAACAATAATCCACTAGCCCGAGAACAACAAGGCTTGGCCCGAGCACAAACGTCACAAGACTGCACAAAGCCTCGCACATCTCGTGACAGGGAAGGCCACCAGAAGGATCTTGCCACCAAATCCCTGGTACCAAAAATTCCAGGATGACCTGCCAACGCAGAAGAATGCACCTCAGAGATGACTTTACTGGTCCAATCATCAGGAACAAACAGCCTATCAGGCGGACAACGATCCGGTCTATCCGCCTGAAACTCCTGCAAGGCCCGCCGCAGGTCTGGAGAAACGGCTGACAAGATAACTCCCTCCTTAAGAATACCTGTGGGGTCAGAGTTGCCAGGTGAATCAGGCTCAAAACTCCTAGAAAGGGCATCCGCCTTAACATTCTTAGAACCTGGTAGGTACGATACCACAAAATTAAACCGAGAAAAAAATAATGACCGCGCTGGATTCAGGCGCCTGGCGGTCTCAAGATAAATCAAATTTTTGTGGTCAGTCAATACCACCACCTGATGTCTGGCCCCCTCGAGCCAATGGCGCCACTCCTCAAACGCCCACTTCATGGCCAAAAGCTCCCGATTCCCAACATCATAATTCCGCTCAGCGGGCGAAAATTTACGGGAAAAGAAGGCACAAGGCCTCATCACGGCGCAGTCAGAACTTTTCTGCGACAACACTGCCCCAGCTCCGATCTCAGAAGCGTCGACCTCAACCTGAAAAGGAAGAGTCACATCAGGCTGACGCAACACAGGGGCAGAAGAAAAACAGCGCTTAAGCTCCTGAAAGGCCTCCACAGCATCAGGGGACCAATTAGCAACATCAGCACCCTGTCTAGTCAAATCGGTCAATGGCTTAACGACATCCGAAAAACCAGAAATAAATCGACGATAAAAGTTGGCAAAGCCCAAAAATTTCTGAAGACTTTTAAGAGAAGAGGGCTGCGTCCAATCACAAATAGCTTGAACCTTGACAGGATCCATCTCAATGGAAGAGGGAGAAAAAATATATCCCAAAAAGGAAATTCTCTGAACCCCAAAAACGCACTTAGAACCCTTGACACACAGAGAATTAGACCGCAAAACCTGAAAAACCCTCTTAACTTGCCGGACATGAGAGTCCCAGTCATCCGAAAAAATCAGAATATCATCCAGATACACTATCATAAATTTATCCAAAAAATCGCGGAAAATATCATGCATAAAGGACTGGAAGACTGAAGGGGCATTAGAAAGACCAAAAGGCATCACCAAATACTCAAAGTGGCCCTCGGGCGTATTAAATGCGGTTTTCCACTCATCCCCCTGCCTGATCCGCACCAAATTATACGCCCCACGGAGATCAATCTTAGAGAACCACTTGGCCCCCTTTATGCGAGCAAACAAATCAGTCAGCAACGGCAATGGGTATTGATATTTAACCGTGATTTTATTCAAAAGCCGATAATCAATACATGGTCTCAAAGAGCCGTCTTTTTTTGACACAAAGAAAAAACCGGCTCCTAAGGGAGATGACGATGGACGAATATGTCCCTTTTCCAAGGACTCCTTTATATATTCTCGCATAGCAGTATGTTCAGGCACAGACAGATTAAATAAACGACCCTTTGGGTATTTACTACCCGGAATTAAATCTATAGCACAATCGCACTCACGGTGCGGAGGTAGTGAACCAAGCTTGGGTTCTTCAAAGACGTCACGATAGTCAGACAGGAACTCAGGGATTTCAGAGGGGATAGATGATGAAATGGACACCAAAGGTACGTCCCCATGAGTCCCCTTACATCCCCAGCTCAACACAGACATAGCTCTCCAGTCAAGGACTGGGTTGTGAGACTGCAGCCATGGCAATCCCAGCACCAAATCCTCATGTAGATTATACAGCACTAGAAAACGAATAGTCTCCTGGTGATCCGGATTAATACACATAGTCACTTGTGTCCAGTATTGTGGTTTATTATTAGCCAATGGGGTGGAGTCAATCCCCTTCAGAGGAATAAGAGTTTCCAAAGGCTCTAAATCATACCCACAACGATTGGCAAAGGACCAATCCATAAGACTCAAAGCGGCGCCAGAGTCGATATAGGCGTCAGTAGTAATAGATGACAAAGAGCAAATCAGGGTCACAGACAAAATAAATTTAGACTGTAAAGTGCCAATGGAAACAGATTTATCAAGCTTTTTAGTACGTTTAGAGCATGCTGATATAACATGAGTAGAATCCCCACAATAGAAACACAACCCATTTTTCCGTCTAAAATTCTGCCGCTCGCTTCTGGACAGAATTCTATCACACTGCATGCTTTCTGGCGTCTTCTCAGTGGACACCGCCAGATGGTGCACTGGTTTGCGCTCCCGCAGACGCCTATCGATCTGAATGGCCATTGTCATGGACTCATTCAGACCCGCAGGCACAGGGAACCCCACCATAACATCCTTAATGGCATCAGAGAGACCCTCTCTGAAAGTAGCCGCCAAGGCACACTCATTCCACTGAGTAAGCACAGACCATTTACGGAATCTTTGGCAGTAAATTTCAGCTTCATCTTGCCCCTGCGATAGGGACATCAAAGTTTTTTCTGCCTGAAGTTCCAAATGAGGTTCCTCATACAGCAAGCCCAAGGCCAAAAAAAACGCATCCACATTGCGCAACGCAGGATCCCCTGGTGCCAATGCAAAAGCCCAGTCTTGAGGGTCGCCGCGGAGCAAGGAAATCACAATCCCAACCTGCTGTGCAGGGTCTCCAGCAGAACGAGATTTCAGGGACAAAAATAGCTTACAATTATTTCTAAAATTCTGAAAGCTAGATCTATTCCCTGAGAAGAATTCCGGCAAAGGAATTCTCGGCTCAGATACCGGAGCATGAATAATAAAATCTTGCAAATTTTGTACTTTCGTGGTGAGATTATTCAAACCTGCAGTTACACTCTGAAGATCCATTATTAACAGGTGAACACAAAGCCATTCAAAGATTATAAGGAGAGAGAAAAAAAAGAAAGACTGCAGCATAGACAGACTGGCAAGTGATCCAATTAAGAGCACAGAAAAAAAAAAAAAAAAAAAAAAAACTCAGCCAAGGATTTTAACCCTTTAGCTGGCCGGTCAAACTGTCATGATCTCCATGGCCAGAGAACTAGCATAAGCCTCTATAGGAACAAGCTCTTGGAAGATGTAACTATACTGACCATGAACTAAACCTACCGCATCATCTAGAAGTAGCCAGGTAGCATGTCCTACTTTTTATCCCTATATGCCCAGCGCCGGCCGGAGAACTAAATAATGCTAGCAGAGGGAAATATAAGACCTGACTCACCTCTAGAGAAATGCCCAAAAAAAAGGAGACAGAAGCCCCCCACATATATTGGCGGTGATATGAGATGAAACAACAAACGCAGCAGGAAAATAGTTTTAGCAAATTTGAGGTCCGCTTTCTAGATAGCAGAAGACAGAAAGCATACTTTCATGGTCAGTAGAAAACCCTAACAAAACACATCCAGAAATTACTTTAGGACTCTGGCATTAACTCATAATACCAGAGTGGCAATTCCTGATCAACAAGAGCTTTCCAGACACAGTAACGAAACTGCAGCTGTGAACTGGAACCAAAATACAAAAACAAAACATGGACGAATGTCCAACTTATCTAGTAGATGTCTGGGAGCAGGAACAAGCACAGAGAGGCTTCTGATAACATTGTTGACCGGCAAGCATCTAACAGAGAAGCCAGGTTATATAGCGACACCCAGATCTAATCAGAACAGGTGAACAGGGAAGATGATGTCACAAGTTCAATTCCACCAGTAGCCACCGGGGGAGCCCAGAATCCAAATTCACAACAGACCTCTTTGCTACAAGAAACAACCGGCAGGTCGAAAGATTCGCTTCGCTTTTACAGAGAAGACCATCCAGATATACTCGACTCCCTTCAGTCCCCATGGACCTTTCATCAAGCTTATGCCTTCCCCCCAATGATAATTCTACCGATAGTCATTGGAAAAATAAAGGAGGAGAAAGCGAAAGTGATCATGATAGGCCCCGTTTTGTCCCAAGAGGGCATGGTTTTCATGACTCAGAACCATGTCAGTCTCCGACCCTTGGATCCTCCCTTGGGATCGGTACCAGCTTTCTCAAGGGCCCTTCTATCACCCTCATCTCAAGTTCTACGCCTGACCGCATGGAACTTAAGGCACTTGCTGAGACTAAGAGGATTCTCAGAAAATTTAATACATACCCTCCTGAATAGTAGAAAGGAGTCCACGACCAAAATTTACTCTAGAATTTGGAAAAAAAACTCTTAGCTTCCATTCGGCGGCCCTTTCTAATGAGGTTCCTATCCCTGCTATATTAGAATTCCTGCAGAGAGGTAGGGAGTTGGGTCTATCAGTAAACACCTTGAAGGTCCAAATATCAGCTCTGGGAGCCTTATATAGTTACAATGTTGCTGGAGACAGATGGATACCTAGATTCATTTCAGCATGTCAGCAAAAGGACCCAGTACATATTTCTCATATACCATCTTGGGACCTCAACCTAGTTCTAGATGCATTGATAGGGGGTCCATTTGAGCCTTTACACTCAGCCTCATTAAAATAAATTTCATTAAAGACAGCCTTATTAGTGGCCTTAGTATCATTAAGAAGAGTGAGTGATATCCAGGCCCTGTCAATAGATCCTTCCTTTCTGTCAATATTCCACTATAGGATAGTTTTAAAAACAGACCCTTCCTACCTTCCTAAGGTGTCTACTAAATTCCATAGATCACAGGAGATTTATCTTCCCTCCTTTTTTGACAACACCGTAGGAGGAAAAATTTCACACGTTAGACGTGAAGAGAGCTGTCTTAGCCTATTTAGATAGGACTAAACCCTGGAGGCAGAGCAGGGCTCTCTTTGTCAGGGTCACAGGAAGGGTTCTGGAATCACAACTGTCACGCTTTCTCAATGGATCAGAGAGGCGATTGGTCTGGCATACTCTGCAAAAGGGGAGAACCCGCCGCAGGGTGTGAAAGCGCATTCCGCTCGAGCCGTAGCATCTTCCTGGGCTGAAAGAGCGGATGTCCCGATTGACCTCATATGTAAGACTGCAATCTGGTCTTCTCCTTCTACCTTCTACAGTGTCTACAGGCTTAACTTGTCTTCTTCGGTAGACTTAACCTCTGGTAGATCAGTTCTTGACATGGTGGTCCTTCCCAGGTGATTGTCTCTGAAAATCTCTCCTCTCAGTGGGTGCTGTTGTGGCGAAGAGAAAAAACTGGATTACTTACCGGTAATGCTCTTTTATAGAGTCCATGACAGCCCCCAGTCATTTCCCTCCCTTATCTTGTAGTTACACATGGATTTCTCCAGTTGGTGACAGATTAGTTGTTTATAGAAAAGCATATACAGTTGTATATGTCTAGAGTAAATGGATTCGTATTTTAAATAACTTGCGGAGCGATTGACTAATGCTTATGTGGTGGTTCCTCTCATTCTCTGTAATCCAACTGAGGGAGTGAGGGGGACCGCCCCCTTTATCTCTGTAGGTTTCCTGTTCCTAGGGGCGGATCCCCTCTCTGTGGGTGCTGTACATGGACACTATAAAAGAGTATTACCGGTAAGTAATCCATTTTTTTTTATAGTATACATTGGGGGTGTAGCCCCCTCAAGGGCTCAGCACTCTTATCTATACCTCTTTCCCAAATAAGGTTTTAATTACGAGCAATGTTTGGTTTCCTTTCACTTCCACAGTTAAGATGAGGCCTGGTTTAGCACACAGAGGTAGGACACTAGTGATAGGGACATCCATAATTAGATACACCTTGATGTTTGGATGGCTTTTGCACTTTTTCATCAAAAAATGTTAAACATTTATTAAGCGTTAAAAACAAAAGGTACTTGAACTCTATTTCTGTATTTGCAGTATGCCGAAGCATGACATGTATATACATTTATTATAGCAATTTACAATAGGTTTGTGTTTTCTGTACTTTGATTTTTCATGGGAGACGAATAATGCAAATGCTAAAAAGTTAATTAGCTGAAGTGACAGATTGTGAATAAATGTAATGACATAAAAAACATGATTACAAAATAGACATCAAGTGACAACCTATACTAACCTCCTCCTGCTGGAAGGTGAGCATAGCATGTAAAAAATCATATGAATATGCATTATTACATTTTAATAGTATAAAAAAATACAGATATTTGATACCAGTCTGAAGAACATGATGGGGAAAAACACTTTTTTCAATATTGATGAATGAAGGAGTGTTTTAAGGTATCTGCACCAGATCCCTGTGCGCCTGATATGTCGCCACCAGCGTGCAGAATGTAGAGCAGGCTGCTGTTAACACACTGTCCATCACAACTGTTTACTCTTGTAATGACAGTTTAACACATCTGGACTACATATTGCTTTTTGATCTGGACAAGCAGATGCTGTCCACCAGAATCGATGACAAATCTATGCTCAGGGTGAGGAGTTCAGATTGTAATATTGAAAGATATTTGTATATCACACAACAGTATCCTATGCATTGTGTCTTCCACTTTTTATTGTGATGCATGGATGATGTTTAAATAAATCTGTATATAATGTAATGACTGAGGCATTGAATAAAGGCCAACTAAAAGTGTCTTAGGTACCCGTGACCACATATTCAGCACTTAAAGGGAATTTGCCATATACTATTATTCTTTCTGTAGTACCATCAACATACACGCATATACGCAAACTGTCAGTCAGTACAACTCTAATTTTTTTTACTTTTTAATGTGCCTAATTTTACTAATCCAGTTTCTCTACAAGTTAAATAATCTTGTTATATGTACACATATATATTCACAGCTATATCACCATAATCTTGGCACAGATATCAAGTTCCTATTTGCTTTTCCGTAGAACTCAAGAAGGAACAGAAATTCCCTAACTCATTTTATCATTCATAATATATTTTTGTTTTCTGTAATAAACTGTTTATTTGATGATTGTGCATGCTGATTGATGTAATTTTGGCTGGAGTGGCCTTTTGGCATAGGTGGAACAGGTGTGTATGTGTCCTATACTGTAGCTAATGCACACGCCAGTGCAGCACAATGAGGTCATTGTTGAACGCCAGCATTCCTACAAAGACTAGATACTTGAAGCAGAGAGCTTGACATCTGGGAAATGGATCCCAGGTGAGAGATTGGAGCCATGTTGTTCAAAGACGAGGCTTTGCATCTGCTTGTCCTATTTATTTAGTGTGTATTGGCTCTTTTCAGTTCCTTCCAAAAATGTGATGAAATGTATTGTCACTCAGTATTTCATGTGCAAAGACTTTTAAAAAAATTATTAAATAAATAACAAAAATCTACCCATATATTTGGCAGTAAAGGGCATTCAGGTCTTGTCACATACCTGTTAATAGACGCAAGTTCAAGGAAAAAAGTTAAGCTTCTAGATCCAATTGAAGATAAAATGGTGATTTTATTGTTACCCCATTAAAAAGATATACACATTACAAAAATATATTAACCCCTTCACCCCCAGGCCCTTTTACGTTTTTGCGTTTGTTATTCTCTCTCCTTAACAAAGCCATAACTTTTTTATTTTTCCGTCAATATGGCCATGTGAGGGCATGTTTTTGTGGGACAAGTTGCACTTTTGAACGACACCATTGACTTTACCATATCATGTACTTGAAAATGGGAAAAAAAATTCCTAGTGCGGTGAAATTGCAAAAAAGTTCAATTTCACAACTGATTTTGGGATTGTTTTTTTTTACCATGTTCACCACTAAAACTGACCTGCCATTATGTTTCTAAAGGTCATTACGAGTTCAAAGACACCAAACATGTCTAGGTTCTTTTTTATTTAAGTGGTGAAAAAAAATTCCAAAGTTTGTTTAAAAAAAAATGCGTCAATTTCCGAGACCTGTATATCTCCATTTTTCAGGATCTCTGGTTGCGTGAGGGCTTATTTTTTGCGTGCCGAGCTGATGTTTTTAAATATACCATTTTGGTGCAGATACAATCTTTTGATCACCCGTTATTGCATTTTAATGCAATGTCGTGGTGACCAAAAAAAAGTAATTCCCGCGTTTTTGTTTTTTTTAAATTCTTCTCATTACGCTGTTTAGCGATTGGGTTGATCCTTTTTTTTAAATTGATATATCGGGCGATTCTGAACACAGCGAAACCAAATATGTGTATGTTTGATTTTTTTTACGGTTTTATTTTGAATGGGGCAAAAGAGGGGTTATTTGAACTTTTTATATTTTTATTTTATTAATATTTTTAAAAACTGTTTTTTTTTTTTTACTTTTGGAATTCTTCAATAGCCTCCATAGGAGACTAGAAGCTGCCATGGTGCACATTATGTTTACCACACAGTGTACACTTAAAAAATATTTCTTTAGAAACGTCAGACCAGCATGTTTCTCAAGATTCCCCGCACTTGGAATTTTTTCTCCATCCTGCAGTACACTGTATGGTAAAATAAATGGTGTCTTTCAAAAATACAACTCGTCCCGCAAAAAAACAAGCCATAAATAAAGTTATGGTCCTTGCAAGAAGAGAACCAAAAAATAAAATTCAAAAAAATAATTTGGCCATGTCAGGAAGGGATTAATGAAGTACTTTTCTTCGCTGCCTAATATGACTTACACCATCCAACAGACTGTCATAGGGTATGTGTGTATCCCAGTGCATATGATAACGAGGGCAGCAGTGTATTCCTATTGATGGAGGACTCTGCAGCTAACATCTTGATATACGTATAAGATTGTGATCTAGCAATTGGCATTGAAAGACCATTTCAGTTTCAATTTAAAACATAATGCCAGCAACCCTTGGTTATGTTGTCCTTTTCACTTACATTATTAAATTATGTTTGGGCTTTACTTGGTTATGTATTTCTGAAAGAGATGTGTGACAACCAGTATCAATTATAATTTCTGTTTAAGACATTAGTTTTGGGATGTAGAGCTCTGTTCTTCATTCTACATGTTAAATATATACTTAGCCAGAAAAGCACTGGGTCTCCATGACCTAGCACCCCTTATCTCCTGCGCTGCTCTTTGGGGTGGGAAGGAGATGCCGGTGAATGACGTCAACAGCCCATGCTGTGTGCTTCAAAAAGCTCTGCTGATATTTCAGATTAGATGTTAGCTGTTTCACACTACTTATTTCTCATTTTTCCTGTGGAAAAAAGCTGTAGTTTTATGTACCCTCATAATCCTGCTACCTTGCTTGCAGTGATTCAAACTACAGCTTCCCATACATGTAACTGTTAGCTGACAATGAAAGGGAATCCGTCAGTAGGATCAACCCTCTTAAAATATATATATATATATATATATATATATATACTAGATGGCAGCCCGATTCTAAAGAATCGGGAGTCTAGAATCCATATATACTTTATTTATTCAAATGTAAGAATAATACAATTAATAAATAATAGTAAGAAAGAACAAAAAATGGCTGCACTCACCAGCTCTTGACAATTCTTGACAGTACGGCACATTTCTGATTGGTCGCTCGCGGCAGGCGGCAACCAATCAGAAAAGTGCCGCGCACCACGAAGGCATATATCTTTGTCCACCCTGAGCGGGTGTAGGACGCTGGTGACGTCACTTATCTCCGGACATTATCTCCGGACAAAGCCACGGAAGTTGGCACAAATTGCCGGAAGTAGTATTCTAGGCAATTATATATTAGATTTTAATGTTATCAGTGTTTACCTTTCAACGTTTATATTGTATTGTCCTGTCACCAGCCATGTGTACGATTATCGGCCGAAAGCCTCTCTGGAACCAATAATCACCCCATGTAAAGGTATCTTTATAAGTTTAAGATTCAGAATACTATGACTTTTATCATATCCTGAACAGTCAAGTTTTTTATGAACCGTTAAGGTTTTCTGGCTGAAGTAAAAAAAACTCTGAGTGTTTACAGTTTGAAACCATAAAATGTTGAAAAATTATGTCATTCTTGAGTATATCACTCAATGGTGCTCATAAACGTGTCAAATTTGATCTATAATATACTTTAATATACGTTACTTTAATCTTTAATATACTTAAGAACAGGGCCCCAGACATCACACAGGGGGTCTGAAACACCGCACAGTGGTCCAAAATATCGCTGTGCTCTGCCTGGGGCCCCATATGCTGCCTGGGGCCCCTGTGCTCTGCCTGGGGCCACTGTGCTCTGCCTGGGGCCCCATATGCTGCCTGGGGCCCCTGTGCTCTGCCTGGGGCCCCATATGCTGCTTGGGGCCCCTGTGCTCTGCCTGGGGCCCCATAGGCTGCCTGGGGCCCCTGTGCTCTACCTGGGACCACTGTGCTCTGCCTGGGGCCCCATATGCTGCCTGGGGCCCCTGTGCTCTGCCTGGGGCCCCTGTGCTCTGCCTGGGGCCCCATGTTCTGCCTGGGGCCACTGTGCTCTGCCTGGGGCCCCATAGGCTGCCTGGGGCCCCTGTGCTCTGCCTGGGACCACTGTGCTCTGCCTGGGGCCCCATATGCTGCCTGGGCCCCCTGTGCTCTGCCTGGGGCCACTGTGCTCTGCCTGGGGCCCCATATGCTGCCTGGGGCCACTGTGCTCTGCCTGGGGCCCCATATGCTGCCTGGGGCCCCTGTGCTCTGCCTGGGGCCCCATATGCTGCCTGGGGCCCCTGTGCTCTGCCTGGGGCCCCTGTGCTCTGCCTGGGGCCCCATGTTCTGCCTGGGGCCCCTGTGCTCTGCCTGGGGCCACTGTGCTCTGCCTGGGGCCCCATATGCTGCCTGGGGCCCCTGTGCTCTGCCTGGGGCCCCATATGCTGCCTGGGGCCCCTGTGCTCTGCCTGGGGCCCCTGTGCTCTGCCTGGGGCCCCATGTTCTGCCTGGGGCCCCTGTGCTCTGCCTGGGGCCACTGTGCTCTGCCTGGGGCCCCATATGCTGCCTGGGGCCCCTGTGCTCTGCCTGGGGCCCCATATGCTGCCTGGGGCCACTGTGCTCTGCCTGGGGCCCCATATGCTGCCTGGGGCCCCTGTGCTCTGCCTGGGGCCACTGTGCTCTGCCTGGGGCCCCATATGCTGCCTGGGGCCCCTGTGCTCTGCCTGGGTGTAGGACACTGGTGACGTCACTTATCTCCGGACATTAGCTCCGGACATTAGCTCCGGACATTAGCTCCGGACATTAGCTCCGGACAAAGCCACGGAAGTTGGCACAAATTGCAGGAAGTAGTATTCTAGGCAATTATATATTAGATATATATACATGCCGTCTATATTAATTAAAATAAGGTCTAATTGTTCTTACCTGTGAGTTACCAGATCTTTATTCTTATCTATTTTACCTACTTCCAACACATCTACTTTAACCCCTAACCTACATCCACTGTACATGTACAGTGCAAGTCGGGAACGGGTGTATGAAGATACATTATGCAATCCGATGTCTTATTTCAGAGAAATCCACGTTTTTCATATATGTATCTGAGCTGTTTAGTATTATGGGCTGGACACTGACCTCCTTGAGAATCTGCCTCCAGAGATTATTTTACATGAAAGGAGGAGTTACCCGTGTGAGACATGTAATCAGGAGAGCAGACTGTGAGTCACAATGCAGTACATCAGAGCTGAACTTTGTCTCATTACAAACACACCTGTAGCTGTAGTTCTCATCTGACAGTGTGGTTAGTTTTGCTGCAGGGCTGTACTGATTACAACTAACACTTCTTCAGCTTCCATCTCATAGGCTGCCAGTGTGGAGAGAGGAACAACAGAGCAGAACTTTGTCTTATTACAAATACTTTTTTAGTGTTATTTCTCATCTCCTAGTCTTGTTAACTCAGCTGGACTGTTTCCCCCACCCCCACCACCTACACTGCCTGCTTGTGAGATGGAAGCTGAAGAAGTGTTCTTAGTAGTCACAAACCACTCTGCAGTGAGATCAGGAGAGGAGACTGTGAATCATTAACCCCTTTCTGACATGATGTCTGATATCTGATATTCTGATATCCCGGCGAGGTGGTATGAGCCCGTATGACCACCGACGGGATAGTACGTCATCAACGATCAGCCGCGCTCACGGGGGGAGCGCGGCCGATCGGGGCCAGGTGTCAGCTGTCTATCACAGCTGACATCCGGCACTATGTATTCACAATAGTATGCTCAATTTATAACCATAAATGTCCCTCCCCTCTGGGGGACTCCGTACCATAACAATTTCTATCTCACAGAGGTCTGATCAAACCAATAAAATGACCCCGACCATGGTACTCATATAAAACAAAATATTTTATTAGGGGACGCCGAGGTACTCCCCCATTAGGCTGACCACAAGGTAATCTACCTATACCCTATCACATATATGCCATGTTTTGAAGGTAATTTATGTGCCACAGTAGGAGGACAAGTGTCTACTTACCTTATGACTGAGAATATATTATGAGCACATTCAGATTAAAGTAGATCTTCTTGTACATGCATTATATTAGAAGGGCTTTATGTATAGGATGTACTCAAATTGGGATTCGTTCCATATTTACATCTAGTATCAGCCAAATGTTTGGGATTAACCTATGGCATTTTTTGTCCCTTGTTGTGGTCCAGCACCCTTTGTCTAAATAGATATATGTTGTTTTTATAAGGAAATTTTTCTAATAAAATATTTTGTTTTATATGAGTACCATGGTCGGAGTCATTTTATTGGTTTGATCAGACCTTTGTGAGATAGATCCGGCACTATGTGCCAGGAGCGGTCACGGACCACTCCTGGCACATTAACCCCCGGAACACTGCGATCAAACATGATCGCTGCGTTCCGGCGGCATAGGGAAGCATTGCGCAGGGAGGGGGCTCCCTGCGTGCTTCCCTGAGACCCTCCTCCGTCCTCCTCCCTGCAGGCCCCGGATCCAAAATGGCCGCGGGGCTCCTTCCAGGTCCTGCAGGGAGGTGGCTTGCAAGCGCCTGCTCAGAGCAGGCTCCAGCAAGCCTCCTGCAGTGCCTGTCAGATTGCTGAAATGACACAGTGCACTGCAAAGTGTCAGATCAGCGATCTGACACTATATAGTCATGTCCCCCCTGGGACAAAGTAAAAAAATACATATATTTACATGTGTAAAAAAAAAAAAAAATCATAAATAAATTTTAAAAAATATTGTTCCAATAAATACATTTCTTTATCTAAAAAAAAAACTATAAAAGTACACATATTTAGTATCGCCGCATCCTTAATGACCTGACCTATAAAACTGTCCCACTAGATAACCCCTTCAGTGAGTAAAAAAAAAAAAGAGGCAGAAAACAACACTTTATTATACCGCCAAACAAAATGCGGAATAACACGCAATCAAAAAGAGAGATATAAAAAAATGGAACTGCTGAAAACATCTTGTCCTGCAAAAAAACGAGCCACCACACAGCGTCATCAGCGAAAAAATAAAAGTTATAGTCCTCAGAATAAAGCGATGCAAAATAATTATTTTTTATATAAAATAGTTTTTATCGTATAAAAGCGCCAAAACATTCAAAAATTATGTAAATGAGGTATCGCTGTAATTGTACTGACCCAAAAAATATAACTGCTTTATCAATTTTACCAAACGTGAAATGGTATAAACGCCCCTCCCCCCATCCCACCCCAAAAGAAATTCATGAATTGTTGGTTTTTGGTCATTCTGCCTCACAAAAATCGGAATAAAAAGCGATCAAAAAATGTCACGTGCCCGAAAATGGTACCAATAAAAATGTGAACTAGTCCCACAAAAAGCAAGACCTCACATGACTCTGTGGACCAAAATATGGAAAATTATAGCTCTCAAAATGTGGAGACGCAAAAACTATTTTTTGCAATAAAAAGCGTCTTTTAGTGTGTGACAGCTGCCAATCATAAAAATCCGCTAAAAAACCCACTATAAAAGTAAATCAAACCCCCCTTCATCACCCCCTTATTTAGGGAAAAATAATAAAATAAAAAAATGTATTTATTTTCATTTTCCCATTAGGGTTAGGGTTGGGGCTAAAGATAGGGATAGGGCTAAAGTTAGGGATTGGGTTTGGATTACATTTACGGATGGGGTTAGGGGTGTGTCAGGGTTAGAGGTGTGGTTAGGGTTATGGTTGGGATTAGGGTTAGGGGTGTGGTTAGGGTTTTAGATTAGGGTTAGGGGCGTGTTTGGGTTAGCGGTGTGGTTAGGGTTATGGTTAGGGTTTGGGTTAGGGTTTCAGTTAGAATTGGGGGGTTTCCACTGTTTAGGCACATCAGGGGCTCTCCAAACGTGACATGGCGTCTGATCTCAACTCCAGTAAATTTTGCATTGAAAAGTCAAACGGTGCTCCTTCCCTTCTGAGCTCTGCCATGCGCCCAAACATTGGTTACCCCCACATATGGGGTATCATCGTACTCGGGAAAAATTGCACAACAACTTTTGGGGTCCAATTTCTCCTGTTACCCCTGGAGAAATAAAACAAATTGGAGCTGAAGTAAATTTTTTGTGAAGAAAAGTTAAATGTTCATCTTTTGTTAAACATTCCAAAAATTCCTGTGAAACACCTGAAGTGTCAATAAACTTCTTGAATGTGGCTTTGAGCACCTTGAGGGGTGCAGTTTTTAGAATGATGTCACATTTGGGTATTTTCTATAATATAGACCCCTCAGTGACTTCAAATGTGATGTGGTCCCTAAAAAAAAAAAAAAAAGTAAATGGTGGTGTAAAAATGAGAAATTGATTAACTTTTAACCCTTATAACTCCGTAACAAAAAAAAATGTTGGTTCCAAAATTGTGCTGATGTAAAGTGGACATGTGGGAAATGTTACTTAAGTATTTTGTGTGACATATCTCTGTGATTTAAGGGCATAAAATTCAAAGTTGGAAAGCTGAAAAATTTTCAATATATTCGCCAAATTTCCATTTTATTTTCACAAATAAACTCAGGGAATATCAAATAAATTTTACCACTATCATGAAGTACAATATGTCACGACGAGAAAACATTGTCAGAATTATCAGGATCCGTTGAAGCGTTCCAGAGTTATAACCTCATAAAGGGACAGTGGTCAGAATTGTAAAAATTGGCTCAGGTCATTAACGTGCAAACCACCATTGAGGGTAAAGGGGTTAATGTCTCACACTGGTAACACCCCCTTTCACTTCTAATAAGCTCTAGAGGCAGATTCTTGTACAGATCAGTGTCCGGCCCATAAATCTTAACAGCTCATTTACATATATAAGAAAGTGGCTTTCTTTGGAGTAAGACTTCAGAAAGTTGATTAAAATGATACCTTGATATCTGCGATCTGTGACCTACATACCAATAAAGATGGCTTAGGACGGAAGATCCACTGACAGATTCAGTTTAACTTCAATACATGCACATAATCTATCCGTTAGCGTATACATGTTTGAGTACAGATGGGGAAATTGGATAATACCGAACCTAAGATTTTCAAATGAAAAAATGCCCAAATAACCATTGGTTTATAGCCCGATTCATGAAAGCTTTTATGCCAGAATTCGTTGGAAAAAAAAATGTGAAAAGTCGCAAAAATTTGGCGCAACGTGATACTGCTTTGTAATGTTGATACTTTTCTCAGTCTTAAGATATTTTCACCCACTTCTGACTAAGTGGGCAGAACTTGGATGTGGCAACCCCCGCTCATCAAATTCATTGTGAACACCTTACTCCACAAATCTTATTCCAGTCTCTGACTGGAGTAAGACTTGTGTCAGGGTTTCCGCTACTTGTCAGATATGCTGGATTCAGTAAGAGTTGTGCACCTCTTAATGAATCTTGAGCATTTGATTCCAGCACACCCCTCTTTAAGACCAGTATGAACAATGCCAGTCTTGAAGAATTGCCCTAATTTTTTAATTACATTTTGTACATTTAAAAAAAAAAAATGTTCTTTTAGTTTGGATGTCTAATATTGATAACAATTTAGATCGTTTTTGGTTTTAGCTTCATTTTAGAAAGCTGGGTGACAGCCAATACAGCATTCAGTGTTACTTGGTTTTCCTAGAATCAGAATGGCAAATCTGCCTTCCTTCATATGACTTTATGCATGGGACTATAGTTTAATGTTCATCCAAGTGTTGAATATATACAACCCAAAAAACACATGCTTTCAATAAAATCTCATGAGAATTTTGCAGCCCTTACAAGGGTTGACTGGTAAAAACATTGGTGGTTATCGGTGAGGCTATGACCTCTGGGATGTCAACTGATCAACAGAACAGGACCTTTATCCAAGACGGGGCACATTTATCCCCGTTACAAAATTGGATATTTAACCGGCACTCAATTTATTCTCTTGCGTTTGATGGAAAAAGCCGATTGTGGTGTTCAACAGTGTTCAGTTCTGCTAATCTGTGTGGTTCCCACCTATCTAATGGATAGATGATACATTGTTTTCACAGCACAACCCTTAAACTGTACCAATGATAATAATGAAACTGAACACAGAATTCCACAGAAATAAGCTAGGCAGGCAAGAAAAAAAAAACCTGAAGTAGTTGGAAAACACGGCCAAGTCATGGTACTGACACTGTCAGCCCTCTGTGGGGAGTGAAGGAATGAATACCTTATGTAACCCAGCGATTATACCAAGTACATGGTGGTACTCCTTAAATAAACTTTTTTTCCTGTCTTAGGTATGTTTGGAGCTCTGCCTTATGTTTAAGTGGACCAGAGACGTTTACGGGTGGTACAAGTCAGGCAGCGCTCATTAACTCCTTGAAGGGAGACCTAACTCAAGACAGGTTGGTTTAAAGTACACAGACAGCATGATGGAGAAGATCCTACCAGTACTGGTAAATGCCTTCAATGACATTGTTTGTTTGTGTGTGTGTGTTTACAAAGATGCATACATTTTTCTTCAACCCATCGGAGACTTTTCATTATCTGAATAATATAAACCGATCAGACATTTCAAGCTTGTAAGGTCAGTGAATAACAAAACCGCAAATGTCTTATACATTGGTGCTTTTAGTCTGCTTGGAATTAATAAACAGCACTTTTTGCTTGTTGGTTAAATGGCAACTTTTGAGTTACATAAACTTAGAATGAAGATTTGAAAACATTTGAATGGAAATTTTATCCCACTTATTCTTCAGGACCAGTGATGCTAAATTCTGTGGCACTTCACACGCTAGTAGCTGCAAATCTGTGCATCTGTGTGAGGTTTTTTTAGCATTTAGTTGAGCATGTTTTATTGCAGAAAACAAACAAGATTTATTTGTAAAACCATTTTTGTTTCCTTTGTTTTCCATTTTTCAATTTTTCTCTTCAAAATTATTTTTATTGGGGGATTTTTACAGTATAGGGGATAACGGGTCAGGAAAGCAATGAAGGGAAAGGAAGGTAACCAAACAAAGGAACAGAGGAAAGGGGTTAGGGAGGGAGAGGAGAGAAGGAAAATGAAGGGAAATGAAAATCATCTTAACATAGTTGCACCACAACAATTAACATACCAAGTGCAAAAACATAAAATAAAGTATAGATTAACCCCTTTCTGCCATATGACGTACTATTCCGTCCATGTGACCTGGGACTTAATCCTCATGGACTAAGTAGTACGTCACACGCGATCAACCGTGTTCATGGGGGAGTGCGGCCGGGTGTCAGCTGATTCCCACAGCTGACACCCCGCACTAAGTACAAGGAACGGTCACGGACTTAATACAGTGATGTCCCAGCCTGGGACAATGTAAAAAAATATATATATATACTGTGTAAAAATATTTTTTTAATTTCTAAATAAAGAAAAAAAATATAATGTTCCAATAAATACATTTTTCAATCATACATGACGGCACCACGAGAGAGGGGATCCGCCCTTCAAGGACAGGAAACCTTCAAGATCAAAGGGGCGGCTCCTCTCTCCACATCAGTTGGTTTCCTGTCCTTGATGGGGAACCCTCAAGATGAAGACTTCTGAAGAACAGAAGACGATGCCTGGGTCGGGTGGATTTGTTTGCTGCACCAGTTACCAGGTGCCGGTAGTCGCCTCGGGGGCCATGTATTCCATGCTCCCCCTGAGCGAAGCATGGCCACAACCCGTGAGGCAATGCCCGGGTAAAAATTAAGCCTCGGGGCCGCATGTAGAGTTTCCCCCCTGTTGCCATAAAATCCTGCTGTCCATGGGGGTCACTATTAGGTTCCCCCCTGTTGACCTAAAGTGGCCATGCAGCCCGTAAGGCACATTGGTGCCCGGGCTGGGAAAGTCTCCTCAGAGGTTTGGGGGCCTCCTTGTCGAGCATAGAAAGCAGGTTCTCCCCCTCCCCCTCCCTCCTCTGGTCGGTACCTGAGGCTGCACAATGGAGCGGTGTCTGGAGAAGGCACTGCTGGGAAGCTTTTGTGAACTCTGTTTTTGGGCTCCCTCTTGTGGTCACAAGTGGTACTGTGTGAGTGCTGTCTTTGGGCTCCCTCTGGTGGCTCTTTGTGTCATTCTGCAGGTCTGAGGCAGGATCAGCTGTCTCGTTATCTGTTAGCTGGTTTCCTATTTAGCTCACCTGGACTTTCAGTGTTTGCCTGCTGTCGATGTATTCAGTGCTATTTTGATCTCTCCTGAATTCCTTCGCTATCAGTCTCTTCAAGAGAAGCTAAGTTTTCTGTTTGGTTATTTTTTGCTCATCAGTGTTCAATATGTTTCTTGGTTATTTACTTGTCCTTGTCCAGCTTGCTAATATGTGATTTCCTTGCTTGCTGGTAGCTCTGGGGGGCTGAGTTTCTCCCCTCACACCGTTAGTTGGTGTGGGGATTCTTGAATTCTCGGCGTGGATATTTTGTATAGGGTTTTTTACTGACCGCACAGTTCCCTGCCTGTCTTCTGCTATCTAGTATTAGTGGGCCTCATTTGCTGAATCAGTTTTCATTTCTACGTTTTGTATTTTCCCCTTACCTCACCGTTGATATTTGTTGGGGGCTTCCTATATCTTTGGGGTCATTTCTCTGAGGCAAGTGAGGTCTTACTTTCTCTATAGGGGTAGCAAGTTTCTCAGGCTGCGTCGAGACGTCCAGGAATTTAGGCACGTTCACCGGCTACCTTCAGTGTGTTTGGTTAGGATCCGGTTTTGCGGTCAGTCCAGTTACCACCTCCCTAGAGCTCGTTCTATGTTCAGTTACTTAGCTAGTTCATTCTGTGATCCTCAGCCACTAAGGATCATAACAGGAAGCATCAGGACGCTGGGGGTGAGTGCTGCGCTGCCTCCTGGAGATCCGTGGCATGGACATTCCCAGCGCTGCGAGCCTCCTTCCCAGCCGGCGCCGGGTACCAAAAAATGGTGGATATGTGCGTGCGCACAATACCCAGCGGCAGCACTCGGAACGTTTGATACAGGACTAAGGGGCAGGAGGGCCAAAAAAATCGGCACGCACCGGAAGTGATGACCGGATGCGCACCTGGAGGACAGCACGCAGCGCGCACCGGACGTGGTTGCCGGGTGCGCACTCTGGCATGGTTATGCGGCACAGGCATTGCGCCAGGATGGCAGATGCAGGATCAACCAGGTGAATAGTTGATTAAGTAACGCACACCGGACATGACTACCGGCGGCGCGCATAGAATGAAGCACAAATGCATTAGTTTACCAGCTGAGGCTGGACTACTACAAATGGACCGAGACAGGAGCAACTTTGACAAGCGATCCAGGGGAGGAAAAGGCTTCTATTTTGGCAAGTCCCCCAGGGACACCAAGAAACCCTCCCAGTGACGGTCCTTCTCAGGTGGTTGAGAGGCTCTCTCACTTCCTTCCAGCCAGGGAGAGCATCTCATGCAGCATCTGGATCAGACAAATTTTAGGATCAGGCCTAAAATTAACATTTCACCACTGGCCTCCAACAAGATACATGCAGACTCCAGTACAGTCCTCACAAGAGAAACAGAGCAGTCTAGAAGGGGAAGTAATATCTCTTCTAGACAAACATGTCTTGGAAGAAGTTCCGATAGAGGAAAGGATGGAAGGTTTTTATTCCCCCCCTTTTTCTCATAAAAACTGGACAATTCTTGGAGGACAATAATAAATGTAAAAGGCCTCAACAATTATCTAATAATTCCATCATTCAAAATCGAGACGATAAAATCAGCAGCGAAGGTGTTACATGTCAGTCCTAGACCTAAAGTAAAGGACGAGTGGCAGTTCAGATGGGGTCCCAGTTACGTCACTTTCAGTACAGGGTTCTGCCCTTTGGGATAGCAATAGCCCCACGAGTATTTACAAAAGAGGTCACAGCACATCTCAGAGAGAAAGATACTCTGATAATACCATATTTAGATGACTTCCTGGGTGTGGGGAAAAAAATTTCTCACTGTCAGGAGCAAGTCAGAATAGTGATGGACACACTCAAGACACTGGGATGGCAGCTGAACCTCAAAAGATCCAAGCTAGAACTAGCAATGGTTCAGAACTATTTGGGGATAACTGTGGACTCGATGGCACAGGAGTGTCGCCTCCCAGAGGAGAAAGAAGAGAAGATCAAACATAATTGTGACATCAATAAAAAAGCCAGAAATGACTTTGAGGAAAGCTATGTCGGTGTTAGGGTCCCTAACCTCATGCATACCAGTGGTAAAATGGGCCCAGTTCTATGCAAGAGAACTGCAATGGTGTATACTGCAGAATGACCTAGAGCTTCAGGGACAGTTAGAACTGAAGCTCACCCTCCCGGTCTCTGTACTCCAATCGCTCAGATGGTGGTTACAGATAGACATCTCCAAGAGGAGTCCCCTGGACATACACGGCCTCCAAAATACTCACGATGGACGCCAGTCCTTGGGGGTGGGGAGCCCACTTAGACACACTATGGGTCCAGGACCACTGGGCTCCGGAGGAAAAAAATCTATCCTCAAATGAGTGGGAACTCCTAGCGATCGAAAAAGCACTAAGAAGGTGGCTTCCACACTTACCAGGGCATCATGTGAGAGTCCTATCGGACAACCGAACAGCGGTCACATACGTAAACCACCAGGGGGGCACCCTATCTCGGTCATTAATGCACATAACCAAAAGACTCATGACTCTAGCCGAAAGGCATTTCCTCTCATTATCGGCCCTGCATATTCGAGGTGTGGACAATATAAAGGCAGACTTTCTAAGCAGGATCCACTTAAGGCAAGGGGAATGGTCCCTAAAAAAGTCAGTTTTTCAACAGATAGTGCACATGTGGGGAAGACCCAGTGTAGAACTCTTTGCCTCAAAAGCCAACAAAAAAGTGCAAAAGTTCTGCTCTCTAAACCCAGCAGACAGATCATTGGCAGTAGACGCCTTCAGCATAGAATGATCGTCAGGACTCTTGTATGCCTTCCCACCAATATGTCTAATTCCAGCAGTTCTGAAGAAGATCAGGGAGGACAAGGCCAGAGTGATTGTAATAGCTCCCTTTTGGCCAAAAAGACCATGGTTTTACTGGCTAAGAGTGATGTCAGTGACGGACCCATGGGTTCTTCCAGAGGACCAGGACCTTCTAACACAGGGTCCCTTCAGCCACCCACAGAACTCCGGGCTGCATTTGACAGCCTGGCATTTGAAAGGTCATTGTTAGAAAAATAAGGGTTCTCAGCTGGTTTAGTATCCACCTTACTTAGCAGCAGAAAACCAGTAACGACCAAGATCTATGGGAGAATATGGAAGAAATTCTGTCCAGCTCAGGGCCAATACGGGAAGGGGAGGTCCCGATAGTGGCAATATTGGAGTTCCTGAACAAGGGCTTAGATCTGGGATTGGCTGTTAGTGCCCTCAAAGTGCACATTTCAGCTTTAGCCGCCCAATTTAACTGTGACCTTGCAAGCAATAGGTGGGTGACCATGTTTATCTGAGCCTGTAGTAGAGCTGACTCTGTTCTATCCCCTACTCCTCCACCATGGGGTCTAAATTTAGTATTGACAGCTTTGACAGAAAGCCCCTTTGAGCCATTAAACACAACATCAGATAAAGTACTAACATTAAAAACAGCCTTGTTAGTGGCACTTACATCGGCCCGTAGGGTTGGGGATTTACACGCATTGTCAGCTGAGTGGTATTAAAATTAGATCTCCCCAAAGTGGTATCGAGATTCCATAGGGCTCAGGATATAACCTTACCCTCTTTCTGTCCCAATCCTAGCAACAAGAAAGAGGAGAGACTCCATTGCCTAGATGTCAGGAGATGTATCTTACAGTATTTAGAGGTGACAAAATCCTGGAGGAGACAGATGGCTTTATTTGTTTCATTCCAGGGGTCGAGAAAGGGCCTTAAAGCCTCAAAACAAACAATCGCTAGATGGGTGAGAGAAGCCATTATTCTAGCATATAGTAGTGCAGGCAGGGCTGTTCCACAGGTTCTAAAAGCCCACTCCACGAGGGCCATGGCGACGTCGTGGGCGGAGAGAGCAGATGCCACCATCGACCAAATCTGTAAGGCGGCCACTTGGTCCTCTCCGTCTACATTTTTTAAACATTATAGGTTAGACCTATCTGCTACCTCTGATCTCACATTTGGGAGAAGAGTGCTACAAGCAGTGATCCCTCCCTAAAAGAGAATACAAATCTCTGTAACTCTCTCGTGGTGCCGTCATGTATGATGGAAAAACACGGGTATTACATACCTGGTAATGTGTTTTTTCATGAGACATGACGTCACCCTTATATTCCCACCCTGTTGATCAAGACATTAGTTGGGTGAATTATAAGCATTATTAGCGTTATACATTCCCTTGGGTATTGGTGATTAGAATCATATAGGATGTATTATGTGTACACTAACCGGCGGAGTTCCTCTCATACTCTGTAAAACAACTGATGTGGAGAGAGGAGCCGCCCCTTTTATCTTGAAGGTTTCCTGTCCTTGAAGGGCGGATCCCCTCTCTCGTGGTGCCATCATGTCTCTTGAAAAAACACATTACTAGGTATGTATAACCCGTGTTTCTTTATGTAAATAAAAAAACAATAAAATTACACATATTTAGTATTACGACGTCCGTAACGACCCAACCTGTAAAACTGTCCCATTAGTTAACCCCTTAACTGAACACTGTAAAAACAATGCCGAACAAAAAGTGGAATAACATGCTATCAAAAAGACGAATATAAGTAAACATGGTACCGCTGAAAACATCATCTTGTCCCGCAAAAGAAAAACTGCCATACAGCATCAGCGAAAAAATAAGTTATAGCCCTCAGAATAAAGCAATGCAAAAATAATTATTTTTTATATAAAATAGTTTTTATTGTATAAAAGCACCAAAACATATAACAAATTATATAAATGAGGTATCTCTGTAATCATACTAATCCGAAGAATAAAACTGCTTTATCAATTTTACCACATGCTGAACAGTATAAACGCCCTACCCAAAAGAAATTCATGGATTGCTGGTTTTTGTTAATTCTGCCTCCGGAAAATCGTAATAAAAAGCGATCAAAAAATGTCAAGTGCTGAAAATAGTACCAATAAAAACATCAACTTGTCCCGCAAAAAAGAAGACCTCACATGACTCTGTGGGCCAAAATATGGAAAAATTATAGCGCTCAAAATGTGGTGATGCAAAGACTATTTTTTGCAATAAAAAGCATATTTTAGTGTGTGACAGCTGCCAAACATAAAAACCCGCTATAAAACCCCACTATATATAGTAAAACCCTTAGTTAGGGAAAAATAATAAAAAAATGTATTTATTTCCATTTTCCCGTTGGGGTTAGGGTTGGGGCTAAAGTGAGGGTTAGGGTTGGGGCTAGAGTTGGGGTTAGGGTTTGGATTAAATTTACGGTTAGGGTTACGAGTGTGTCAGGGTTAGGGGTGTGGTTAGGGTTATGATTAGGGTTGGGATTAGGGTTAGGGGTGTGTTGGGGTTAGGGGTGTGGTTAGGGTTGGGATTAGTGTTAGAGGCATGTTCTGGTTAGGGGTGTGGTTACAGGTTATAGTTAGGGTTGGGATTAGGGTTAGGGGTGTGTTAGGATTGGAGTTAGAATTGGGGGTTTCCACTGTTCAGGCACATCAGGGGCTCTCCGAACGCGACAACGTGTCCGATCTCAATTGCAGCCAATTCTGCGTTGAAAAAGTAAAATGATGCTCCTTCTGAGCTCTGCTGTATTGGCATCTTCAGGACAAATTGCACAACATATTTTGGGGTCCAATTTCTCTTGTTATCCTTGGGAAAATAAAAGTTTGGGGCTAAAAAATAATTTTTGTGGGAAAAAAATGATTTTTTTATTTTCCCGGCTCTGTTACAAATTTTAGTGAAACACTTGGGGGTTCAAAGGTCTCACAACACATCTACATAAGTTCCTTGGGGGGTCTAGTTTCCAAAATGGGGTCACTTTTGGGGGGTTTCTACTGTTTAGGCACATCAGGGGCTCTGCAAACGCAATGTGATGCCCGCAGACCATTCCATCAGTCTGCATTTCCTTTCCAAGCTCTGCCATGCACCCAAACAGTAGTTTAGCCCCACATATGGGGTATCAGTGTACTCAAGTCAAATGGTGCAACAACTTTTGGGGTCCAATTTCTCCTGTTACCCTTGGTAAAATAAAACAAATTGGAGCTGAAGTAATTTTTTTGTGAAAAAAAAGTTAAATGTTCATTTTTTATTTTTATTTTAAAGCTTCCAAAAATTCCTGTAAAGCACCTGAAGGGTTAATAAACTTCTTGAATGTGGTTTTGAGCACACTGAGGGGTACAGTTTTTAGAATGGTGTCACTTTTGGGTATTTTCTATTATATAGACCTCTCAAAGTGACTTCAAATGTGATGTGGTCCCTGAAAAAAAAATTGTGTTGTAAAAATGAGAAATCGCTAGTCAACTTTTAACCCTTATAACTTCCTAACAAAAAAAATGTTGGTTCCAAAATTCTGCTGATGTAAAGTAGATGTGTGGGAAATGTTACTTATTAAGTATTTTGTGTGACATATCTCTGTGTTTTAAGGGCATGAAAATTCAAAGATGGAAAAGTGCAAAATTTTCAACATTTTCTTAAAATTTCTGTTTTTTTTCACAAATAAACGCAAGTCACATCAAAGAAATGTTACCACTACCGTGACGTAAAATATGTCATGAAATAGAGAGTCCCAAATGTGTTCAATCTGATTCAGGTCTGGGGAATGGGTGGGCCAGTCCATAGTTTCAATGCCTTCATCTAGCAGGAACTGCTGACACACTCAAGCCACATGAGGTCTGGCATTGTCCTGCATTAGGAGGAACCCAGGGCCAACCGCACCAGCATATGGTCTCACAAGGGGTCTGAGGATCTCATCTTTGTACCTAAGGGCAGTCAGGCTACCTCTTGTGAGGACATGGAGGGCTGTGTGGTCCTCCAAAGAAATACCACCCCACACCATTACTGACCCACTGCCAAACCGGTCATGCTGAAGGATGTTGCAGGCAGCAGATCGCTCTCCACAGCGTCTGCAGACTGTCACATCAGTCACATGTGCTCAATGTGAACCTGCTTTCATCTGTGAGGAGCACGGCGCCAGTGGCGAATTTGCCAATCCTGGTGTTCTGTGGCAAATGCCAAGTGTCCTGCACGGTGTTGGGCTGTGAGCACAACCCCCATCTGTGGACGTCGGGCACTCAGACCATCCTCATGGAGTCGGTTTCTAACCATTTGTGCAGACACATGCACATTTGTGGCCTGCTGGAGGTCATTTTGCAGGGCTCTGGCAGTGCTCCTCCTGTTCCTCCTTGCACAAAGGCTGAGGTAGCGGTCCTGCTGCTGGATTGTATCTCTCCTATGGCCCCCTCCACGTATCCTGGTGTACTGGCCTGTCTCCTGGTAGTGCCTCCAGCCTCTGGACACTACGCTGACAGACACAGCAAACCTTCTTGCCACAGCTCGCATTGATGTGCCATCCTGGATGAGCTGCACTACCTGAGCCAATTGTGTGGGTTGTAGAGTTCGTCGCATGCTACCACGAGTGTGAAAGCACAACCAACATTCAAAAGTGACCAAAACACTAGCCAGAAAGCATTGGTACTCAGATTTATGTGGTCCCCACCTGCAGAACCACTCTTTTATTGAGTGTCTTGATAATTGCCAATAATTTCCATCTGTTGTCTATTCCATCTGCACAAAAGCATGTGAAACTGATTGTCAAACAGTGTTGCTTCCTAAGTGGACAGTTTGATTTCACAGAAGTTTGATTTGTTTGGAGTTATATTCTGTTGTTTAAGTGCTCCCTTTATTTTTTCGAGCAATGTATGTATATATGTATTCAGCTCTGGCTAAAATTAAGAGACCACTGCAAAATTTTCAGTTTGTCTGATTTTCCTCTTTATGGGTATATTTTTGAGTAAAATATAAATTGTTCTTTTTATTCTACAGACAAAATGTCTCCGAAGTTCCAAGCAATAAATTTAGTATTTATTTTCTGATAATGAGAAATTGACAAAATTGCAAAAAAATGCATTGCTTGCAGACCTCAAATAATGCAAAAAAACAGTTCATAAACGTTTAGAAACAACAGTACTAATGTTTTAACTCGGGAAGTGTTCAGAAATCAATATTTTTTGGAATAACCATGATTTTTAATCACAGCTTTCATGCGTCTTGGCATGCTTTCCACCAGTCTTTCACACTGCTTTTGGGTGACCTTATGCCACTCCTGGTACAAAAATTTAAGCAGTTCTTCTTTGTTTGATGCCTTGTGACTATCCGTCTTCCTCTTGATTACATTCCAGAAGTTTTCAATGGGGTTCAGGTATGAAGATTGGGCTGGCCATGATAGGGATTTGATGTGGTGGTCCTTCATCCACACCTCGATTGACCTAGCTGTGTGGCATGGCGCATTGTCCTGCCCTGGAAAAACCAGTCCACGGAGTTGGGGAACATTGCCTGAGAAGAAAGAATCAACTGTTTTTCCAGGATAACCTTGCATGCAGCTTGATTCATATGTCCCTCACAAAGAACAACATGCCCAATTCCAGCCTTTTAAAAACAATTTACATTTTACTCAAAAATATACCTATAAAGAGAGAAATCAGAAAAACTGAAAATTTTGCAGTGGTCTCCTAATTTCCGACAGAGCTACGTATGTATGTATGTGTGTGTGTGCGTGTATATATGTGTGTGTGCGTGTGTATATGTATATATATATATATATATATATATATATATATATATATATATATATATAATTTTTTTATTTTTTTTTTTCATATAGTATATTTATAATATATATGTAATATTTATCTATTATAGGAGTCTGTACTCACTCAGATGAGGTTGAGGTAGGCACAGGAAGCAGAATTGTTGAAATGTCCAGACAAGTTTTTTAATACTCCATAAAACACTCTGGATAGCCAAAACAAACGAACAGTTTTTACCGGAACAAAGTGAAAAGCAAACAGACAAACAGAAAAATAAACAGTCCATATAGTACTGCGAGTCCACCCGCTCGGGTCAGTGTCTTAAGCACACACACACTGACGGTCTCCACACCTCCACAGACATTGAATGAGAGATTTGTCCTCCATTTTGTTAGCCAAATCATGCCCCTGGGGTTGGGATATGTGAGCGGTCATTCCCACCTATCTCTTATGACCACTCGTAAAACCCAGCCGTGGATTGGCCAAATAACTCTCTCAGCACTAGCATGCTGGAGCATACTTCCGAGCTCACCTTACCGCAGCTAATAACCGTGATGACACATCTCCCCTCAAGGACTCGTCCGGCGGCCTTCTTACAAAATATGTGTACAGTATATATTGTGACATAGTCACTGGCATAGTATTTGAAAGGAGATACGTGTCACTGCGCCTACTGCGGTCAGTGATATAAAACCAGAGTGTTTTTGCCTCCAGTGGTTAATAGGAACCTATGTTATGGGCTGGTTTAAGTGTACCTTCATAGAACAGGTGGGTGGAGGTTCACTGTATCTCCACATGCAGAGTTCTGACAGGACCTTTGTGAGGTCAAGGTCATGTGACCATCACATGGGTGTTAAATACCTGGCCATGAGAGTCAGTGTGTGTTGTGTATTGGGAGAGAAGGAATTCACAGATGGCTCCTGCATGAGCTAAGCACTGTGCGGGATAACTGCAGGTGAACCCTGCAGGTAATGGACTCAAAAGGACTGTGTTTTTGCTTGTTTTACTGTTATGCCAGCAAGGCTCTGTACTGTTTATATCCCCAATAAACCATAACGTCAGGGGCGGATTATAATAGGGTCAATCTGGGCGGTAGCCCAGGGCCCAGTGGTGTGGGGGGGCCCTGGGCTATCGTTCAGATTGCCCGCCGCCATCAGGGCATTACTGCCCTGACTGGCGTATGGGCCCGGTGGGCAGAGGGGGCCCGCATCGGGCCCCGTCTCATTTGCTCACCAGGCCCCTACCGGCGCTGCGGCACTTTCACCTAATGATGTGCGGGCGTGCGCCCGCACGTCAATAGTTAACAGCCACCAGCCAATTGGAGGCTGGCAGCTGAAGTCAGCCGCAGGCGCAGCGCACATGTCGCCGACATCTAACATCATTGTCAGTCACCAGCGAGTGCGTGCTGCTGGAGGGATCTTCGCCGCTGGAGCGATCTTTGCCGCTGGAGTGCAGGTCAGGTGAGGAGAACTCTTTTTTTTTTGTTTTTTTTGCGAACGGCCAGAATGCTGGACACTATCTGGGGGCAATATGCTGGAGTGTGGACACACTGGGGGCAATGCTGCAGAGGAGACTGGGGCAGATTGCTGGACACACTGGGGGAAATATGCTGGACACACTGGGGCAGATTGCTGGACGCACTGGGGGCTGGACACACTGGGGGCAATGCTGGAGAGGAGACACTGGGGCAGATTGCTGGACACACTGGGGGCAATATGCTGGAGACACTGGGGCAGATTGCTGGACACACTGGGGTAATATGCTGGACACACTGGGGGCAATATGCTGGACACACTGGAGAAGATTGCTGGACACACTGGGGGCAATATTGGAGACACTGGGGGCAATATGCTGGACACACTGGGGGCAATATGCTGGACACACTGGGGGCAATATGCTGGACACACTGGGGGCAATATGCTGGACATACTGGGGCAGATTGCTGGACACACTGGGGGCAATATGCTGGACATACTGGGGCAGATTGCTGGACACACTGGGGGCAATATTGGAGACACTGGGGCAATATGCTGGACATACTGGGGGCAATATTGGAGACACTGGGGCAATATGCTGGACATACTGGGGCAGATTACTGGACACACTGGTGGTAATATAGTGGACACACTGGGGGCAATATTGGAGACACTGGGGCAGAATGCTGGACACACTGGAGGCAATATGCTGGACGCACTGGGGCAGATTGCTGGACACACTGGGGGCAATATTGGAGACACTTGGGCAGAATGCTGGACACACTAGGGCAGATTGCTGGACAGACTGGGGGCAATATGCTGGACACACTGGGGCAGATGGCTGGACACACTGGGGCAGATTGCTGGAGACAATGGGGGCAATATGCTGGAGATACTGGGGCAGATTGCTGGACACACTGGGGCAGATTGCTGGACAGACTGGGGGCAATATTGGAGACACTAGGGCAGAATGCTGGACACACTAGGGGCAATATGCTGGACACACTGGGGGCAGGACTAGAGGCATGGGCAGAATGTAGATATGGGGCATGATTGGAGACACGGGGCAGAATGAAAGACATGGGGCAGGGTTGGATCATGGGGCAGGATGGATACGATGGAGACAGATGGGGCAGGATGGGGAGATCGTATGGGGTAGAATGGATACTCATGAGGGCAGGATGTGAGAACATATGGCTGGAGCCAGGAATGAGATACAAGGGGCCAGGATGGGGAATATTATTACCATAGGGGCTAATTAAGGGATATTATTACTGCAGTGATGTATTTATTTTATTTTTTGAGTATACTGTTACTGTGCAGAGTGACACTATGTCGCCTTTTTTTCTTCATGTGGTGTAATGTAGAAGTTGGGAAAAATAAAGTAATATGTTCTGCAAGCGGAGCTCTAGATAACTGTGTTATTTCCTGCAGAAACGAGCCCTGGCTGGAAGAAATTATGGCGGTCTTTGCTGGATGAAAGATGAAGGACTTCACCTAGAGACGTCACTGGTGAGTCAGTGTTACCTATACACTGACACTATACACTGTATACTATATACAGAGCTCCTGTATATAATGTCACCAGTGATCACTGTATAACCTCTACACAGACACTGCATACTAAGTACAGATCTCCTGTGAATACTGGCACTTATGGTGATAGAATTGTGTTTTTGTTTTTTTTAATTACTGATCAGTATTGTAGTATTCAGTCACTATGTGGTGGTAATATGTGGTCTGGAAATGGTGTTGCGGTATTTGTTCCTTGTATGTGATATTATTCGATCACTGTGGTTGTAATATGTGGTCATGGGGCTGTGGAATTTGTTCCTTGTATGTGACATTATTGGTCATTTTAAAAATTGAAAAATAAATCAAAATATACCTAAATTGTATTGCATATTTTAACAAATATTTAATAGGTTACAGTAGAGTAGGGCCCGGCCAAAAGTGTCTACCGTGTTATGGTGGCGGCTTAAAAAATCTTTGTAACATTACACACATGACCCCGTCACATGACCGAGGGGGCCCACAGTGTCTGAACAGCCCAGGGCCCTGGCTACCCTTAATCCACCCCTGCATAATGTGATAATCTAACAGAACGGCTCTTATTTCTACCTGAAGAAGCAGCTAAGTGTGTCAACCCCTTACGATATAGATATACAGTACAGAGCAAAAGTTTGGACAAACCTTCTCATTTAAAGATTTTTCTGTATTTTCATGACTGTGAAAATTGTAAATTCACACTGAAGGCATCAAAACTATGAATTAACACATGTGGAGTTATATACTTACTAGAGTTGAGCGACTTTCATTTTTTTAAGATCGAGTAGGGTTTTGGGAAACCCGATTTTGTCCAGAGTCGAGTGCAGTCGGCCGATTGTCGCTAAAAGTCGGGGATCGACCGAAACACGAAACCCAATGCAAGTCAATGGGGAAGCATAGTCGGCAGTGAGTGGAGGCCAGGAAAACACCTACAGTGCCCATTTTAATGCCAAAAACATCCATTCTTGTTTCTGAAGCTTGTCAATCTTAATTAACTTTATAATAATAGTTGGGCATAGGAAATTGGGGGTCATTTGGCAAAAGTTGTGGGGGGAGTAGGGCTGGCTCAAGTTTTTCGTGGGCCCAGGAAATGCGGACTACGTCACGGCGGTGTTGCAGGGAGAGGTAAGTATTTCAACGTTGCAAGTGCTGTGATCCTGAGCAAGCAGGGGGGGCCCACTCGTTCGCATTGGCACTGGCACAGGGCCCCTCAAAGTACGGCGGTGTGTTTGCATGGCGGGGGCGCCTCCCACCAGCAGCGACACTTTTGCGTACTCTGAGTGGCCCTGTGCCAGTGACGTTGCCAACGAGTATGCCCCCCGCACCTGATGAAGGAACCTGCACTTTCATCTGCACCTTCCTCTTTGTCCCGTGTAAGGTGGTATAACATGCGGGAAGGGGAACCTTACTTTCAGCAGGGTCAGATTCTGGCTGTGTAGAGTACAAGGGGAATGTAGTGGTCTAGGTCAATGTACCAGCAGACTCATCTAGCAGTGGCTGGGCAATGGGCAGGATGAGGAGGAAACAGATATAGGGCCAAAGAATAAAGTAGGCTAAATGCAGATCAAAATTGGTAACAGGACTAAACAGGCGGCATTGCTTTGTTCAGTGGAGTAGCAAACCCAAGAGCAGCAGACACTGTTTCAAGGGCCTAACCACACTAGTAGGCCAAATGCAGTTTAATATCTGATAGTATAGGCCGAAAGCCAGAATGTGGAAGCTCAGCTTTGTTCAGTTGAGGACAACACCAGGGAGGGGCAGAAACCGTTAGTAGGCCGGAGCAGCCAATTTTTAAAAAAAAAACAGCAGTTAATAAGAGGCAAAAGGTAGAAGCTCAGCTTTATTCAGTTGAGGACAACACCAGGCAGGGGCAGACACCTTTAGTAGGCCGGAACAGCCAATTTCATTTTTAAAAATAGTAATTTGGAACAGAAGGTTGAAGCACAGCTTTATTCAGTTGAGGACAACACCAGGCAGGGGCAGACACCTTTAGTAGGCCGGAACAGCCAATTTCATTTTTAAAAATAGTAATTTGGAACAGAAGGTTGAAGCACAGCTTTATTCAGTTGAGGACAACACCAGGCAGGGGCAGACACCTTTAGTAGGCCGGAACAGCCAATTTCATTTTTAAAAATCGTAATTTGGAACAGAAGGTTGAAGCACAGCTTTATTCGGTTGAGGACAACACCAGGCATGGGCAGACACCTTTAGTAGGCCGGAACAGCCAATTTCATTTTTAAAAATCGTAATTTGGAACAGAAGGTTGAAGCACAGCTTTATTCAGTTGAGGACAACACCAGGCAGGGGCAGACACCTTTAGTAGGCCGGAACAGCCAATTTCATTTTTAAAAATCGTAATTTGGAACAGAAGGTTGAAGCACAGCTTTATTCAGTTGAGGACAACACCAGGCAGGGGCAGACACCTTTAGTAGGCCGGAACAGCCAATTTCATTTTTAAAAATCGTAATTTGGAACAGAAGGTTGAATCACAGCTTTATTCAGTTGAGGACAACACCAGGCAGGGGCAGACACCTTTAGTAGGCCGGAACAGCCAATTTCATTTTTAAAAATCGTAATTTGGAACAGAAGGTTGAAGCACAGCTTTATTCAGTTGAGGACAACACCAGGCAGGGGCAGACACCTTTAGTAGGCCGGAACAGCCAATTTCATTTTTAAAAATCGTAATTTGGAACAGAAGGTTGAAGCACAGCTTTATTCAGTTGAGGACAACACCAGGCAGGGGCAGACACCTTTAGTAGGCCGGAACAGCCAATTTTTTAAAAAAACAGCAGTTAATAAGAGGCAGAAGGTAGAAGCTCAGCTTTATTCAGTTGAGGACAACACCAGGCAGGGGCAGACACCTTTAGTAGGCCGGAACAGCCAATTTCATTTTTAAAAATCGTAATTTGGAACAGAAGGTTGAAGCACAGCTTTATTCAGTTGAGGACAACACCAGGCAGGGGCAGACACCTTTAGTAGGCCGGAACAGCCAATTTCATTTTTAAAAATCGTAATTTGGAACAGAAGGTTGAAGCACAGCTTTATTCAGTTGAGGACAACACCAGGCATGGGCAGACACCTTTAGTAGGCCGGAACAGCCAATTTCATTTTTAAAAATCGTAATTTGGAACAGAAGGTTGAAGCACAGCTTTATTCAGTTGAGGACAACACCAGGCAGGGGCAGACACCTTTAGTAGGCCGGAACAGCCAATTTCATTTTTAAAAATCGTAATTTGGAACAGAAGGTTGAAGCACAGCTTTATTCAGTTGAGGACAACACCAGGCAGGGGCAGACACCTTTAGTAGGCCGGAACAGCCAATTTCATTTTTAAAAATCGTAATTTGGAACAGAAGGTTGAATCACAGCTTTATTCAGTTGAGGACAACACCAGGCAGGGGCAGACACCTTTTAGTAGGCCGGAACAGCCAATTTCATTTTTAAAAATCGTAATTTGGAACAGAAGGTTGAAGCACAGCTTTATTCAGTTGAGGACAACACCAGGCAGGGGCAGACACCTTTAGTAGGCCGGAACAGCCAATTTCATTTTTAAAAATCGTAATTTGGAACAGAAGGTTGAAGCACAGCTTTATTCAGTTGAGGACAACACCAGGCAGGGGCAGACACCTTTAGTAGGCCGGAACAGCCAATTTTTTAAAAAAACAGCAGTTAATAAGAGGCAGAAGGTAGAAGCTCAGCTTTATTCAGTTGAGGACAACACCAGGCAGGGGCAGACACCTTTAGTAGGCCGGAACAGCCAATTTCATTTTTAAAAATCGTAATTTGGAACAGAAGGTTGAAGCACAGCTTTATTCAGTTGAGGACAACACCGGGCAGGGGCAGACACCTTTAGTAGGCCGGAACAGCCAATTTTTTTTTAAAAAAAGCAGTTAATAAGAGGCAGAAGGTAGAAGCTCAGCTTTATTCAGTTGCAGCTTCTTGGCAATAATATAAAGAAGACGCGACAGGACAACACTCGGTGGATGCCATATCTGTGTTTTCAATGGAAAAAAACCTTTCAGTTAACTACTTGCAGGAGAAAGTTTTTGTAGCTGGTGGCCAATTTTTTTTTAAAAAAAGCAGTTAATAAGAGGCAGAAGGTAGAAGCTCAGCTTTATTCAGTTGAGGACAACACCAGGCAGGGGCAGACACCTTTAGTAGGCCGGAACAGCCAATTTTTTTTAAAAAAAGCAGTTAATAAGAGGCAGAAGGTAGAAGCTCAGCTTTATTCAGTTGCAGCTTCTTGGCAATAATATAAAGAAGACGCGACAGGACAACACTCGGTGGATGCCATATCTGTGTTTTCAATGGAAAAAAACCTTTCAGTTAACTACTTGCAGGAGAAAGTTTTTGTAGCTGGTGGCCAATTTTTTTTTTAAAAAAGCCGTTAATAAGAGGCAGAAGGTAGAAGCTCAGCTTTATTCAGTTGAGGACAACACCAGGCAGGGGCAGACACCTTTAGTAGGCCGGAACAGCCAATTTTTTTTAAAAAAAGCAGTTAATAAGAGGCAGAAGGTAGAAGCTCAGCTTTATTCAGTTGCAGCTTCTTGGCAATAATATAAAGAAGACGCGACAGAACAACACTCGGTGGATGCCATATCTGTGTTTTCAATGGAAAAAAAACCTTTCAGTTAAGTACTTGCAGGAGAAAGTTTTTGTAGCTGGTGGCCAATTTTTGTACTGTACCAGTTTTTTGTTGTATGTGTTTTTGTTTTTAATGTTAAAATGTCTGCATTTGATATCTCTCCAGTATTTTCTTTTTTATAAGCAAAATACTGCAGTTTTACATCGGTTACATGGATACACAGGCAGCTTGGTGGTCAGTGGAGGAGTATTTAAAGTAGGGACCGCAGACAGGCTATCAAAGGCCTAAAATAACAAACAATAGGCTCAAGGCAGTTTTACATCGGTTACATGGATACACAGGCAGCTTGGTGGTCAGTGGAGGAGTATTTAAAGTAGGGACCGCAGACAGGCTATCAAAGGCCTAAAATAACAAACAATAGGCTCAAGGCAGTTTTACATCGGTTACATGGATACACAGGCAGCTTGGTGGTCAGTGGAGGAGTATTTAAAGTAGGGACCGCAGACAGGCTATCAAAGGCCTAAAATAACAAACAATAGGCTCATGGCAGTTTTAAATCGGTTACATGGATACACAGGCAGGCAGCTTGGTGGTCAGTGGAGGAGTATTGCAAGGAGTGTCTGTCCCAGTACTCCCAAAATATAAATAGATGTTAATGTCTCGCAAAACAACCAAAAAAAAAAAAAAAAAAAAGGTGGCATACTTAGGTACAGGGGTGGGCTCATCTGCTGAGTTTGTGACATAGTAATTTGGCAGTAACTATTTAATGGTGCCAATATAGGACACAGACACAGACATCTTTAAGTTGCATCATAGATGTCTACAAATTTGTATTGTCAGTGCCAGACATTGAATGATGTCAGCGAATAGACTAAAGATTGGTGGAGCTGTGCGACATAATTTTGCACGTGGTAGAGCACAGTTTGAGCTGGGGGAGGGGGGAACTCTCTTGAGGCCGGCGGGACCGCCCCAGGGCCCCTCATGTTACAACGGTGTGTCTGACGTTGGGTGCGCACCACCATCGCCAGAGACACTACATTGTACTATGAGGGACCCAGTGGCAGTGCCGTCGACCAAAAGCGGCCACACCCACCTCTTCAGACAAACAGCAGTCTCACGGGTGCTTGCGCCAAGTCGCGATACCACGGCCCCGTGTGGGGAGTTTGGCCATTTAGGGAGGTGTAAACATGTCGTATGCTGGACAATCAGCTGCAGCAAATTATACATTAGAAAAGTAATTCACAGTAGTCCACAGGCAAGAGCTTTTCATAGGAAAGCTAGGTGTCGGCCGGGCAAGGTGGGGCAAAAGATTTCGAAATCCAGTTGTGGTTCATTTTAATGAATGTTAGATCGTCAACATTTTGGGTAGCCAGACGAGTCCTTTTTTCGGTTAATATTGAACCTGCAGCACTGAATACTCTTTCTGATAGGACACTTGCTGCCGGGCAAGCAAGCTCCTGCAATGCATATTCTGCCAATTCTGGCCAGGTGTCTAATTTTGATGCCCAGTAATCAAATGGGAATGACGGTTGAGGGAGAACATCGATAAGGGATGAAAAATAGTTAGTAACCATACTGGACAAATGTTGTCTCCTGTCACTTTCAATTGATGCAGCAGTACCTGTCCTGTCTGCGGTCATAGCAAAATCACTCCACAACCTGGTCAGAAAACCCCTCTGTCCAACGCCACTTCTGATGTGTGCACCCCTAACACCCCTAGTCTGCTGCCCCCTGGAACTCGTGTGAGAACGATCACGTGCGCTGTGTGCTGGGAATGCCTGAAGCAAACGGTCAACAAGAGTTGATTGTTTGGTTGCTAATATTAGTTCCAAGTTCTCATGTGGCATAATATTTTGCAATTTGCCTTTATAGCGTGGATCAAGGAGGCAGGCCAACCAGTAATCGTCATCGTTCATCATTTTCGTAATGCGTGTGTCCCTTTTTAGGATACGTAAGGCATAATCCGCCATGTGGGCCAAAGTTCCAGTTGTCAAATCTCCGGTTGTGATTGGTTGAGGGGCAGTTTCAGGCAAATCTACGTCACTTGTGTCCCTCAAAAAACCAGAACCCGGCCTTGCCACGCAACCAATTTCCAGTGCCCCCGGGAAAGCTTCCGCATTAAAAATATACTCATCCCCATCATCCTCCTCGTCCTCCACCTCCTCTTCGCCCGCTACCTCGTCCTGTACACTGCCCTGACCAGACAATGGCTGACTGTCATCAAGGCTTTCCTCTTCCTCTGGTGCAGATGCCTGCTCCTTTATATGCGTCAAACTTTGCATCAGCAGACGCATTAGGGGGATGCTCATGCTTATTACGGCGTTGTCTGCACTAGCCGTGTGCATTCCTCAAAACACTGAAGGACTTGACACATGTCTTGTATCTTGGACCACTGCACACCTGACAACTCCATGTCTGCCATCCTACTGCCTGCCCGTGTATGTGTATCCTCCCACAAAAACATAACAGCCCGCCTCTGTTGGCACAGTCTCTGAAGCATGTGCAGTGTTGAGTTCCACCTTGTTGCAACGTCTATGATTAGGCGATGCTGGGGGAGGTTCAAAGACCGCTGATAGGTCTGCATACGGCTGGCGTGTACAGGCGAACGTCGGATATGTGAGCAAAGTCCACGCACTTTGAGGAGCAGGTCGGAGAACCCAGGATAAGTTTTCAATAAGCACTGCACCACCAGGTTTAAGGTGTGAGCCAGGCAAGGAATGTGTTTCAGTTGGGAAAGGGAGATGGCAGCCATGAAATTCCTTCCGTTATCACTCACTACCTTGCCTGCCTCAAGATCTACTGTGCCCAGCCACGACTGCATTTCTTGTTGCAAGAACTCGGACAGAACTTCCGCGGTGTGTCTGTCGCCCAAACACTTCATAGCCAATACAGCCTGCTGACGCTTGCCAGTAGCTGGCCCATAATGGGACAACTGGTGTGCAACAGTGTCATCTGCCGATGGAGTGGTTGGCCGACTGCGGTCTGTGGAAGAGCTGTAGCTTCTGCAGGAGGACGAGGAGGAGGAGGAGGAGGGGGTGCGAACGCCTACAGCCAACTGTTTCCTAGACCGTGGGCTAGGCACAACTGTCCCGAAATTGATGTCCCCTCTGGACCCTGCATCCACCACATTCACCCAGTGTGCCGTGATGGACACATAACGTCCCTGGCCATGCCTACTGGTCCATGCATCTGTAGTCAGGTGCACCTTTGTACTCACAGATTGCCTGAGTGCATGGACGATGCGCTGTTTAACATGCTGGTGCAGGGCTGGGATGGCTTTTCTTGAAAAAAAGTGTCGACTGGGTAGCTCGTATCGTGGTTCAGCGTACTCCATCAGGGCTTTGAAAGCTTCGCTTTCAACTAACCGGTAGGGCATCATCTCTAACGAGATTAGTCCAGCTATGTGGGCGTTAAAACCCTGTGTATGCGGATGCGAGGATAACTACTTCCTTTTTCTAACCAGAGTCTCATGTAGTGTGAGCTGAACTGGAGAGATGGAGATCGTGGAACTTGCGGGTGTGCCGGTGGACATGGCAGACTGAGAGACGGTTGGAGACGGTATTGTTTCCGCCGGTGCCCTAGATGCAATATTTCCTCCTACAAAACTGGTGATTCCCTGACCCTGACTGCTTTTGGCTGTCAAAGAAACCTGCACAGATACTGCCGGTGGTGCGGAAAATGGTGGCCTTACAGTGACGGAAGGGATGTTGCGTTGCTGACTAGCTTCATTGGCCGAGGGTGCTACAACCTTAAGGGACATTTGGTAGTTAGTCCAGGCTTGAAAATGCATGGTGGTTAAGTGTCTATGCATGCAACTAGTATTGAAACTTTTCAGATTCTGACCTCTGCTTAAGCTAGTTAAACATTTTTGACAGATGACTTTGCGCTGATCAATTGGATGTTGTTTAAAAAAATGCCAGACTGCACTCTTCCTAGCATCGGATCCCTTTTCAGGGATTGCAGACTGAGCTTTAACCGGATGGCCACGCTGTCCTCCAACAGGTTTTGGCTTTGACACGCGTTTTGGGCCAGATACGGGCCCGGCAGATGGAACCTGTTGCGATGTTGATGCCTGCTGCGGCCCCTCCTCCACCTCCGCTTCTGAACTACTGCCGCCTGCACCCTGTTCCCCCAATGGCTGCCAATCGGGGTCAACAACTGGGTCATCTATTACCTCCTCTTCGAGCTCGTGTGCAACTTCGTCTGTGTCACTGTGTCGGTCGGTGGTATAGCGTTCGTGGCGGGGCAACATAGTCTCATCAGGGTCTGATTGCGGATCAGTACCCTGAGAGGGCAATGTTGTGGTCTCAGTCAAAGGAGCAGCATAGTACTCTGGCTGTGGCTGTGCATCAGTGCACTCCATGTCAGAATCTACTTGTAATGGGCACGGCCTGTTAAGTGTTTCACTTTCTAAGCCAGGGACGGTATGTGTAAAGAGCTCCATGGAGTAACCCGTTGTGTCGCCTGCTGCATCCTTCTCTCTTGTTGTTGTTTTTGCTGAGGAGGACAAGGAAGCGACTTGTCCCTGAACGTGAACATCCACAAGCGACGCGCTGCTTTTACATTTACCAGTTTCAGAAGAGGAGGCAAAAGAGCTAGAGGCTGAGTCTGCAATGTAAGCCAAAACTTGCTGTTGCTGCTCCGGCTTTAAAAGCGGTTTTCCTACTCCCAGAAAAGAAAGCTTTCGAGGCCTTGTGTAGCCAGACGACGAAACAGGCTCCACAGCTCCAGACTTAGGTGGAATATTTTTATCCCCACGACCACCTGATGCTCCACTACCACTACCATCATTACCAGCTGACAATGAACGCCCACGGCCACGACCTCTTGCACCAGACTTCCTCATTGTTTGAAAAACTTAACCAAATTAACTTTATTTGTTGCTGTCAAACAACTTACACGGTGAGCTATAACTTCAGTGTGATTTCAATATCCCTTAACAGGTTGGTGAGACCACAAGGAAAATCAGGCACAATGTTACACACTCTGTTTTCTGTGGCACCAAATCACAGAGATGACACACACGCAGGACTGTCACTCAAGCACTAATGTCAATATTAATCTCCCACCTAATTTATTTATTTTTTTTTTTCAGGGAGACTTTAGAAACCAAATAATATTAAAAAAACCAAAAAAATAAATAGCCTTTCTATGGCCCACTGAATGAGAGAGAGAGGTGGCACACCCAGGAGTCAAGACTGGCACACAAGCTGAAAGGGCAATATTACTCTCCCACTGTTTTTTTAAGTTTTTTTTTTTTTATTTTCAGGGAGACTTTAGAAACCAAATAATATTAAAAAAAAAAAATAAATAGGCTTTCTATGGCCCACTGAATGAGAGATGGCACACACAGGAGTGGCACACAAGCCCTGACTGAGGCCAATATTTTTCTCCCACTGATTGATGGAGTTTTTTTTTTTAAGGTAGATTTTAGAACCCAAATCAAGCAAAAAAATAAATAGGCTTTCTATGGCCCACTGTTGTGAAATTGGATTTTGGGCTCCCCCTGTGGCCACTGGTGGAATTGAACTGGTGTGCATCATCCTCTCTGTTCACCTGTTCCCATCAGGATGTGGGAGTCGCTATTTAGCCTTGCTCCTCTGTCACTTCCATGCCGGTCAACATTGTAATCAGAAGCCTTTCTGTGCATGTTCCTGCTGCTAGACAACTCCCAGCTAGGTTGGACTTTAGTCCTTGTTTGTTTTTGCATTTTGTTCCAGTTCACAGCTGTAGTTTCGTTTCTGTGTCTGGAAAGCTCTTGTGATCTGAAATTGCCACTCTGATGTTATGAGTTAATACTAGAGTCTTAAAGTAATTTCAGGATGGTGTTTTGATAGGGTTTTCAGCTGACCATGAAAGTGCCCTTTCTGTCTTCCTGCTATCTAGTAAGCGGACCTCAATTTTGCTAAACCTATTTTCATACTACGTTTGTCATTTCATCTAAAATCACCGCCAATATTTGTGGGGGCCTCTGTCTGCCTTTCGGGGAAATTTCTCTAGAGGTGAGCCAGGACTATATTTTCCTCTGCCAGGATTAGTTAGTCCTCCGGCCGGCGCTGGGCGTCTAGGGATAAAACGCAGGCTACGCTACCCGGCTATTGTTAGTTGTGCGGCAGGTTTAGTTCATGGTCAGTTTAGTTTCCATCCTTCCAAGAGCTAGTTCTTATGTTTGCTGGGCTATGTTCTCTTGCCATTGAGAACCATAACAGTTTGACCGGCCCTAAAAGGGTTAAATTAAATGACAGAGAAAGGAGAAAAAAGAGAAGTCTGCTGAAGATTTTTTTTTTTTTTCAGTTCTGAGTGTGCTTGTAATTGAATCTCTCGCAAGTCTGCCTATATTGCAGCCTTTCTCTCTCTCTCTCCTTCTAATCCTGGAATGGCTCTGTGTTCACCTGTTTAAAATGGATATTCAGAGTTTAGCTGCAGGTTTGAATAATCTCACCACGAAAGTTCAAAATTTACAAGATTTTGTTGTTCATGTTCCTATATCTGAACCTAGAATTCCTTTGCCTGAATTTTTCTCGGGGAATAGATCTTGCTTTCAAAATTTCAAAAATAATTGCAAGTTGTTTTTGTCCCTGAAATCTCGCTCTGCTGGAGATCCTGCTCAGCAGGTCAGGATTGTGATTTCCTTGCTCCGGGGCGACCCTCAGGATTGGGCTTTTGCATTGGCTCCAGGGGATCCTGCGTTGCTCAATGTGGATGCGTTTTTTCTGGCCTTGGGGTTGCTTTATGAGGAACCTCAGTTAGAACTTCAGGCGGAAAAGGCCTTGATGTCCCTATCTCTGGGGCAAGACGAAGCTGAAATATACTGCCAGAAATTCCGTAAATGGGCTGTGCTTACTCAGTGGAATGAGTGCGCCCTGGCGGCGAATTTCAGAGAGGGTCTCTCTGATGCCATTAAGGATGTTATGGTGGGGTTCCCTGTGCCTGCGGGTCTGAATGAGTCCATGACAATGGCTATCCAGATCGATAGGCGTCTGCGGGAGCGCAAACCTGTGCACCATTTGGCGGTGTCTACTGAGAAGACGCCAGAGAATATGCAATGTGATAGAATTCTGTCCAGAAGTGAATGGCAGAATTTTAGACGAAAAAATGGGTTGTGCTTCTATTGCGGTGATTCAACTCATGTTATATCAGCATGCTCTAAGCGTACTAAGAAGCTTGATAAGTCTGTTTCAATTGGCACTTTACAGTCTAAGTTTATTCTTTCTGTGACCCTGATTTGTTCTTTATCATCTATTACCGCGGATGCCTATGTCGACTCTGGCGCCGCTTTGAGTCTTATGGATTGGTCCTTTGCCAAACGCTGTGGGTATGATTTGGAGCCTCTTGAAACTCCTATACCCCTGAAGGGGATTGACTCCACCCCATTGGCTAGCAATAAACCACAATACTGGACACAAGTAACTATGCGGATTAATCCGGATCACCAGGAGATTATTCGCTTTCTTGTGCTGTATAACCTACATGATGTGTTGGTGCTTGGATTGCCATGGCTGCAATCTCATAACCCAGTCCTTGACTGGAAAGCTATGTCTGTGTTAAGCTGGGGATGTAAGGGGGCGCATGGGGACGTACCTGTGGCTTCCATTTCATCATCTATTCCCTCTGAGATTCCTGAATTCTTGACTGAATATCGTGACGTTTTTGAAGAACCTAAGCTTGGTTCATTACCTCCGCACCGGGAGTGCGATTGTGCCATAGATTTGATTCCGGGTAGTAAATACCCTAAGGGTCGTTTATTTAATCTGTCTGTGCCTGAGCATGCTGCTATGCGAGAATATATAAAGGAGTCCTTGGAAAAGGGACATATTCGTCCTTCGTCATCTCCCTTAGGAGCCGGTTTTTTCTTTGTGGCTAAGAAAGATGGCTCTTTGAGGCCGTGCATTGATTATCGGCTTTTGAATAAAATCACGGTTAAATATCAATATCCGTTGCCACTGCTGACTGATTTGTTTGCTCGCATAAAGGGGGCCAAGTGGTTCTCTAAGATAGATCTCCGTGGGGCGTATAATTTGGTGCGAATTAAGCAGGGGGATGAGTGGAAAACCGCATTTAATACGCCCGAGGGCCACTTTGAGTATTTGGTGATGCCTTTTGGTCTTTCAAATGCCCCTTCAGTCTTTCAGTCCTTTATGCATGACATTTTCCGTGATTATTTGGATAAATTTATGATTGTGTATCTGGATGATATTTTGATTTTTTCGGATGACTGGGACTCTCATGTCCAGCAGGTCAGGAGGGTTTTTCAGGTTTTGCGGTCTAATTCCTTGTGTGTGAAGGGTTCTAAGTGCGTTTTTGGGGTTCAAAAGATTTCCTTTTTGGGATATATTTTTTCCCCCTCTTCCATCGAGATGGATCCTGTCAAGGTTCAGGCTATTTGTGATTGGACGCAACCCTCTTCTCTTAAGAGTCTTCAGAAATTTTTGGGCTTTGCTAACTTTTATCGTCGATTTATTGCTGGTTTTTCTGATGTTGTTAAGCCATTGACTGATTTGACTAAGAAGGGTGCTGATGTTGCTAATTGGTCCCCTGCTGCTGTGGAGGCCTTTCGGGAGCTTAAGCGCCGCTTTTCTTCCGCCCCTGTGTTGCGTCAGCCTGATGTTGCTCTTCCTTTTCAGGTTGAGGTCGACGCTTCTGAAATCGGAGCTGGGGCGGTTTTGTCGCAGAGAAGTTCCGATTGCTCCGTGATGAGACCTTGTGCTTTTTTCTCGCGTAAATTTTCGCCCGCCGAGCGGAATTATGATGTTGGGAATCAGGAGCTTTTGGCCATGAAGTGGGCTTTTGAGGAGTGGCGTCATTGGCTTGAGGGGGCTAGACATCAGGTGGTGGTATTGACTGACCACAAAAATCTAATTTATCTTGAGTCCGCCAGACGCCTGAATCCTAGACAGGCGCGCTGGTCGTTGTTTTTCTCTCGGTTTAATTTTGTGGTGTCCTACCTGCCGGGTTCTAAGAATGTTAAGGCGGATGCCCTTTCTAGGAGTTTTGAGCCTGACTCCCCTGGTAATTCTGAACCTACAGGTATCCTTAAGGATGGAGTGATATTGTCTGCCGTTTCTCCAGACCTGCGGCGGGCCTTGCAGGAGTTTCAGGCGGATAGACCTGATCGTTGCCCACCTGGTAGACTGTTTGTTCCTGATGATTGGACCAGTAAAGTCATTTCTGAGGTTCATTCTTCTGCGTTGGCAGGTCATCCTGGAATCTTTGGTACCAGGGATTTGGTGGCAAGGTCCTTCTGGTGGCCTTCCCTGTCTTGAGATGTGCGAGGCTTTGTGCAGTCTTGTGACGTTTGCGCTCGGGCCAAGCCTTGTTGTTCTCGGGCTAGTGGATTGTTGTTGCCCTTGCCTATCCCGAAGAGGCCCTGGACGCACATCTCGATGGATTTTATTTCGGATCTTCCTGTTTCTCAGAAGATGTCTGTCATCTGGGTGGTGTGTGATCGTTTCTCTAAGATGGTCCATTTGGTTCCCCTGCCTAAGTTGCCTTCTTCTTCCGAGTTGGTTCCTCTGTTTTTTCAAAATGTGGTCCGTTTGCATGGTATTCCGGAGAATATCGTTTCTGACAGAGGTACCCAATTCGTGTCTAGATTTTGGCGAGCATTCTGTGCTAGGATGGGCATAGATTTGTCTTTCTCGTCTGCTTTCCATCCTCAGACTAATGGCCAGACCGAGCGGACGAATCAGACCTTGGAGACATATTTGAGGTGTTTTGTGTCTGCAGATCAGGATGATTGGGTTGCTTTTTTGCCTTTAGCGGAGTTTGCCCTCAATAATCAGGCCAGCTCTGCCACCTTGGTGTCTCCCTTTTCCTGTAATTCGGGGTTTCATCCTCGATTTTCTTCTGGTCAGGTGGAATCTTCGGATTGTCCTGGAGTGGATGCTGTGGTGGAGAGGTTGCATCAGATTTGGGGGCAGGTAGTGGACAATTTGAAGTTGTCCCAGGAGAAGACTCAGCTTTTTGCCAACCGCCGGCGTCGGGTTGGTCCTCGGCTTTGTGTTGGGGACTTGGTGTGGTTGTCTTCTCGTTTTGTCCCTATGAGGGTTTCTTCTCCCAAGTTTAAGCCTCGGTTCATCGGCCCGTACAAGATATTGGAGATTCTTAACCCTGTGTCCTTCCGTTTGGACCTCCCTGCATCTTTTTCTATTCATAATGTTTTTCATCGGTCATTATTGCGCAGGTATGAGGTACCGGTTGTGCCTTCCGTTGAGCCTCCTGCTCCGGTATTGGTTGAGGGCGAGTTGGAGTACGTTGTGGAAAAAATCTTGGACTCCCGTGTTTCCAGACGGAAACTCCAGTATCTGGTCAAATGGAAGGGATACGGTCAGGAGGATAATTCTTGGGTGACTGCCTCTGATGTTCATGCCTCCGATTTGGTCCGTGCCTTTCATAGGGCTCATCCTGATCGCCCTGGTGGTTCTGGTGAGGGTTCGGTGCCCCCTCCTTGAGGGGGGGTACTGTTGTGAAATTGGATTTTGGGCTCCCCCTGTGGCCACTGGTGGAATTGAACTGGTGTGCATCATCCTCTCTGTTCACCTGTTCCCATCAGGATGTGGGAGTCGCTATTTAGCCTTGCTCCTCTGTCACTTCCATGCCGGTCAACATTGTAATCAGAAGCCTTTCTGTGCATGTTCCTGCTGCTAGACAACTCCCAGCTAAGTTGGACTTTAGTCCTTGTTTGTTTTTGCATTTTGTTCCAGTTCACAGCTGTAGTTTCGTTTCTGTGTCTGGAAAGCTCTTGTGATCTGAAATTGCCACTCTGATGTTATGAGTTAATACTAGAGTCTTAAAGTAATTTCAGGATGGTGTTTTGATAGGGTTTTCAGCTGACCATGAAAGTGCCCTTTCTGTCTTCCTGCTATCTAGTAAGCGGACCTCAATTTTGCTAAACCTATTTTCATACTACGTTTGTCATTTCATCTAAAATCACCGCCAATATTTGTGGGGGCCTCTGTCTGCCTTTCGGGGAAATTTCTCTAGAGGTGAGCCAGGACTATATTTTCCTCTGCCAGGATTAGTTAGTCCTCCGGCCGGCGCTGGGCGTCTAGGGATAAAACGCAGGCTACGCTACCCGGCTATTGTTAGTTGTGCGGCAGGTTTAGTTCATGGTCAGTTTAGTTTCCATCCTTCCAAGAGCTAGTTCTTATGTTTGCTGGGCTATGTTCTCTTGCCATTGAGAACCATAACAGCCCACTGAGTGAGAGATGGCACACACAGGAGTGGCACACAAGCCCTGACTGAGGCCAATATTTTTCTCCCACTGATTGATGTAGTGTTTTTTTTTTAAGGTAGATTTTAGAACCCAAATCAAGCAAAAAAATAAATAGGCTTTCTATGGCCCACTGAGTGAGAGATGGCACACACAGGCGTGGCACACAAGCCCTGACTGAGGCCAATATTTTTCTCCCACTGATTGATGGAGTTTTTTTTTTTAAGGTAGATTTTAGAACCCAAATCAAGCAAAAAAATAAATAGGCTTTCTATGGCCCACTGAGTGAGAGATGGCACACACAGGAGTGGCACACAAGCCCTGACTGAGGCCAATATTTTTCTCCCACTGATTGATGTAGTGGGTTTTTTTTAAGGTAGATTTTAGAACCCAAATCAAGCAAAAAAATAAATAGGCTTTCTATGGCCCACTGAGTGAGAGATGGCACACACAGGAGTGGCACACAAGCCCTGACTGAGGCCAATATTTACTCCCACTGATTGATGGAGTTTTTTTTTTTTAAGGTAGATTTTCGAACCCAAATCAAGGAAAAAAGTAAATAGGCTTTCTATGGCCCACAATTTGAGAGAGAGAGGTGGCACACCCAGGAGTCAAGACTGGCACACAAGCTGAAAGGGCAATATTAATCTCCCACTGTTTTTATTTTTATTTTTATTTTTTTCAGGGAGACTTTAGAAACCAAATAATAAAATAAAAAAAATAAATAAATAGGCTTTCTATGGCCCAATGAATGAGAGATGGCACACACAGGAGTGGCACACAAGCCCTGACTGAGGCCAATATTTTTCTCCCACTGATTGATGTAGTGTTTTTTTGTTAAGGTAGATTTTCGAACCCAAATCAAGGAAAAAAATAAATAGGCTTTCTATGGCCCACTGAATGAGAGATGGCACACACAGGAGTGGCACACAAGCCCTGACTGAGGCCAATATTTTTCTCCCACTGATTGATGTAGTGTTTTTTTGTTAAGGTAGATTTTAAAACCCAAAACAAGGAAAAAAATAAATAGGCTTTCTATGGCCCACTCAGTGAGAGATGGCACACACAGGGATGGCACTCTAGCAGAAATGCCAATCTTAATCTCCCCAAAAAAAAAAAAACAGGGACTGTCCTACAATTACTATCTCCCTGCAGTAATCTCAGCCAGGTATGGCAGGCAGCAATAGGAGTGGACTGATGCACAAATTAAATAAAAAGTGTGGACAAACAAAAAAGATAGCTGTGCAGAAAGGAAGGAACAAGAGGATATGTGCTTTGAAAAAAGCAGTTGGTTTCCACAGTGGCGTACACACAGCAATACAGCTATCAGGGAGCCTTCTAGGGCAGCCCAATGAGCTACAGCGCTGAGAGAAAAAAAAAAAATGTAGCTTCCACTGTCCCTGCACACCGAAGGTGGTGTTGGACAGTGGAAATCGCTACAGCACAAGCGGTTTGGTGGTTTATGGACCCTGCCTAACGCTCTCCCTGCTTGTGACGAAGCGGCAGCAACCTCTCCCTAAGCTCAGATCAGCAGCAGTGAGATGGCGGTCGGCGGGAACGCCCCTTTATAGCCCCTGTGACGCCGCAGACAGCAAGCCAATCACTGCAATGCCCTTCTCTAAGATGGTGGGGACCAGGAACTATGTCATCACGCTGCCCACACTCTGCGTTCACCTTCATTGGCTGAGAAATGGCGCTTTTCGCGTCATTGAAACGCGACTTTGGCGCGAAAGTCGCGTACCGCATGGCCGATGCAATGCTGGGATCGGCTCGGTTTCATGAGACTTCGACTTTGCCAAAAGTCGGCGACTTTTGAAAATGAACGACCCGTTTCGCTCAACTTTAATACTTACCCAAAAAGTGTGAAACAACTGAATATGTCTTATGTTCTAGGTTCTTCAAAGTAGCCACCTTTTGCTTTGATGACTGCTTTGCACACTCTTGGCATTCTTTTGATGAGCTGTATGTATGGGACCTGTATGTAAAGTCCATTCTGAAGAAGCTAAATTACTTAATTAGTATGTTTTAGGCTTGTTAGAGGAAATGAGTAATTGTGGTAAACCCTACTAAATCCAGGTAGAATGTAACAGCCTTTTTACAATGGTTCTGAACACCGTTTCAAATGAAAGATTTTGATTCATTAACAGGGTTTTTCAGGTTATTGTTAAGCGTCCTGGCATACCTCCCAACTTTTGAAGAACAGAAAGAGGTACAAATTATGTAAATTTTGGCCACGCCGCTGGCCACACCCCAATCTGCACCAATTTTACAATTTCTTTCTCACTTAGCAGGAGGAGATGTCGGAGGGGGGGTGGTATTTAGAGAAATTGATACCTGAGACTGCAGGGCATAGACCCAAATACAGGACTGGACTGTCCGTTGTATGCAGGACTTTTAGGAATTAGAGATGATTTGCGTGGGTCTCTATTCCATCGTCCAGGTCAGTGGTACTGGGTGGCTGGACTCGTCATCTGTGAATCTCTTAACTTCCAACATCCCGGACTTGACTTTTGATTAGCCAGGGCAACATCATCTGTGCCTCATTCTCATCTCTAGTTGGGAGCCATGGATTTATTTTTTGTTCATTCACAGTTGTAGGAGCCAGAACTTTATCACCTTTATTTAGCTTCACTATACTACATTTGGTTTTTAGGGGTTTGTAAGGCTGTGTTTGCACATAGCATGAATACTGTGTTTTGATTTTCTGCAAGTGTCTGCACCAAACTGCGCAATAACAATTTATCGATCACCCATGACAACACTATGAGAGGGGTTCCCCCCACCAAGGATGGGAAACCTACAGGCACCTCTCCCTCACAATAGTTGGTTTCCTGTTTTTGACAAGGAAACTCGTGCATGCATACCTGTGGTTAGAACAACCGAAGGCGTATTCCATTCCCAGGCCTGGCCGAACAGCTCAGGCAGGGATCCCTTTCTCTGCCTCGGCCAGTGCACGGTTCCTGGATGTGCCACATTGGGTCCAAGGGGACTTTCACGTGTGTGTGGATGCAGGTGAGTGGCAACCCCAGGTAGTTGATGGCCGTCTCTGGCGTGGCTCATGGTACGGCATGTGTCTGAAATGAAACTGCTCTATCCTTGTCGTCCCATCTCTGCAGCGCTGTTTGGACTGTAGAATGGCTGAAACTGGCAGTGACATGCACCCCCGACCGGTCAGGATGTGGGTTTGTATATCGTGGCCAATGATGTGGCTGGTGACGCAGTTTTGATGTCGCTGTGAGGTACAGCCACTTGATGGGTGGGCGCAAGACTCTGACATGCGCCGAAGGGTGTGTTTTTGGGAAGAAGTGTGCTCAGATGACGCGGATGCACAGAGACAGATATAAGAGCACATGGGCCAGTATACAGTGGATACGGAAAGTACGGACCCCTTTACATTTTTCACTCTTTGTTTCATTGCAGCCATTTGGTAAATTCAGAAAAGTTCATTTTTTTTTCTCATTAATGTACACTGTGCACCCCATGTTGACTGAAATAAAAAACAGAAATGTAGACATTTTTGCAAACCTATTAAAGAAAAACTGAAATATTACATGGTCATAAGTATTTAGAACCTTTGCTCAGTATTGAGTAGAAGCACCCTTTTGAGCTAGTACAGCCATGAGTCGTCTTGGGAAAGATGCAACAAGTTTTTCACACCTGGATTTGGGGATCCTCTGCCATTCTTCATTGTAGATCCTCTCCAGTTCCGTCAGGTTGGATGGTGAACGCTGGTGGACAGCCATTTTCATGTCTCTCCAGAGACCCTCAATTGGGTTTAGGTCAGGGCTCTGGCTGGGCCAGTCAAGAATGGTCACAGAGTTGTTCTGATTCCACTCATTTGTTATTTTAGCTGTGTGATTAGGGTCATTGTCTTGTTGGAAGGTGAACCTTCGGCCAAGTCTGAGGTCCAGAGCACTCTGGAAGGGGTTTTCATCCAGGATATCTCTGTACTTGGCCTCATTCATGTTTGCTTCAATGGCAACCAGTCTTCCTGCCCCTGCAGCTGAAAAACACCCCCATAGCGTGATGCTGCCACCACCTTGTTTCACTGTTGGGATTGTATTGGGCAGGTGATGAGCAGTGCCTGGTTTTCTCCACACATACTGCTTAGAATTGTCACCAAAAAGGTCCATCTTTGTCTCATCAGACCAGAGAATCTATTTCTCATAGTCTGGGAGTCCTTCATGTGTTTTTTAGCAAACTCTATGCGGGCTTTCATATGTCTTGCACTGAGGAGAGACTTCCGTCGGGCCAGTCTGCCATAAAGGCCCAACTGGTGGAGGGCTGCAGTGACAGTTGACTTTGTGGAACCTTCTCCCATCCCCCTACTGCATCTCTGGAGCTCAGCCACAGTGATCTTGGGGTTCTTCTTTACCTCTCCCACGATTGCTCAGTTTGGCAGAACGGCCAGGTCTAGGAAGACTTCTGGTGGTCCCAAACTTCTTTCATTTAAGGATTATGGAGGCCACTGTGCTCTTAGGAACCTTGAATACTGCAGAAATTCTGTTGTAACCTTGGCCAGATCTATGCATTGCCACAATTCTGTCTCTGAGCTCCTTGGCCAGTTCCTTTGACCTCATGATTCTCATTTGGTCTGACATGCACTGTGATCTGTGAGGTCTTATATAGATAGGTGTGTGCCTTTCCAAATCAAGTCCTATCAGATTAATTAAACACAGCTGGACTCCAATGAAGGAGTAGAACCATCTCAAGGAGGATCACAAGGAAATGGACAGCATGTGACTTAAATATGAGTGTCTGAAAAAAGGGTCGGAATACTTAGGTTTTTTTTCAGTCAAGATTGGGTGCAGAGTGTACATTAATGAGGAAAAAATGAACTTTTTTGGAATTTACCAAATAGCTGCAATGAAACAGTAAAAAAATTTAAAGGGGTCTGAATACTTTCTGTACCCACTGTAAAAGAATGCTTGTACCACTGGTCAGGTACTTTCTAGCTCACCTGTCCCCTTCAGGATAGAAACATACTCAGAGCAGCAGTTCAGCAGCGGATGGGAAGCCTCAGGAGCAAGTGGTGCGGTGGTGGCATGGTGGAAGTGGGGGAGGACAGCAGCCGGACCACAGAGAGACAGAGTTCTGCAAGAGAGCAGATCCAGTCAGCAAAGCTTCAGCAAGGAGGATGAATCTGCAGCCTCCAGAGATGACCTCCTACCTGAGATATGTCCTTCCTTTAAACTGGTACCATTTGATTGCATCAGGGTGATAAATAATCTTCGTGAAAGTTCACTTGGTAATGTGGTACTCCTTCCTTCTTGTCATTTATTGCCAGGGAAAGATGTGTGTGTCTAAATCCAAGCACAAGGAATGTGCACTTAGGAAAAGGGCAATAAGGTTTTAAAATCAGAAGAGGCTTTGTCAATCCTGCATAGAGCAGACTGGCAGAGGAGAACCATAACGTCGCATTGGACTTAAGATCTATCGTAAGAGTGAAGGTTTAGAAAATCCCTTAAATACCACTCTCAAAAAGAAAAGCAGAAAGGATGAAGGCATTGGGGAGGTTTCCCCGGTGTTTGATACTTCCTCTAAATCTGATTTTGAGGATGATTCTGCCAATTCCACCTCGCTGGCCGACTCTTCAGATAGCAGCTTGGGGCGTCAATGTATCAATGTATTCCGCTCAAAGAAGTGGATAGGCTGGTTAAAGCTGTCAGATCCACAATGGGCATTATGGAAGCTAGACCAGAAAGATTGGTGCAGGATTTCATATTCTGGGACCAAGATCAGAAAAAGCGTAAATCCTTTTCATTAAATTAAATAATCCAGGCTTTAGTACAGAAAGAGTGGAGAAAACTGTAGAAGAGAAGCTCTTTCCCCTTTATTCCGTAAGAAATATCTGTTTGACAAGCCTTCTTCATTATGGGACAAAGCCCCTAAACTGGATGTAACAATAACAAAGGCCTCCAAAAAATTTCTCTACCCTTTGATGATGAGGAGATCCTTCAATGCACCCATAACAGGAAAGATGTCTCCCATGTACCCCTAAGAAAAGCATCATCATCATGGGCCCTGAAACCGGTGCTAGCAGCAGCGTTTTCTGCTAATCCTTAATGGTCTGGCTCGGACAGAGTGGCTAGGGACAACGTCTTGGCCACCATTCTGCTTATGCCAGGAGCAACGGCTTTCCTATCATCTGATGCTTCTCTGGATTCTGTAATGCTGGTGGCAAGGTTAACCACCCTTTCCAATGCAGTCTGTAGTGCCTTGAGGTTGAAATGCTGTCCAGGGGAAATTCAGGCCAGCTCAAGACTGTTTGGTCCAGCCCTTGATGAAATTCTTAAGAAAGCTGGGGATGCCAAAAATGGATTCTATAGTTTATCTATTCCTGCCTACAGACGATTCTTCAGAAAATGGAAGTTTGTCAGAAGAAAACCTCCCAGGGAGCAGGAAAAATGGGAAGATCGCAGAAGGAAAGGTAGAGGCCTCATGTTCGGAACCTCTTCCCAACAGACCAGTAAATCTAGTCAATGACTCCTGGCCCAGGTAGAGGGAAAGCTTTCATCCTTCTTCCCTGCCTTGGAGAGCATTTCGGCCAGTAGCTGGATTCTCGGTCTGATTAGATCTGGGTTGAGATTAGAATTCCAGTCATTCCTGTGAGAAAGATTTGTTTGGACTCCCCGTGATCTTCACTAAAAGCATTTGGCCCTAGAGACAGAAGTCCTGGACTTAGTTCAAAAAGCCATCCTACTGAAAGTCCTGAAGTCTGAAAAGGTGGGGGGTTCTACCCCCCTCACTTTCTAATAAGCAAACCAGACTGTACCTTCAGGATTATTCTAAATTTGAAAGCTTTGAACAAATTCTTGAGTTGTGTTCTAAGATGGAATCCTGTTGTGAATTTGCTTTTTGCTCCCTCTAGTGGTTACTAGTTTTTTGACTCTGGTTTTTCTGTCATTCCTTTTATCCGCACCTGGGTCGTTAGTTAGGGGTGTTGCTATATAAGCTCCCTGGACCTTCAGTTCAATGCCTGGCAACGTAGTTATCAGAGCTAGTCTGCTGTGCTCTTGTCTACTGATCCTGGTTCCAGTTATATCAGCTAAGTCTGCCTTTTGCTTTTTGCTATTTGTTTTGGTTTTGTATTTTTGTCCAGCTTGTTCCAAATCTATATCCTGACCTTTGCTGGAAGCTCTAGGGGGCTGGTGTTCTCCCCCCGGACCGTTAGACGGTTCGGGGGTTCTTGAATTTCCAGTGTGGATTTTGATAGGGTTTTTGTTGACCATATAAGTTACCTTTCTTTATTCTGCTATCAGTAAGCGGGCCTCTCTGTGCTAAACCTGGTTCATTTCTGTGTTTGTCATTTCCTCTTACCTCACCGTCATTATTTGTGGGGGGCTTCTATCCAGCTTTGGGGTCCCCTTCTCTGGAGGCAAGAAAGGTCTTTGTTTTCCTCTACTAGGGGTAGCTAGATTCTCCGGCTCATCTAGAATCAACGTAGGAATGATCCCCGGCTACTTCTAGTGTTGGCGTTAGGAGTAGATATATGGTCAACCCAGTTACCACTGCCCTATGAGCTGGATTTTTGTATTCTGCAGACTTCCACGTTCCTCTGAGACCCTCACCATTGGGGTCATAACAGAATCCATTAGGTCGGCAAGAAAGATGTTCTTTCCTGGTTGTTTCATGGCAGTCCTGGATTTGAAAGATATGAACTATCATATGTTTATACATATGGAACATCACAAATACCTCCGGGTTGCTAGTCATTGACTGGGTAGTTAGGCACTTTAAATTCAGGGCCCTCCAATTTGGGCTGGTTATAGCTCCTTGTATCTTCACAAAGGTGATTGCGGAGGTCATGGCTCATTTCCAGGAGAAAGATGGATGGCAAATCAATCCACCATTGTGAAAGTCAACAAAAGGAGGTGATGGCTACCCCAAAGGGCTTGAGCCGTTTACTGCACTTAAAGACCAGATTAGAACCCCACAAAAATTCAAGAGTTTCTGGTGCTCCTATTGAACACTGAAGTGCAGGAATGTCCCCTCATGGTTAAAATTGAAAAAATCCAGAGTCAGGTGTGGAGAGCAGTAGATGTCCCTTAGGAGTGCAATGTCCCTACTGGGTTCTTTATTATCGTGCTTTCCATCAGTTCTGGGGTATTGGTTCCATTCCAGGGTTTTTCAGTGGAATGTTTTGCAGAACGAGTTGTTCTCCTTTAGGGGCCACCTGAAAGGCAGGATAACTCTATCCCCACAGACAGTAGAATTCCTCCAGTGGTGGCTAGACAGATCAAACTTGTCCAGGGGGATTCCATGGATTACTAAAGTTAAATAGGTTGTCACCACAGATGCAATCCCCAGGGGGTGGACAATCATCTAAAGAGGGATTTAGTCTAGGAGGTCTGGTCTAGGAGAGAGAAAATAATTTTATTGAATGCAAGGGAACTACTGGTGGTAGAGTGTGCTGTAAGTAAATACCTTGTATTCCTACAGGGCCAGTATTTCAGGATTCTCTCTGACAATCAAGTGTCAGAAACCCTCGATGGAGGTGGCAGATCCCATGTCATCTAGCATAGGGTCATCTCCTTACTTTGAAGGCTCTACATTTAAAAGGGAAAGAAAACACCAAGGTGGATTTCTTAAGCCGCAATCTTCAAAAACATGATGAAATGAAAAATTGTTCTGTTCCTTTGACCCCAAAGAAGATCCCCTAGTGTTAGATGCTTTCCTGGCTCTGTGTGAATTTCGGCCTGGCATATGCCTTTACTCCAGTAGCACTGATCCTGCTAGTCATAAGAAAAATCAGGGAGGACAGAGCAAGGATTGTGAGGATTGTCCCCTTTAGCTCAGAAGACCATGGTTCTCATGAATAAGGATAATGTCTGTGTCTGAACCAAGGGTTCTTCCGGAGATTCAGAATCTCCTTTCTCAAAGGCCAGCATACCATTCACAATTGGACAACACTTGACAGCGTGCAATTTGAAAGGACGATGTTAGAGGAAAGGTTTCCCATAATCTCATCTCCACTCTGCTTCAGAGTAGGAAGGCAGTCACAACCAGAATATATGCTAGAACTTGAAAATTTTTATCCTCTTCAGGGTCTATGTTCGAAGATGGGGTGCCAGTCAGGAGTATTTTGGAATTTTTGCAAATTGGTCTCCATTTTAGGTGTAGATGCCAAGGTAATCTTTAAGCCAGTCCAAAAAGTAACTGCAACATGTTTTTTTTTATTTTTTATTTTTTTTTTAGGCTCCACATAGAAGCCATCTAGAGGAAAAAAACAGCACCAAAACTGCACAGATCAGCACTTTTCTCTATAGGCCTGGAAAAAAAAAAATGCAGTTGCGTTTTTAAGTGCAGAGTCAAAGCTTTTCTGTAGTGTTAAAAATGCGTATTCACATCTGCACCAAAACGCATCAAATATATGGGTATATTCATAAACAAAAAGCAGCAAACCCGCAATAATCCGAGAAGATTATTGCGTTGTGAGGTGCGACACCTGCATAAAAAACAGTAGAGAAAACTCAGCATTTACACAACATATAAACACTGCCTCATTGTTACATTTTTATTATCTTTTTTATGAGTTTAATAGAGAAAAAATATCAACCATGTTGGTTTTTTTTGTTATAACATTTACCGATCCATGTAAATAATCGGATCGCTGTATTGGTTACGATTAGGCTGGTTTCACATTTGCGGTTGTGTCCGCAGCGTTTCTTCCGCAAATATCCGCATGCGTTGTGTATTCCTATATTTAACATTAGGGACGCATGCGTTTTTGATTGTTCGCATTTTGCCGCGTTTGACGACACGTGTAATTTTTAGAGGCGTCAATTTGCCGCCTGGAAACGCATGCGGTCGATTGCGCAAGGATTGCGCCAAAAAAACGCATGGCTGTCTATATGAACGCATGCGTTCATAAGCACATGCGTTTGCTTGCGTTCGTGAATGCATGCGTTTCAAAAGAAAAAAACTTGTCTAAACACTGATAAGCCACCCCCCACATACAAGGTGATAAAGGGAGGGAGTGGACATTTGCAGGTCACTACTCAGCAGAGACTGAAGCAGACGAGACACAGGCTACATCTTGGAGGAAAACAAGACACTGAAAAATGTGAGTATATCCTAGCCAATGCCTTTATTTTCTATTTTCTGTCTCTACATGTCCTAATTTCTTGCATTTCTTTCTTTCTACATGCATCAGAATGTCGTCTTCTTCTGATGAGGAGTTTCATCCTGGGCCGTCGGAAGTAGAGCATGTCAGTGAGGTGAGTACTTGCCTCGTCAGATTGGTAAGTATTCACTGTCACACCTACACATGTGACAATTTGAATTTTTCATTTTTTTAGTCCTCTTCTTCAACTGCGGCACAGACTGGGCAGGAGCAGCGGACTCAAGGTCGGGTGGAAAGACTGCAGCGGGTACGTATACAAGGCTGACTGTTTACTGTATCCTCAGTGTAATATTCTTGAATCATCTTCTTTTCTTTCAATTCCTATTTCTTAACTTTTTTCTTCTGGAATCCTTTTGTATGTTGACTTTCCTATTCATGCCATTTCTCAGCATCTTTTTTCTTTTTTTTCCTTATGTTAATTCACTAAACTTTAATGACTTTATTTAATTTTTAGGTTCCACAACGGGAGGATGACCTAATTGAAAATGACCTCCTCATCTCCCTGGTCCAGGAGCGAGTCCCGTTGTGGGATACCCGGGATCCACTGCACTCAAACAACGTCACGATCCGGCGCCTATGGAATGTGGTGGCCAAAGAGATGTGGGATGGCTGGGACAACGCCCCGACTCTGGTCCGAAATGCATTTGGTAAGTATTGCACTGCAGTGTGAAGCAGCAGAGACCTTGGCCGTGCTCACTCGACTGTGTGTGATGAAAGAAACTCTCAGGAGTTTCTCTCATCACAACCAGTTGTGTGAGCACGGCCAAAAGTCCTTTTTCTGACCATTTTTTTTTTTTTTTTTTTAACAGTGGCCAAAGTCAAAACACGTTGGCGTTCGATGAAGGACCGCTTCAACAAGGACCTGCGTCAAGAGAGCCGTGTTCCCAGTGGTTCAGGAGCAAGGATCAGAAGATACAAATACTATCGAGTTCTGGCATTAAGACCGGTCTTTGCCCAGAGAACGTAAGTATTATCACGTGCATTAGGTTGTATTGTATTGCCATAATCTGTATTTTTCTATTCCACAGGATTTTGCGTCTGGTTAATTTTTGGTATTAATTTTCTTTTTCCTTTTTTCACAGCACATGGAGCACAACTGTTGGCCCAGGTTCTGGAGCGGTCCTTCATCCGACAGCCACGGACCCATCCCAGCCATCCAGCAGCGCTGCAGCAAGTGGGCCTCCCACACTAATTGGAGCCAAGGGAGCTGGTCCATCAGGTCTTCCCCTTTCGCAGTCCTCTTCCACTGCCCCTTTTTTTTTTTTTTGGGGCTCCTCCCGGCAGCGGCAGAGGGCATCGGACAGGTCACTCATGCCCGAGTTTTTGCACTTGAGCTCGGTTTTACACAAAGCAATCAAGGCTTTGGGTGACCGAATGGATATTTCACATAACCTCTTGAATGCACGTATCCAGGAGGTCACCAAAAGCCTTGACTAAGTGAAAGCCGACCTCCAGAGGCCAGCACATAATTTTTTTAACCAAATTGAGCAGGGCATGTCGGAACACCTTACTCCTGATCTCCAGCTGAGTGTCATGCAGGCCTGCAATGCTGCTTACGTGCAGGCTATGCAGCAGAGTCGGTATTTCCAGCAGACAGTGTCGGCATATCCACCTGTGCCTTAACTGTCACGATTAACCTCAAGGCCAACCTCTGCTGCATACCACTGCATGGCCACCTCAATTCCTAGCACTGCCGGACACCACTACAGCACCACCACCATGCCGAGTGCAGTTGGACATCCCACCGACGCCACCATGATGTCCGCTGTTCCTGCTTGGACCTCCTCCACTGACACCACGATACAGCAGGACCCTGGCATGGCCTTCCGTACCGCCACCACCACGATGCAGCAGGACCCTGGCATGGCCTTCCGTACCGCCACCACCACGATGCAGCAGGACCCTGGCATGGCCTTCCGTACCGCCACCACTACAATGCAGCAGGACCCTGGCATGGCCTTCCGTACCGCCACCACCACGATGCAGCAGGACCCTGACATGGCCTTCCGTACCGCCACCACCACGATGCAGCAGGACCCTGGCATGGCCTTACACTCTACAAGCGCTATGGACTCTGGCATGGCTGCAAGTTCTACCAGCATTATGGACTCTGGCATGGCTGCACGCTCTACGAGCACTATGGACTCTGGCATGGCTGCACGCTCTACGAGCACTATGGACTCTGGCATGGCTGCACGCTCTACCAGCACTATGGACTCTGGCATGGCTGCACACTCAACGAGCACTATGGACTCTGGCATGGCTGCACGCTCTACGAGCACTATGGACTCTGTCATGGTGCAGCCGGACCCTGACAGGTCACCCACCACTACACCACGCCATATGAGCCCACCAAGGCTTCCCAGAACCCAGCAAACCCCCCCCAAAAAACAGAGGACTCTTAGTATTCCTCCCCCTTCACCTCCCAATGTGTCTGTAATGTCAGGTTTGTCTCACCCTTTTAGTGCGTCTCAAGCCTTTCATGTGTCAAGCCCCATCACCGAACTTCCAGACCCTACTAGTTTCATTGCCCCTTCTCCTGCCACCTCTGCGTCGTCCACGGTTAGCCAGACCTCAGTGCTTCACACCCCCTGTTTACATCACTCTACCCCAAGCCGGCACAGTTAAATACATTTTTGGGTTGTTAAAAAAAAAAAAAAAAAATTGATTTGCCCCAATTATGTTTGGTTTATTGTGTCTTCCGCCGCCGGCAACACACACCGTGCGCCAAATAAGAAACTTCACGTAGTTCGATAATGGGGTGTCTCCAAAAACGCCTATGTTGTCTCCTTCTCCATCTTTCGCGATTTCTGTCTTGCTCCCAAGCAAAAGCACAGGCAAGAAACAGCTGGATGCTTAAATCCAGGTTGAAATAAAAGCTCTCCATGCGAAGATCCATCATGACACAGGATACAGGAGCAAAATCTGAAGATTACAGCTGTTCAGGGGTCTATATAAAGAAATCCCATAATACACGCCCTCTGTAGTCCCATTGGCGGTGTCTGGTTATTTTGATTTTTCTCTTGTGAAATTTCTCATCATGCTGACCAAAAATGCAAACGCAGGAAAAACCGCATATAAACGCGTACAAACGCAGTGTTTTTTTAACTGCATGCGTTACCGCATGCGTCTAAAACACGCCGCGTTTGTACGCGTTTATATGCGTTTTTTCCACCACTTGCGGATGCGGATTAAACGCTGCGGATTTAAATGCAAATGTGAAACTAGCCTTACAGGGACATTGAATATGTCCATATTATTTGCTGATTTGTGATGATTTTTTTTTTTAAAAAAAAGCAAATTAAAACTGACATGTACCGTAATTCTTTTTCATGCTTTTTAGTAATTTTATAGGAAGTAAAAAAAATCTTTTATTCTCCCTCTAGAATAGGGACATAAAAATACACTATGTACAGATATCTCTATGTAATCTGCCTGTCTGCCTGAGGAGTCAGAGCCTGCAATACAGATCAAGTATGCAAAATTCAGTAGCTTCAGTGGATCAGTAGCTTTAGCTCCTGCCTGTAATGTTGAATGTTGTGGGTTCGAGACCTGGGGTAGAAAAAAAGAAAATTACATTTTTAATTGGTTTTTATTTTTTTAGTAGTTTAGGAACAAAAAAATCTGACTTTCTTTTCTTCCATGTACAGGTATAAAAAAATTACACTGTTGTATACAATATACCGTACATGTATAATCTAGTTCTGCGTTCACTGCCTGCAATACATCTCAAAAATACCAAATTATCCTATGCTTAACAGTATGGGCTTTGGCTCATATTCAAAGCTGATGCCTGAAAACATGGAGAACTGAGTTTCCAGGAGACACAATCACAGAAGGAGAAGCAGTGAATGTTATAATTTTAATTTGTCAGTGCAGAAAGATGTGACTCTGCCTCTGAGGAGGAGGAACTACGGAGCGATTAAGACCTCAAAGCTGAGAAATAGAATCCGGGGCAAAGCACTGGGTTGCAGAGATGGTGGGACAGTCCAGTTGAATCTGGGATGGTTGGGAGCTATGGTTTTGGTGATGAAAATTATAGTACCATTCTTGTCATCAAGTACAAGCTGAGGCTTATCTTACAAAAAACAGGTCATATTGAAAACAATATAGGTCCATCCATATCGTTTTGACATGCTGATGATTTTGAAAGGCTATTTATTTATCTGAAGAAAAATCGCTTTGAAATGATGCCTGGTTGGCAATAGGGATGAGCTAAATTCTCCCTGCAGTCACTCACTTTGTTATTTGAGGTAGTGATGAGAGCTGTAAGTCACCACTAATTATACAGTGAGCCCACTATAATCTCTCTCTCTCTGGCACTTTGACTGACAGCCTGCTCTGCACATATATGCAGCAAAGCACACTGTCAGGCAATGCTCCGAGAAGTGATTACAGTGCACTCGCCATATAATGAGCTATGACTATAACAGATCACTGCACTGCCCAGGTGACTGCAAGAGAACGGCTGCAGAGAAAATATAACTTCATTTCTCCAACCAAGAATGACTTAAGCTAGATTTGCCTTAATGTATCTACTGCCAGTGACACGCAGGTCTCTCCTTATACACACCTGCAGGGAGAGATTTGTCACTCAACGAGAGTGGATGGGGACAAGCCGCCAGGGACCCACCTGACCGACTAGTCTCCAGGCATGATTTTAAAGTATGTTGTTTTGTGAAATGCCGCAGAGTTTCAAAGTCGAACATACATGGTTTGAATCATACAGCCAGTGTCTGATACATGATGCTCCTGAACATGCCCCTGAAGAAGTGTGGTTAAGGGCCAGTTTGTATTGGCCAGTTTGCATATTTGTTTGGTTTTTTTGTGCTTACCAACCACCATACTTCTTAAAACTTCAGAATGTTCTGGAGATGTCTATTCAAGCACATTGTAGAAAGCTCTTGCAGTCAGCAGCTGCACAAAGATCCGTGTGGCTGTGTAAGTGCGGAGCCAGACTCCTTACAAAGAAGGCAGGAGATGTAGATGGCATTGGCAATTTATTACAGTCTCTGCTTTCATGATCACTGAATTTGTGCCTCCCCGGCTGGGCCGCTGCCTTAATGGTACTGAGTCACAGCGGTTCTGAGTGCTGGTCGACTCCGACCGGGGGAGCGCGACAGTCGTTGTCAATTGTGGGGGTTAATAATAAAATAGTAAAAAGGTTTGTGACGCCAGTTGGGATGTTCGGCTTTGTTGGCTGGACACTGATGAAGGACCCTGGGAGTTTGATGGTGGTGAACAGTGCCAGATGATTAACACCTTCCCAACTCGGGCTGGCTCCTAGAGGAGTTGGAAGAGGAATGGTGCAGCAGAGAATAATCAGCATTAGACATGGTAATGATCATTTTGTACCTTTTTACTGCTGTTCTGCAAACAGTTCCAAAAACTTCCATATAATTCACATACAGGGTTTTGGTCAGACCTGCATGGTGAGAGTTAAATTTTTCTGCTGTGAGGTTGTATAGACTTGCTACTGCTAATTATACTTCTGATAAACAGTTCTTTGGATCCCCAGGGGTCGGGGTCCAAGGTAAACAGTTACTGGTTCCGTGATCCCTTCCAGCGAGCAGGCAATGTGAATCATGTCAGAACACTTTTTACATCATTGTCCCTGATTCTATGCAGTTACTGAACTCCTGGGCAATAACACACTACTGCTCGGTAGTAGTACTCAGCAGTATTTCAGTTTAGCACAGACTCTGAAAGTCTCTGTGCCCTAGGGACTGATACCCTGCCTCTTGTCCTGGCAGAGGGGGCATCCTGCTCTCCTCTGCCTGCGTACCTCAGTCTTGCTACTTCTTCCTACATCGTCACTGCTGGGCACATTGCAACCTCCCAGAACATCTACTTCCCTCTGAAGGATCATGCACACTTCCTGATTCAAGTAAAAGTGCCCAGTCTCGCAGTATGGGATCGTTGTGGATGGATCGCTTGTGTGGATGCAATTATAACATCAGAGAAATTGGTCCTCACCGTAGCTGCAATACAAATAAATTATATTACACAAGCTGGCATTTTGTGGCACTGCAGACATGGGCTTCACATATTCACAGCTGAATGGCCATGGCGTGTAGCTCAGGAAGTGGTGTTGATGCTTCTGCTCCCATTCCAGAGATCACATGATTGATAGATGGTGTGCAGGTGCAGTAGCTATTGGGTCTTAGCTGATCCAGGTCAGCTCTACGATATAGTCAAAAGGCTGACTAATCCTTATATTTCACAAAAAAGTGTCACAAATTATTTGAATAAACAAGCAAATTTGCATGTACAGGAAAACAGGAAAATGTCTAATTGTGAATAGTGGGGAAATTACCTGGTTTTGGATTGGCTAAAGCAATCGCCTGCTGTAGACCTCCTCTTTCCACATTCCTATTATTCGGTAACAGAACATGTTTTGATGAGGACCCTCCTTTTTATCCAGAGAATAGAATAATACAAAAGGAGATTTTTGAAAAAATTTTTGATTTAAAAAGAAGTCGCTTGTAAATATTTTACTTGTATTACAGGTGACTTTGATAATAGATGATCATGGAAGTGCCAAGGTCAGGAGAGGTGGAGACCTCATGTAAAAGGTGCCTGCAAATCATAATTGCCTTATTGCCTAAATTATGAAATATTCATGCTTTTTAAGGGTATGTGCACACGTAGAATGGTCCTCTGCGGATTTTTCCTCAGCAGGTTTGATAAATTCGCAGGGCAAAAACACAGCGTTTTTCCTGCGGATTTTGTGCGGATTCCACTGCGGTTTTACACCTGCGGTTTTCTATTATGGAGCAGGTGTAAAACCGCTGCAGATTCCGCACAAAGAATTGACATGCTGCGGAATGTAAACCGCTGCGTTTCCGCACTTTTTTTTCCGCATCATGGGCATAGCGTTTTCATTTCCCATAGGTTTACATTGTAATGTAAACTCATGGGAAACTGCTGCGGACCCGCAGCTGCTGATCCGCTGCAAAAACCGCATCGTATGCACGTAGCCTGAATCTTTAGCTTTTGTTATCGATACCAAAGGTCTTTTTTTATTTCTATTTTATTATGAGTGCTATCTGCAGAGCTGTAACTGTCGACAAGTAAAGTTCCTTCTACAAGAGGAATGTCTGCTGCTATCTGCTTGCAAAGTGACAGTACTGTGGTTTTAGCTGTGAAGTTTGTATGTCTGGATTAGGTCACTTAGCTCCTTTATAGTTAGAACCAGCCACAACTTGTACTGCAGTGACACACATCTGCTGACTCGATGGATCAGCGCTTTAAGCTTGAGGCTGACTGGTGGGCCATGCTTGAAAGCGTTTTGGCATGTGCTGGTGCCTGCATTTTTCACCCTTGACTTAAAGCATATGCTTCATACAATTGAGACAGTGTTAGCGTGTGGGTCCCAGGCAGCTTCCTACACATCTGGCAGAGCCTGGCCCTCCTTCCAGGTGAATCATCTCTCCTGGGAGGGTGGCTTCCAGCACTGTGGCATCTGCAGAGTGGCAGGAAGTGTCTGAATTCATCTGAAAGTGATTTCTATCTACACATGCTTTTCCAATTTCATCAGGCCTCGTTCTGCTCCATTCCAAGTGACATGATCAAATACGGCAAAACAAAAGAAAGATTGATTTATAAAAAGTTTCCCTTTGACCTCACAGACTTTTGAAGGAACTGTGAGGGCAAACTATTAAAGTGTAAAAGTTTTGCTTCCTAATGAAGGTCTTAAGAAAAAAAAAAAAAAATGTAAAGCAAACATTTGTGCATTTGAAACCTCAGCAGATTGTTGAAAAAGTGTTGTGTGTTTCTGGCTTGCTAATTTTCCCCATGACGTTTCTCTTCCATCCTCCGGGTTAGTCCTCAGGATGCTAGGAATCTGTCATAAATGAAATTTTCTCATCTAGACTAGATTATCAGGGTTACAGCAATGTGAACACAACAGGAGCTATTTCAGTGTTTACTATATACAAAGTAAAAAGAATCGGGAGTTCCTGAATTTAGAGTACAGATTTGAGCCAATCGGTTGGGGGTGTCACATGTCAGACACCTACCGATCTCATATTGATAACTTACCCTGTGGATAAGTCATTAGTTGTTAGGTTCCGGAAAACCCCTTTAACATCAGAAAGTTTTGTAGACACAATGATATTTCCCATTATCCCCTTCAGACTAATTGACAATGAATAGACTAGTTGTGCACAGGGGAGATGACTTCTGAGCTCAGAAGGGATCAGGGGGGGTTCTACTGGTTGGACCACTCCTATCTTATGTGACAAACAGATACCTGTCCTGTGGATTGGTGGTAACTATAATTTGGTACAAATTTTATAATTGCAGATATATTTAACAAATGGAAGTAGTTTTGTTGGATCCCGCACAAAATGTATAAAGCTGCATCTTTTTATTGCACTGGAAAAGTTTTTGTTCCTTTTAGGAAACAAACCAAAAACTATATTTGTAGTATGTGAGCACTTGCTTACTAATGTAAAAAGAACAAAGAACAGCCATGTCAACCACATTTCATTTTAAAAGTGGGTATTAGACATCAATGCAAAATTATAGGCCATCAATGACTGATAGATGAGGGTCTCACCTCTCTGATCTACTCTTGCCTCCAGAATAGTAGTTACTTGAATCCCCTTTGCTTTCACTGTAAATGTGGAGGTGGATGGAAAAAAGTGCGGTTGTCAAATGTTATCCTAATTGATCAGATATTTATGGCCTTTCCTGTGGTTATGACATAAAAGATGGAAAATACCCTTTAGGGCCTGTACACTAATTGCAGATTTTGCTAATGAGTGGGGAAAAATCTGCACCAAAAACACGTGTAAAAAATGCATAGATGCTCCTATTTTATGCAGCTTTTCTCCCGGCAAGAGATTCAGAAATCATGTAGAAATTTCTGCTCCAAATACGTACCGTTTGCACATGCCCTTATCCTACGTTCCCGTTCCCACAATGAAATTTCAGTGAGTTTTTGATTATGCAGCATTTTTCCACCCATTTAAAAAAATAGGTTACTTGCATTTTTTTTCTAAAATACGCAATGTAAAAAATCTCACCAAAGCCTCGTAGTGGGGATGTAGCCTTAATCTTCTAGCCTTTGGATTGACTGTGTAAATGAAGCTGTTAATGATCGTTCACATGTCAAACTTACATCTACATGACTTTATGAATGCCTCTGAAAAAAAAAGCAGCAACAGAAAAGGATTGGGCAATTGATAAAGACATGGCTGATGTGGCAGGTATGCCAATTTCCTCCCTCTCACAAAAAACATTTGCATTAGATAGATTTATGCAAAATTGATCTAAAGCAGAGGAAAGAATGGAAATAGAAATAAATACAGCAGAATGTAAAAGTTTGGGCATCCCTGGTCAAAATTACTGTTATTGTGAACAGTTAAGCAAGTTGAAGATGAAGTGATCTCTAAAAGGCCTAAAATTAAAGATGTCACGCTTCCTTTGTAATTTAGGGAAAAAAAATGTATATTTTCATCTTTTACAATTTAAGAATTGCAAAAAGGAAAATCGGTGGATGTAAAAATTTTAAATTCTTGTTTGAGGGATTTTCATCCAACCTTCCTTGAAAAAATCTTCCTTTTCTGTGCGTTTCCTGGGTTGTCTTGCATGCACTATTTTGAGATCTAGCCACAGATTTTCAATGATATTCAGAACAGGAGACTGTGAAGGCCATTGTAAAACCTTCAGCTTGCGCCTTCTTGAGGTAGTCTATTGTGGATTTTGACCTGTGTTTAGGATTATTATCCATTTGTAGAAGCCATCCTCTTTTCATCTTCAGCTTTTTTACAGTTCGTGTTGTGTTTGCATCAAGAATTTGTTGAAATTTCATTGAATCCATTCTTCCCTCTACCCGTGAAATATTCCCCTTGCCAATAGCTGGAACACAAACCCGAAGCATGATTGATCCACCCCCATTCATAATTTTTGGTGAAATGTTCTTTTCCTGAGGCCGGGATCACACTACAGCGTAATACGGATGAGTGCTAAGCGATAAAAAATCGCATAGCACTCGGACCAATGTTAATCTATGGGGCAGCTCCCATCATCCGTTTTTTTCTCGTCCGTATTATACTTGAGTGAAATCGCAGCATGCTACGATTGTCCACGTATCTCAGCCGAGAAACGCCAATGCAAGTCTATAGTGGTGAGAAAAAAAATCGCACAGCACACTGACCATGCATGTGACTTGCGAGAAATTCACAGGCATTGGGCAGGTGACAGGAAATTGGCTCATCCATTATTTGCTCATTTTGCAAGTGTGTGAGAAAATCTCACCATACGGATGACATCCGGATACTTTTTTGAGAAAAAAAGCATCCTGGCATTGCACACGGATGACATACGGATCACCATACTGAGAACATTTGTACGATTCTCGGCAGACAAAATTAGACAGATTTTTTTATACATTGTGTGTGACTTCAGCCTGACATTGTGTCTTTTTTTTCTCCACACATGCCTTTGATCATTGTGGACAATCAGTTCTATTTTAACCTAATTGGTCCACAGGACTTGTTTCCAAAATACATCAGGCTTGTCTAGATGTTTTTTGCTTACTTCTGACCTGAATTTTATGGTGCGGAGGCAGATGTTTTCTTCTGATGACTCTACCATGAAGACCATATTTGTGCAGGTGTCTCTGAACAGTAGAACAGTGTACTGTACCACAACTCCAGAGTCTGCTAAATCTTTCTGAAAGTCTTTTGCAGTCAAGCGCGGGGTTCTGATTTGTATCTCTAGCAATCCTACAAGCAGCTCTCATTGAAATTTTATTTGGTCTTCCAGACCTTATCTTGACCTCCACTGTTCCTGTTAACTGCCATTTCTTCATTACATTTCGAACTGAGAAAAGGCAACTTGAATATTTTTTGCTATCTTCTTATAGCCTTGTTCTGTGTTTGTGTTCCTTCACTATTTTCTTTTTTAGAATGCTAGGCAACTGCTTAGAAGAACAAATGGCTGCATTTTTTGGCACAAGGCTAGAGGAGGAATTTCTTTTTAAATGTAAAAGATGAAAAAAAAATTATATATAAGAAAGAAAAAAACAGTAACTGAAAAAATGACAACAGTTGGGTGCAGGGCTTCATAGGTACATACTAGTCCTTACAGTAGCGAAAATGAGGAAGCCGCACACCATTACTTTATAGCAAAAAGGTGTTTTAACCGCTGTCATCGGACGTACTATTCCGTCCATGTGGGATGGGCCCTACTTCCCAAGGATGGAATAGTACGTCCAGCGCGATCGGCGGTGCTCACAGGGGGAGCGCGGCTGATTGCGGCCGGGTGTCAGCTGACTATCGCAGCTGACATCCGGCACTATGTGCCAGGAGCGGTCACGGACCGCCCCCAGCAAATTAACCCCCGGCACGCTGCGATCAAACATGATCGCACTGTGCTGGTGGTATAGGGAAGCATCGCGCAGGGAGGGGGCTCCCTGCGGGCTTCCCTGAGACGATCGGTACAAGGCGATGTGCTCACCTTGTACCGAGCGTCTCCTCCCTGCAGTTCCCGGATCCAAAATGGCCACGGGGCTGCATCTGGGTCCTGCAGGGAGGTGGCTTCACAGCGCCTGCTCAGAGCAGGCGCCGGGAAGCCTCCCTGCTGTGCTGTGTGATCGACGATCTGACACCGTGCACAGCAAAGTGTCAGATCGGCGATCTGTCACTTTACTGTGATGCCCCCCCTGGGGCAAAGTAAAAATGTAAAAAAAAATAAATTCCTAAATAAATAATAATAATAAAAAAATATCGTTCCAATAAATACATTCCTTTAGCTAAATAAAAATAAAAAAACATTAAAAGTACACATATTTAGTATCGCCGCGTCCGTAACGACCCGACCTATAAAATTGTCCCACTAGTTAACGCCTTCAGTGAACACCGTAAAAAAAAATAAAAAAAAAGAGGCAAAAAACAACGCTTTATCATACCACCGAACATAAAGTGGAATAACATGCGATCAAAAAGACGGAAATAAATAACCATGGTACCGCTGAAAACGTCATCTTGTCCCACAAAAAACGAGCTGCCATACAGCATCATCAGCAAAAAAATAAAAAAGTTATAGCCCTCAGAATAAAGCGACGCAAAAATAATTATTTTTTCTATAAAATAGTTTTTATCGTATACAAGTGCCAAAACATAAAAAAAGATATAAATGAGGTATCGCTATAATCGTACTGACCCGAAAAATAAAACTGCTTTATCCATTTTACCAAACGCGGAACAGTATAAGCGCCCCCCCCAAGAAATTTATGAATTGCTGGTTTTTGGTCATTCTGCCTCACAAAAATCGGAATAAAAAGCGATCAAAAAATGTCAAGTGCCCGAAAATGGTACCAGTAAAAACATCAACTCGTCCCGCAAAAAACATGACCTCACATGACTCTGTGGACCAAAATATGGAATAATTATAGCTCTCAAAATGTGGAGACGCAAAAACTATTTTTTGCAATAAAAAGTATCTTTTAGTATGTGACACCTGTCAATCATACAAATCCACTAAAAAACCCACTATAAATAGTAAATCAAGCCCACCATTATCACCCCCTTATTTAGGGAAAAATAATAAAATAAAAAAAAGTATTTATTTCAATTTTCCCATTAGGGTTAGGGATGGGGCTAAAGCTAGGGTTAGGCCGGGATCACACATGCGAGAAACACGTCCGTGTCTCGCATGTGAAACCCAAGCTCTGGCGCCGGCACTTGGGAGCGGAGCGTGCAGCTCCATGTGTTCCTATGCGGCCGCACGCTCCGCTCCAGTGCCGGCGCCAGAGCTTGGGTTTCACATGCGAGACACAGACGTGTTTCTCGCATGTGTGATCCCGGCCTTAGGGTTTGGATTACATTTACGGTTGGGATTAGGATTAGGGATGTTTCAGGGTTAGGGGTGTGGTTAGGGTTATGGTTGGGATTAGGGTTAGGGGTGTGTTGGAGTTAGGTGTGTGGTTAGGATTGTGATTAGGGTTATGGGTGTGTTAGGGTTAGGGGTATGGTTGGGATTAGTGTTACGGGCATGTTCGGGTTAGGGGTGTGGTTAGGGTTATGGTTAGGGTTTGGGATTAGGGTTAGAGGTGTGTTTGGATTAGGGTTTCAGTTAGAATTGGGGGGTTTCCACTGTTTAGGCATATCAGGGGCTCTCCAAATGCGACATGGCATCCCATCTCAATTCTAGTCAATTTTGCATTGAAAAGTCAAATGGTGTTCTTTCCCTTCCGAGCTCTGCCATGCGCCCAAACAGTGGTTTACCTCCACATATGGGGTATCAGCGTACTCAGGACAAATTGTACAACAACTTTTGAGGTCCAGTTTCTCCTGTTACTCTTGGTAAAATAAAACAAATTGGAGCTGAAGTAAAAAAATTTTGTGAAAAAAGTTAAATGTCCATTTTTTGTTAAACATTCCAAAAATTCCTGTGAAACACCTGAAGGGTTAATAAACTTTTTGAATGTGGTTTTGAGCACCTTCAGGGGTGCAGTTTTTACAATGGTGTCACACTTGGGTATTTTCTTTCTTATAGACCCCTCAAAGTGACTTCAAATATGATGTGGTCCCTAAAAAAACAATGGTGTTGTAAAAATGAGAAATTGCTGGTCAACTTTTAACCCTTATAACTCCCTAACAAAAAAAATGTTGGTTCTAAAATTGTGCTGATGTAAAGTAGACATGTGGGAAATGTTACTTATTAAGTATTTTGTGTGACATATCTCTGTGATTTAAGGGCATACCAAATTCAAATTTGGAAAATTGCGAAATTTTCTAAATTTTCACCAGATATCCATTTTTTTTCACAAATAAATGCAGGTAATATCCAAGAAATTTTACCACTATCATGAAGTACAATATGTCACAAGAAAACTGTCAGAATCATCAGGATCCATTGAAGCATTCCAGAGTTATAACCTCATAAAGGGACAGTGGTCAGAATTGTAAAAATTGGCTCAGTCATTAACGTGCAAATCACCCTTGGGGGTAAAGGGGTTAATTTATTTTGCTTATGAAGTTACATCACATTGGAAAAAGTATTCTTTATGTTCCCCTTCAGCATGCTCATAGCTATTTATAATGCATAAATCTCTACAGGTGTGGTGAAATGTGCATGTGCATTATAACTGGAAATTTGCAAAGGAATTGCTTCACGTTATAGATATTTGTCCTATTGATTTCGCGACTGATGTAAATGATCATTTATAGGAACAACAAACAGCTGGATTTCTAGTCTTCACTGACTTGCCAAGTCAATATCTGATTTTGAGTTGACAGTCCCAGCATGTAGCATGAACATAGGTACTGTGGTCTTAATCCTATTCATGCATACTAAAGAAACCTTATCCAGACCTTTATAGTCAGTTTTTTCCATTTAAAAGAATGCAGAATGCAGCAGTTTGATTAATGCAATCTTAGAGGACCCTTCACCAGATTTTTCATGTTGAACTGGAAACAGTGTAGTAGTGGCTAACAGAGCAAAACATGAACTTTTTAAAAAAATGTTTACCTCTTTGTGGTGTTATCAGTATTTGGTACTTAATGAGTTAACTTGAAGTTGAAGTGGGTGTTAAACAGTTTTTTAGTGGGGGGGGCATGTTCTTTTTACTTTTGAGTGTTCCTGCCTACTTGAGTTTGCATTATAGGGGAGCAGTACACACCCCCAGCGAAATCTATCTGACAACACTCACTTGGCTTTAAAAAAAAAAAAAAAAAGTTAACTCATTAGTTGTGAAATACATTTAATTGCTAATATCTTCACCAAAAAAGATACAACTTTTTTCTTTTTTTAAATTTTGCATTTGCTCTGTAGCCACAATGACCTCGTGTCCAGTTCATCATATAGGAAAGATATATATCTTGGTACCGTGTTAGCCAGTGGATAGAAAAATATTTAGAATTGAGAGTCCTCAGTGGTTGATACCTTTTAATGGTGAACTGAAAAGATGGTAACAAATTGCAAGCTTTCGAGACTACTCGGGTCTCTTCATCAGGCATAGACTAATAGAAGTTCTGAAGAATCACATGTTTATGCACAACACATCACAGAAAAATGCCATAGATAAGACAGGTGACATGAAGCAGAATTGCCAGTATGTGAGTGATAAATAGTTATGTCCATAAATATTGGAACAATTCATAGATAAGGAATGTTTTATTGTTCTCTGATTGGGGTCTGGTTCTGTTATGATGACCCCACATGGTCTGAGGAGCAAATTCCTTAGTTGATGTAAAAAGACATAAATCCATGCGACACCTTCATTCCTGCACTGAGTGTGTCAAAGGTCATCATCAGTTTATATTCCCAGATCCTTCTGTCTTGCTGAGATTTGAAGTTACCTTTTAATACAAGTAATTTCATGTCCACAATGTTATGATTGGGGAGACAATAATGTTTTGCCACAGGTAGATCCATTCTTTTTTCTCTTATTGTATGGCGATGAGAGTTCATCCTTGTTCTCAGTTTCTGCCCTGTCTCCCGTACATACAGACCCCCAGTTGGACATTTAGTACAAATAATTAAGTACACCACATTAGAAGTGACGCATCTGAAAGTACCTGGAATCTTGTAGTTCTGATGTGATGGCAGTTCAACATGAAAAGTTTGGTGAAAGGTCCTTTTAAAGTATCACTAGAGGGTCTCTTAGGGTGCTTTCACACACAGAGATTTTGCTGGTATATGTCGCCAAAAATGCTGAGGCTAGATGTTTATTGAAAGTCTATAGAAAGTGTTGAATGTACTACAAGTACTTTTTTTCCTGTGACATTTGCCTTCACTTGCTTTTTTTGTTGCTCAGTAGTTTTTGGGGTTTACAGATGCAACATGCAGTATAATGATTGTTTGTTAATTTTAATTTTTTTACTAATTTTTTTTTTACTAGAACTATCTGAATGTTTGCCCCTGTGAAAATAAAACCACTTATATTCACCTCCCATGCCGGCCCAATTGTAGCTGTGTCAGGACTTGCGTTCCTGTTGCTCAGGTGCAGTTGTTATGACACGTGAGCCCTTCGCCCCATTAGTGCTGGCTTCACTGTCCCCGAATTTGGACGTATTAGGAAGTGAGCGTCCAGCCTCGGATCTTACTACTTGATCACTTATACTTCTGAAGGCAGGGACAGTGACACCAGCACTGATTGGGCTCAGGGCTGACCTGTCGTAGCAACCGCACATGAGCCCCGGGAACGCAAGTGTTGACACTGCTGGAATAGCGCTGGCACGGGAAATGAATAGAAGTGTTATTTTCAAGGGTTTAAACATTCAGATCGAGAATATCTTTTTTTTTTGTTTCCTTCATGCAGGTATTTTGGCCTAAAAATATGTTTGCGATTGGGTTTCATTAAATGTTTAAGGGTTGCAGACTGAGGTAACAAAGTCTGTAAAATCCAATGTGCAGTAAAAGACAAAATCTGTGCGTGAGCTTACATCTTATTCTTTATAGAGCTTACATCTTATTCTTTATATCGTTCCCTGTCTGAATGAGCTCACTGATAGATTCTTATTTATAGGTATTGTCCATAAATAACATATTAATGATCTATCTTTTAGATAGATCATCAATAGAGATGGGCAGATCAATTAATGGGATTCTGATTTACTGACTTTGTCCAGGCTCTTTGACCATTGGACGGGGCTCTGTGAATCTCTTATCTTCCGGGGTCCACAGCTTGTGATTAGCCAGTCTGGTACAAGGTCATATGTGCGTCACACATATGAAATTATGATGTCTTGCCAGTTGGGTAAGAAACCTGTGAGCCTCCCATTCAGTGACTAGAGACCAGTGATTTGACTGATGGACTGGAGTCCCATGAATCGATCTGACCAGCTAACTCTAGTCAACACTATCTGATGTCAGAGGTTGGACCCCATGGATCGACTGTTGTGTGCCAGTAGTGGTTGGATGTAAACCATGCATGAAGGTAAAACAGTGTGGTCCCATACTTTTAGTGGTCACTCCCAGGTACTGACCTTATATCCTACTCAGGTGAATTGGAGATTGCTGTTTTTCAACGCATCCGCTGCCCCATTGTGAGGTGCGGGGAGGCGGGGGCGGAGTTCCGGCCGCGCATGCGTGGTCGGAAATGCTGCAGACGACGCACCAAAAAACGTTACATGCAAAGTTTTTTGGTGGCAACGGTCCAACGCAACACGACGCAACCGTCGCACGACGGTTGCGACGTGTGGCAATGCATCGCACTGCTTCGCTAATGCAAGTCAATGGAGAAAAAACGCATCCTGCAAGCACTTTTGCAGGATGCGTTTTTCTTCAAAACGACGCATAGCGACGTGCAGTGCACAACGCTAGTGTGAAAGTAGCCTAAGAGGGACTCAATCAGCACAGAATGACTGTTCAAACCAAGTACAGGCACTCGGTGCATCATAGCGGGGTCAATTATTTAAACACACCTTACCACCTGCTTCCATCTATCCCACCCTTCTCTGGCTCTTTGAAGCCAAAAAAGAGGGGAAAAAAGCAGGTAGGAAGATGTATTTACATGATTGGCCCCACCGTGAAGCGCCAAGTTGCAGGATTTAGTTTGAACAGTCAATCTGTGCTGACAGCGTCCCTTTAAGTACACCTTTCCACCTACTTGTGCATGAAAATGTTTTGCCTAACTAAGGGTGCAGCCATGCACCTTTACTTGGTTTGAATAATATTTTGAATTGAGAGTCCTCAGTGGTTGATACCTTTTAATGGCTAACTGAAAAGATGGCAACAAATTGCAAGCTTTTGAGACTATGGTGGCTCAGTGGATAGCACTGCAGCCTTGCAGCGCTAGGGTCCTGGGTTCAAATCCCACCAAGGACAACATCTGTAAGGAGTTTGTATGTTCTCCCCGTGTTTGCGTGGGTTTCCTCCCACATTCCAAAGGCATACTGATAGGGAATTTAAATTGTGAGCCCCACTGGGGACAGCGATGATAATGTGTGCAAAGTGTAAAGCGCTGCGGAATATGTTAGCGCTATATAAAAAATAAAGATTATTATTATTAGTCACGCCTCTTCATCAGGCATAGACTAATACAACATCTGAAGAATCACATATTTATACACAACACAGAACAGAAGTGTCATTATGGGAGAGTGATAAACAGTTGTGTCCATAAATATTGAAACAGTTGGTTTGAATAGTCATTCTGTGCTGACAGTCCCTTTTTAAAGAGACTGTCAGCACAGAATGACTGTTCCATCAAAGTACAGGCGCTCAGTGCTTCACGGCAGAGCCAGTCATTTATATACACCTTCCCACCTGATTGAGGAAGCAAAGCAGGTGGAAAGGTGTATTTGAATGACTGGCTCTGCCGTGAAGCACAGAGCGCCTGCACTTTGCTGGAACAGTCATTCTATACTGGCAGAGTCCCTGTAATCTCAATATGCAGCCAGCATTGTGTAGTGAAAAAACAGCTTTAACCCCTTCATGACCTTGGGATTTTCCATTATTCCGTGTTCGTTTTTCGCTCCCCTCCTTCCCAGAGCCATAACTTTTTTATTTTTCCATCAATATGGCCATGTGAGGGCTTATTTTTTGCGGGACGAGTTTTACATATTTTACGGGACGAGTTTATATATATAGCATGCATACAAGGACAGGGATTAGGAGCCATTCATACAGGGATGGAGAGCCATGCATACAAGGACAGGGACGGGGAGCCATGCATACCAGTCATTAAAACGTTTTGTGTATAGCATGTTTAATAATTAACTATAGACCTTTAAAACCTCATTTTACCACATAAAAAGGAATTTAAAATATGAATATTAAGCAGCATTTTTGCAGCTGCCAATTCTACACTAAATTATACAAATTGTTCTGCAGGTTTCACTGCAGGAATGCAGGCTTACCGCAAGTTTCATTGCAAAAGATGAAATCCACAATGTCTATCTTATCCACAACCCTGGAAATCTAATCCTGATCCAACCTGAGTGAACATACCCTTGGGCTTGTTTTCCCATATGTCAATGGCTCATTCTGGCAAAATTGTGACCCTAATAATAACTACAGGATTTATGAAAATCTATCAGTGTTGACCTCAGCCTTGGATACAAATGAGTCACATGATATGCAGGGCCAATTTTAGACAAAGTGGGGCACTGGGCCTAAGATTAAAGTGAGGCCCCAAATGCTAACATATGGCACCATCACACAGAAACATGTTGGTTGTATTTACATGAGCTGAGTTCAGGCTGTTAAATAAGTGAGATCAACAATATTTAAAGGGGTTCTCCACTGCTAGGACAACCCCTTCTTGATCAAAATGTTAGGCCCTCATAAAATAATAAAGCTTATTCTCATCTCCCATGCTGGCACTGTTTCCACAATATCGGCACTCGCTCTCCCCAGTGTTCTCGTGTGGTGTTGTGACATGTGATGTCAGCACCCAATCAGCACAGGTGTCACTGTCTCTACCTTTGGACAAACCGACAGTGAAGAGGAAGTCTGGGATGCAGCTGATCTCGTACTTCATCTTCCTGCTCAATTTGACAGGAGATGGTGACATTGATGCCAGCACTGATTGGGTGCCGGCGTCGCATGTCCCAAGACTCCCAACAATAGCACGGGAGCCCTGGGAGACAGTGTCGACAGCTTTATTATTTTATTGGGGCCAAGCGAGAGGTATGAGAATAAGTTGTTCAAGTAGTGGCCTCTTTACACTGCCTGAGGAAGAATGATGGGCACAGAACGATCCCTAGTAGATCAATCAGTCCCCATATCAGTATCAGGTTATCATAGAGGCCGATACAGTTAAAATTAATGAAGGAGGACAGAGTGTCAGGTGACGATCCCTCTACCATCATTCCCCCTCTGCTTCTGATGCAGCGGGTGCGATGATGTCATGTCAACGTGAGCCACTCTTTGCCGAGCAGTGGAACTGCTGAGAAATCACACTGCAGAGACCGGAGCAGTGGGCGAACGGGGAGAGGTATTGTATTTATTTATTTTTAAATCATTGAGCACACGGTGTTAGGGCTGGCGGAACACACCAAGTAAATATAGATTATAGATGTTATTTGTTATGATCTGGTGACCTTGGAGCCACATGAGAGACTTTCTCAGGAGTAGGTGGTACCTGTACTGACCGGAAACCCTAATCTAACACCGCAACTAGAAGTAGCCGTGGGATGTACCTAACACGTCCTAGACATCTCGACACAGCCGGAGGACTAAATACCCCTAGATGGAAATGGGAATTCTATCTTGCCTCAGAGCAGAACCCCAAAGGATAGGCAGCCCCCCACAAATATTGACTGTGAGTATAAGAGGAAAGACAACACGCAGGCAGAAAAACAGGATTTAGCAAAAGAGGCACTTCTAGCTAAATAGAAAAGGATAGGACAGAATTCTAAGCGGTCAGTATTAAAATCCTAAAAACATCCACAGCAGATAATACAAATATTCCACATCTAACTAAAGACATAGAAAGTATATCTGCATCTCCTGAGAATCCAGCATGACTGAAAAATCCAAACAAAGTCTAAGCTGGACAAACACAATAAATTGCACTGAATTGCAAAGCACACTGCATGTGTGCACAGAGACAAAAAAACAGACACTTATCTTAGCTGAATTTGCAGCAGGGCATGAGGAGCCAGAGAGAGATGCAACCCCTCCAAGTACAATGGACAACTGGCACAGACTCATGGATCCTGCACACCTAAATACCTAATAGAGCTGCAATCAGCAGAAACACCTGCCCGGATTACAACCCCAAGACAACTGCACTACCACCAACAACCACCGGAGGGAGCCCAAGAGCAGAATTCACAACAGTACCCCCCCCTTGAAGAGGGGTCACCGAACACTCACCAGAGCCCCCAGGCCGATCAGGACGAGCCAGATGAAAGGCACGGACCAAATCAGCAGCATGGACATCAGAGGCAAAAACCCAAGAATTATCCTCCTGGCCATAATCCTTCCATTTGACAAGGTACTGAAGCCTCCGCCTCAAAAAGCGAGTATCCAAAATCTTCTCAACCACATACTCCAACTCCCCATCAACCAACACAGGGGCAGGAGGATCAACAGAGGGAACAACGGGCACCACATATTTCCGCAATAAAGATCTATGGAAAACATTATGGATGGCAAAAGAGGCCGGAAGGGCCAAACGAAAAGACACCGGATTGATAATCTCAGAAATCCCATAAGGACCAATAAACCAAGGCTTAAACTTAGGGGAAGAAACCTTCATAGGAACATGACGGGAAGACAACCAGACCAAATCCCCAACCCGAAGCCGGGAACCAACACACTGACCACGGTTAGCAAAACGCTGAGCCTCCTCCTGAGACAACACCAAATTGTCCACCACATGAGCCCAAATCTGCTGCAACCTGTCAACCACAGAATCCACATCAGGACAATCAGAAGGCTCAACCTGCCCCGAAGAAAAACGAGGATGAAAACCAAAATTACAAAAGGGCGAAACCAAGGTAGCCGAACTAGCCCGATTATTAAGGGCAAACTCGGCCAATGGCATGAAAGCCACCCAATCATCCTGATCAGCAGACACAAAGCATCTCAAATAAGTTTCCAAAGTCTGATTAGTTCGCTCGGTCTGGCCATTTGTCTGAGGATTAAATGCGGAAGAAAAATACAAATCAATACCCAGCCTAGCACAAAAGGCCCGCCAAAACCTAGAAACAAACTGGGTACCTCTGTCAGACACAATATTCTCCGGAATACCATGCAAACGAACCACATGCTGAAAAAACAACGGAACCAAATCAGAAGAGGAAGGCAACTTAGGCAAAGGCACCAAATGAACCATCTTAGAAAACCGGTCACAAACAACCCAGATAACCGACATCCTCTGGGAAACCGGAAGATCTGAAATAAAATCCATAGAAATATGCGTCCAGGGCCTCTCAGGGACCGGCAAAAGCAACCCACTAGCATGGGAACAACAAGGCTTGGCCCGTGCACAAGTCCCACAGGACTGCACAAAAGAACGCACATCACGCGACAAAGAAGGCCACCAAAAGGACCTACCAACCAAATCTCTGGTACCAAAAATACCAGGATGGTCAGCCAACACAGAACAATGAACCTCAGAAATCACTCTACTAGTCCATCTATCAGGAACAAACAGTTTCCCCACTGGACAGCGGTCAGGTTTGTCAGCCTGAAATTCCTGCAGAACCCGTCGCAAATCAGGGAAAATGGCAGAAAGGACCACCCCTTCCTTCAGAATGCCGACCGGCTCAAGTACCTCAGGAGGATCAGACAAAAAACTCCTAGAGAGGGCATCAGCCTTAATATTCTTAGAACCCAGAAGATACGAAACCACAAAATCAAAACGGGAGAAAAACAGGGACCATCGAGCCTGTCTAGGATTCAGCCGTTTGGCAGATTCGAGGTAAATCAGATTTGTATGATCGGTCAAGACCACAATACGGTGCTTGGCTCCCTCAAGCCAATGTCGCCACTCCTCAAACGCCCACTTCATAGCCAACAACTCCCGATTGCCGACATCGTAATTGCGTTCAGCAGGCGAAAACTTACGGGAAAAGAAGGCACACGGTTTCATCAAGGAACCATCAGAATTCCTCTGAGACAAAACGGCCCCTGCCCCAATCTCAGAAGCATCAACCTCAACCTGAAACGGAAGAGAAACATCTGGCTGACGCAACACCGGGGCAGAAGTAAATCGGCGTTTAAGCTCCTGAAAGGCAGAGACAGCCACAGAGGACCAATTCGTTACATCAGCGCCTTTCTTCGTCAAATCGGTCAGGGGTTTAACCACACTGGAGAGGTTAGCAATGAAACGACGATAAAAATTAGCAAAGCCCAAAAATTTCTGAAGGCTCTTCACGGATGTGGGCTGAATCCAATCATGAATGGCCTGAACCTTAACCGGATCCATCTCTATAGATGAGGGAGAAAAAATGAAGCCCAAAAAAGAAACCTTCTGCACTCCAAAGAGACATTTAGACCCCTTCACAAACAAAGCATTGTCACGAAGGATCTGAAATACCATCCTGACCTGTTTCACATGAGACTCCCAATCATCGGAAAAAATTAAGATGTCATCCAAATATACAATCATGAATTTATCAAGATAATTCCGGAAGATATCATGCATGAAGGACTGAAAAACAGATGGAGCATTAGAGAGCCCGAATGGCATCACAAGGTATTCAAAATGGCCTTCGGGCGTATTAAACGCAGATTTCCATTCGTCACCCTGCTTAATACGAACAAGATTATATGCCCCCCGAAGGTCAATTTTAGTAAACCAACTAGCCCCCTTAATCCTGGCAAACAAATCGGAAAGCAAAGGTAAAGGGTATTGAAACTTTACCGTGATCTTATTCAAGAGGCGATAATCAATACAGGGTCTCAAGGAGCCATCCTTCTTAGCAACAAAAAAAAATCCCGCTCCCAACGGTGAAGAAGATGGCCGAATATGCCCTTTCTCCAAAGACTCCTTAACATAACTCCGCATGGCGGTATGTTCCGGCACAGACAGGTTGAAAAGTCGGCCCTTAGGAAACTTACAGCCTGGAATCAAGTCAATAGCACAATCACAGTCCCTATGCAGTGGAAGGGAACTGGACTTGGGCTCATCGAATACATCCTGAAAATCAGACAAAAACTCTGGAACTTCAGAAGAGGAGGAAGAGGAGATTGACATCACAGGAACGTCATTATGAACCCCCTGACAACCCCAACTAGTCACAGACATAGACTTCCAATCCAACACAGGATTATGTATCTGCAACCATGGAAACCCCAGCACAATAGCATCATGCAAATTATGCAACACCAGAAAACGACAATCTTCCTGATGGGCTGGCGCCATGCACATGGTCACCTGTGTCCAAAACTGGGGTTTATTTTTAGCCAAAGGTGTAGCATCAATGCCCCTTAAAGGAATAGGGTTCTGCAAAGACTGCAAGGGGAAACCACAATGCCTGGCAAATTCAAAGTCCATTAAGTTCAAAGTGGCGCCTGAATCCACAAACGCCATGACAGAAAATGACGACAATGAGCAGATCAAGGTCACAGATCAGATAACAGAAATTTAGGTTGTACAGTTCCGATGGTAACTGAACTAGCGATTCTCTTTGTACGCTTTGGGCAGACTGAAATGACATGAGAAGCATGGCCACAATAAAAACACAACCTATTCTGATGTCTGAATCCTTGTTGTTCCGTTCTAGACAGAATCCTATCACACTGCATAGGCTCAGGCATCTGCTCTGAGGACAACGCCACAGCGCGCACAGTTCTGCACTCCCGCAAGCGCCGATCGATCTGAATGGCCAGAGACATAGAATCACTCAGACCAACAGGCGTGGGAAACCCCACCATAACATCTTTAACAGATTCAGAAAGACCCTTTCTGAAAATTGCCGCCAAAGCATTCTCATTCCATTTGGTCAGCACAGACCATTTTCTAAATTTCTGACAATACAATTCTGCCACTTCTTGACCCTGAGACAGGGCCAACAAGGTCTTCTCCGCTTGATCCACAGAATTTGGTTCATCATATAATAATCCTAGAGCCTGAAAAAAGGCATCTACATTAAGCAAGGCCGGATTCCCAGATTCCAGGGAAAATGCCCAATCCTGAGGGTCGCCACGCAGCAGAGAGATGACAATTTTAATCTGCTGAATGGGATCACCAGAGGAACGAGGCTTCAGTGCAAAAAACAGTTTACAGTTGTTTTTGAAACTCAAAAATTTGGACCTGTCCCCAAAAAACAAATCAGGAGTAGGAATCCTAGGCTCCAAAAGCGGAGTCTAAGCAATATAATCAGAAATACCTTGTACCCTAGCAGCAAGCTGGTCTACACGAGAAACTAATCCCTGAACATCCATGCTAGCACAAGACTCCTCAGTCACCCAGAGGAAAAGAGGGAAGAAAAGACAAAGCAGGCTACAGAAAAAAAAATGGCTCTTTCTTCCCTTCTTCTGAGATGCATTTAACTCATTGTTAGCCAGTTGTACTGTTATGATCTGGTGACCTTGGAGCCGCATGAGAGACTTTCTCAGGAGTAGGTGGTACCTGTACTGACCGCAAACCCTAAACTAACACCGCAACTACAAGTAGCCGTGGGATGTACCTAACACGTCCTAGACATCTCGACACAGCCAGAGGACTAAATACCCCTATAGATGGAAATGGGAATTCTATCTTGCCTCAGAGCAGAACCCCAAAGGATAGGCAGCCCCCCACAAATATTGACTGTGAGTATAAGAGGAAAGACACACGTAGGCAGAAAAACAGGAAAGAGGCACTTCTAGCTAAATAGAAAAGGATAGGACAGAATTCTAAGCGGTCAGTATTAAAATCCTAAAAACATCCACAGCAGATAATACAAATATTCCACATCTAACTATAGACATAGAAAGTATATCTGCATCTCCTGAGAATCCAGCATGACTGAAAAATCCAAACAAAGTCTAAGCTGGACAAACACAATAAATTGCACTGAATTGCAAAGCACACTGCATGTGTGCACACAGACAAAAATCCAGACACTTATCTTAGCTGAATTTGCAGCAGGGCATGAGGAGCCAGAGAGAGATGCAATCCCTCCAAGTACAATGGACAACTGGCACAGACTCATGGATCCTGCACACCTAAATACCTAATAGAGCTGCAATCAGCAGAAACACCTGCCCGGATTACAACCCCAAGACAACTGCACTACCACCAACAACCACCGGAGGGAGCCCAAGAGCAGAATTCACAACAGTTATTATTGGTGCATTCGCAGCCCGGGGTCCACCGTGCAGGAGGAGAACCTGCTGCTAGCAAATGGCACTATATGGCGGCATAAGCGAGCTCTGTTACTTCACGGAGTCGCCGTGATAGAAAAGCACTGTGTCCTGTTAAGCTCACAGGAGTTCACAGCTAACTGCTGAGCTGATAGCAGTCAGTGGTCATGCAGTCAGAGAAGCACACAAACAATTCCTCACCAGAGGTGCTGGTATTCTAGTGGCTTATTTCAGCCGGGCCCTGAATTACATGCAAACAAACTCCTCACCGGAGGTGCCAGTATTCTAGTGGCTTATTTCAGCCGGGCCCTGACCACAAGCATACATGACCACACTGGCACAAAACACATGACAAAGATTGATACTAGCACATGGCTGTGGGGCCATGCAAACCTTTTATAGTTGCAGCAACTTCACGACCTCCTAGAGGACCAATGGGAGTTGCTTCAGGACCTGAGCGTGAGACCCCTGACCTCCAATGAGAGGTCTTCCTTTTGGGCATGCTCAGAAGGGAGAAAGCAGGACTTAGTCCCAGAAGCGAGTCCTCGCCGCTGACCAGTACTAGCTATAATGGCAGAGCCTGGAAGAACAGCAGTATCCAGACGCAGAGTATCTGCCTGAGCCAGACGCTGGGACTGATGTCTCCGCTGAGCAGGCTCCACTGTGGCTGGAGAAGAATGGGAGACTGCAGCAGAGATGGCTCGAGAGTCTCCCTGTGCAGAGGCGGGAACTTGACCCCTAACACATGGTGGCTATAATGCTTGAGGAATGTGAGGTGTGCATTATGCTATGTGGGGGCTGCATTGCACTGTATGGAGAAGGTGCTGGCGACGGGCCCCATGATGGCTGTGTGGTGTGCTGCTATTAATGGCACACTGAGTGGGGGAGTGGGGGCTCTAGGCAAATGCCTAGTTTGCCTGCCCCTAATGCCAGCCCTGATGAGATGAAGGGAAGACCTGTCTTGCTTATGGGTTTGTACGTGTTGCTTTTGGGTCTAGTACATGGGTCTCAAACTCGGCCTGGTAAATGGTCAGGACATCAAAAAAATTGAATTGTATGGGCTGAATTCTTTATGGATCGATATAGCATTTTCAGTTGTACCATTTTTTTCTGTAAGACCTTTTGATAATGTTTTGGAACATTTTTGGCATTTTTTTTTATTTATGGTGTTGTAATGCAGCAGTGTTCACACAGTGCGGTAGAGAGGCAGTGACCCAGGTTAGTACAATTTTTAAAGTCTTTATTTTAAAAATTCAGAAAGTAAAGAGAAACGTTATCCTTCAGATCGCATCCGGATCATTCAATACAGTCCGTATCAAACCCGTTGCCATGAGCAAGTTTACCGCTGTACACTCGTGGGTGTGTCAGTTGCGTTGCCTTCTCTGTCCTGTGTTCAGTCTTCACACAGACCTGTAATGCACAGATCTCCCTGTTCAGATGCTTGCAAACAACACACTTACACAGCCAAACCACAACTGAAGTTTAAATGTGAATCATGGACAAGGGCCACTCGCAAAACCCAGAGTGGAGTAAAAGATTCACCCAACTACGTCCCTGCAGATCTCTCTAAAAATAAAAGCTCATGTCGTCAGGTTTTCTTAAATCCATGCTCTGTTTTATTTTGCATTGCAACCACAGGTGCGGCTGTGATTACAATGCACTCGATGTGCATTCTGGGGGACACATAATGACCCTCGTATATGATTTCTCTTATAGTCTCGATGTTTATTGTATGGGTCACAGTTGTACATCTTGGGTCATTACGGATGTGGCGATGTTACTATTTTGTTTACCTCAGTTTTTACACTATATACCATTTTTTGTTGCAAAATATTTTTTCCGTTATTTTTTTTTTATACTTCATTTTACAATAATGTCCTCCATTCTGTCCATTGTCCTGTAATAATGCCCACCATCCTGTAATGTCCCACTATAATATTGTCCTCCTTGGACACTTCACATACATTTTAGAAAGAAGAAAATCGATTCTTCTTGTCTTTCAATCTTTCCTTGCTCCCACGGAGACCAACATCCTCTCCCTCCACGGCAAGGACGGTGCATGGCAGTAAAGTTATGCGCAGCATGCGATAGGCATGGCAACATCAGTTATTGGCCTCTGATAGGCCAGTGGCTGATATAGGTATTGTTGTGCAGAGAGCCAGTGGCTCTCTGTGCCACAATACATTTTATTTCATTGTGTCCGAGGGCTCACATTTAGCTTAAAAATAGCCCTGGCATCAGCAGGCTGCCTGACTCCCAGCGCCGAGTTGCGATGGTCTCCAGAGCTTGGTGTCTGTGGGACGCAGAGTGAAGCCTTAGGGTATGTTTCCACGTTCAGGAAACGCTGTGTGTTTGAAGCTGCGTAGAGCCGCAGCGTCAAACACGCAGCGTCCAGATGTTACAGCATAGTGGAGGGGATTTCATGAAATCCCGTCTCCACTATGCATTAAAAGATGCATGTGGCAGACCCGCGGAAACAGACATGCGACGTGTCTTTTAAGAACGCAGCATGTCCTTACAATGCTGAAACAACGCAAGGACAACGCAGGTGACCTGCCAGTGACCTCAGGTGCAGATTTGGTCAGGATTTTACCTGCATAAAATCCTGACCAAATCCTGATGCAATCCTGAACGTGGACACATACCCTAAGGTGCAGCATGCAGCCATCATGATTGAACTCCTGGTCTACTGTTTTGGATGGGTGCTGTTTTGCATTCTGTATACCTTCCATTAACACATTTTGGATGATTTAGTACTTTCTTTTGATGAAAAACATCCGATTCACCACAAAATATTTGCTACTGCCCATGGTCTGTGTATATATACCAAGATTTATTTTATCTTTTTAAGTACAGTTATATGAAAAAGTTTGGGCACCCCTATTAATCTTAAGCTTAATGTTTTATAAAAATTGTTTTTTTTTGCAACAGCTATTTCAGTTTCATATATCTAATAACTGTTGGACACAGTAATGTTTCTGCCTTGAAATGAGGTTTATTGTACTAACAGAAAATGTGCAATCTGCATTCAAACAAAATTTGACAGGTGCATAAGTATGGGCACCTCACCAGAAAAGTGACAATAATATTTAGTAGATCCTCCTTTTGCAAAAATAACAGCCTCTAGTCACTTTCTGTAGCTTTTAATGAGTTCCTGGATCCTGGATGAAGGTATTTTTGACCATTCCTCTTTACAAAACAATTCCAGTTCAGTTAAGTTTGATGGTCGCCGAGCATGGACAGCCCTCTTCAAATGATCCCACAGATGTTCAATGATATTCAGGTCTGGGGACTGGGATGGCCATTCCAGAACAGTGTAATTGTTCCTCTGCATGAATGCCTGAGTAGATTTGGAGTGGTGTTTTGGATCATTGTCTTGCTGAAAGATCCATCCCCTGCGTAACTTCAACTTTGTTACTGAATCATGAACATTATTGTCAAGAATCTGCTGATACTGAGAGGAACCTATGCAACCCTCAACTTTAACAAGATTCCCGGTGCCGGCATTGGCCACACAGCCCCAAAGCATGATGGAAACTCCACCAAATTTTACTGTGGGTAGCAAGTGTTTTTCTTGGAATGCTGTGTTTTTTTGCCGCTATGCATAACGCCTTTTTGTATGACCAAACAACTCAATCTTGGTTTCATCAGTCCACAGGACCTTCTTCCAAAAAGAAATTGGCTTCTCCAAATGTGCTTTTGCATACCTCAGCCGACTCTGTTTGTGGCGTGCTTGCAGAAACGGCTTCTTTCGCATCACTATCCCATACAGCTTCTCCTTGTGCAAAGTGCGTTGTATAGTTGACCGATGCACAGTGACACCATCTGCAGCAAGTTGATGCTGCAGCTCTCTGGAGGTGGTCTGAGGATTGTCCTTGACTGATCTCACCATTCTTCTTCTCTGCCTTTCTGATGTTTTTCTTGGCCTGCCACTTCTGGCCTTAACAAGAACTGTACCTGTGTTCTTCCATTTCCTTACTTTGTTCCTCACAGTGGAAATTGACAGGTTAAATCTCTGAGACGGCTTTTTGTATCCTTCCCCTGAACAACTATGTTGAATAATCTTTGTTTTCAGATCATTTGACAGTTGTTTTGAGGAGCCCATGATGCCACTCTTCAGAGGAGATTCAAACAGGAGAACAACTTGCAAGTGGCCACTTTAAGTAGCTTTTCTCATGATTGCATACACCTGGCTATGAAGTTCAAAGCTCAATGAGGTTACAAAACCAAAAAAAGTGCTTTAGTAAGTCAGTAAAAAGTAGGTAGGAGTATTTAAAACAAGAAAATAAGGGTGCCCATATTTATGCACCTGTCAAATTTTGTTTGAATGCAGATTTCCCCTTTTTCTGTTAGGCCGGGGTCACACTAGACCGTAATACGGACGAGTGCTATGCGATAAAAAATCGCATAGCACTCGGCCCAATGTTAATCTATGGTGCAGCTCCCATCATCCGATATTTTCTCCACCATATTCAGGATCCGAGTGAAATCGCAGCATGCTGCGATTGTCAGCGTATCTCGGCCGAGACTCGCCAATGCAAGTCTATGGGTGCGAGAAAAAATCGGATTACACACGGACCATGCGTGTGCATTGCGAGAAATACGCACCGGTGTTAGAGAAAAGCCGGCAATTCAATTGCCGGCTTTTCATTTCTCCTTCCCAAACCCGACAGGATATGAGACATGGTTTACATACAGTAAACCATGTCATATCCCCATTTTTTTGCATATTCCACACTACTAATGTTAGTAGTGTGTATGTGCAAAATGTGGGCGCTGTAGCGTGTCAAATAAAGGGTTAAATTGCGGAAAAAATTGGCGTGGGCTCCCGCGCAATTTTCTCCGCCAGAGTGGTAAAGCCAGTGACTGAGGGCAGATATTAATAGCCTAGAGAGGGTCCATGGTTATTGCCCCCCCCCTGGCTACAAACATCTGCCCCCAGCCACCCCAGAAAAGGCACATCTGGAAGATGCGCCTATTCTGGCACTTGGCCTCTCTTCCCACTCCCGTGTAGCGGTGGGATATGGGGTAATGAAGGGTTAATGTTACCTTGCTATTGTAAGGTGACATTAAGCCAGATTAATAATGGAGAGGCGTCAATTATGACACCTATCCATTATTAATCCAATTGTATGAAATGGTTAATAAAACACACACACATTATTAAAAATTATTTTAATGAAATAAACACAGGTTGTTTTAATATTTTATTGCTCTCTCAATCCACCAGAAGACCCTCGCTTGGCAAAATAATAAACCCACAATATACATACCCTCTGATGAACTGTCAGGTCCCACGAAGTAAATCCATCTGAAGGGGTTACATCATTTTACAGGCAGGAGCTGCGCTAAAGCACTCGCTCGTACCTGTAAACCCCGGGTACTGAATGGGGAAAGCAGGATGATCTGTACTTACATTGAGTCGCGGTGAGGCACTCTCTGCAGGATGAACTCACATGAACTCGAGCGTGGGAACTTTTCCAAGGCTGCAGTTCATGAGAACATCTACCAGAGGGCGCCTCACCGCGACTCAATGTAAGTACAGATCATCCTGCTTTCCATTCAGTACCCGGGGTTTACAGGTACAAGCGAGTGCTTTAGCGCAGCTCCTGCCTGTGAAATGATTTAACCCCTTCAGATGGATTTACTTTGTGGGACCTGACAGTTCCTCAGAGGGTATGTATATTGTGGGTTTATTATTTTGCCAAGCGAGGTTCTTCTGGTGGATTGAGAGAGCAATAAAATATTAAAACAACCTGTGTGTTTATTTCATTAAAATAATTTTTAATAATGTGTGTGTGTTTTATTAACTATTTCATACAATTGGATTAATAATGGATAGGTGTCATAATTGACGCCTCTCCATTATTAATCTGGCTTAATGTCACCTTACAATAGCAAGGTGACATTAACCCTTCATTACCCCATATCCCACCGCTACACGGGAATGGGAAGAGAGAGGCCAAGTGCCAGAATAGGCGCATCTTCCAGATGTGCCTTTTCTGGGGTGGCTGGGGGCAGATGTTTGTAGCCAGGGGGGGGGCAATAACCATGGACCCTCTCTAGGCTATTAATATCTGCCCTCAGTCACTGGCTTTACCACTCTGGCGGAGAAAATTGCGCGGGAGCCCACGCCAATTTTTTCCGCAATTTAACCCTTTATTTGACACGCTACAGCGCCCACATTTTGCACATACACACTACTAACATTAGTAGTGTGGAATATGCAAAAACAAAAGGGATATGAGATGGTTTACTGTATGTAATCATGTCTCATATCATGTCGGGTTTGTGAAGGAGAAATGAGAAGCCGGCAATTGAATTACCGGCTTTTCACATATATCGCGCTGAACTGAATATAAATACAGAATATATATATATAAATATATATATAAATATATATATATATATATATATATATATATATATATATATATATATATATATGTATATACACTCACCGGCCACTTTATTAGGTACACCATGCTAGTAACGGGTTAGACCCCCTTTTGCCTTCAGAACTGCCTCAATTCTTCGTGGCATAGATTCAACAAGGTGCTGGAAGCATTCCTCAAAGATTTTGGTCCATATTGACATGATGGCATCACACAGTTGCCGCAGATTTGTCGGCTGCACATCCCAAAGATGCTCCATACAAGGCATGGATCCATGCTTTCATGTTGTTTACGCCAAATTCTGACCCTGCCATCCGAATGTCGCAGCAGAAATCGAGACTCATCAGACCAAGCAACATTTTTCCAATCTTCTACTGTCCAATTTCGATGAGCTTGTACACATTGTAGCCTCAGTTTCCTGTTCTTAGCTGAAAGGAGTGGTACCCGGTGTGGTCTTCTGCTGCTGTAGCCCATCTGCCTCAAAGTTCGACGCACTGTGCGTTCAGAGATGCTCTTAGGCCTACCTTGGTTGTAACGGGTGGCGATTTGAGTCACTGTTGCCTTTCTATCAGCTCGAACCAGTCTGCCCATTCTCCTCTGACCTCTGGCATCAACAAGGCATTTCCGCCCACAGAACTGCCGCTCACTGGATTTTTTTTCTTTTTCGGACCATTCTCTGTAAACCCTAGAGATGGTTGTGCGTGAAAATCCCAGTAGATCAGCAGTTTCTGAAATAGTCAGACCAGCCCTTCTGGCACCAACAACCATGCCACGTTCAAAGGCACTCAAATCACCTTTCTTCCCCATACTGATGCTCGCTTTGAACTGCAGGAGATTGTCTTGACCATGTCTACATGCCTAAATGCACTGAGTTGCCGCCATGTGATTGGCTGATTAGAAATTAAGTGTTAACAAGAAGTTGGACAGGTGTACCTAATAAAGTGGCCGGTGAGTGTATGTATGTATGTATGTGTGTGTGTGTGTGTGTGTGTGTGTGTGTGTGTGTCTCAATGACATATATATATATATATATATATATATATATATATATATATATACATACTGTAGATATGTTTTAATGAACATTTGAGCACATAAATCCATTAGATGTCGGTTGTGCAAGCCTGCGAGAAAATCTCGGCATACGGATGCCATACGGATGTCACACGGATGTCAATTGGATCATTTGATGCGAGGAAATCGCATCCTCGCACTGCACACGGATCACTGTTTTGGAAACATTTGTGCGATTCTCGTCTGTGAAAAACGGACCGTTTTTTTATACTTTGTGTGTGACCCCGGCCTTAGTACAATAAACCTCATTTCAAGGCAGAAACATTACTGTGTCCAACAGTTATTAGATATATGAAACTGAAATAGCTGTTGCAAAAAAAAACAATTTTTATAAAACATTAAGCTTAAGATTAATAGGGGTGCCCAAACTTTTTCATATAACTGTATTTGCACATTTATTTGAACACCATGTCCACATTGCATTTGTGAAGAAACAAAATTGCTGTGCAAGAGCAAATATTCAGGGTACGTTCCCACGTTCAGGATCTGCTGTAGTTTTGACGCTGCAGAATGTCTGCACCATTTCCGCACCTATTATTCAAATTAGCGGACACACATTTACGTTTTTTACTCATGCAGATTTTCTCCATTAATGCAAGCCTATGGGGAAAATCCACATTCATACCCTCAAGAGAAATTGACATGCTGCGGATCTGAAAGACTCGCCGCATGTCCGATTCCGTGGGTGATCCGTGTGGCACTTAGGTGCACAGTGCACATGGGATTTCTAGAAATCCCATCTACTACGTTGTAAATGATAACATATTTGGTACAGTTACAAATTAAGAGACCTATAGAAAAAGTTATCTATCGGTAATTTATTATTTATTTTTATTCATTTATTTAGCTTAATTATATAGCGCCATTAATCCCACCTGCTTTACAGACCTCTTCACTGTCCCCAATGGGGCTTATAGTGTAAATTCCCTATCAGTATGTTTTTGTCGTGTGGAAGGAAATCACGTAAACACTGGGAGAACATACAAACTCCTTGGAGATGCTATATAGCATAGCTATGGAAAAGGAAATAGACCGCACATCCAAAAAACAACAATTGACCCACTAGGCAAAAAATGACAAAACTGAACATGAGGTTCTTGGTTTATTATTCTGATCACGCTGTAAGAAGCCCACTACCACGTCACGGTAAACCTCTGATTTGGGTAACTAACCTAAAAGGTATAGTGCTGCACGCTTTCCACCACGGAAGCATCAGCGTATAATCGGGGGGAGCGACCTGGTGCTCAACAGCACCCCTTTACCATGATGTGCAGTCCATGTCTTTTTCTGCAGCAATGGTTCCAGGCCAATGTTGTCCTTGGTGGGATTTGCACCAAGGACACCAGCGCTGCAAAGCAGCAGTGCTAACCACTGAGCCGCCATATCACGGTGCTGCCATATATATTTAATATTATCCGACTTTTGCATAATATTTTGTGTACCAGTATATTATTTTTTATTTTTCGTTAATGTTGTTGAATACAACTTTTGCTGTACAAGTTGTAGCATAGCACCATTTGTCCTTTGCGCTACCACTAATGGAAATCTTCGAAAACATTTTCTTACTCTGGCCTCAGTAGTATACAAATGGTACCATGCGGCATCCACATTACTCCCAGCAGCGGCAAACACACACCATCCATACAGTGCATATAATATACCCCCTAGCAGCAACACCATGGTCCACTCTATCCTACCTCCCCAGCAGCGTCAAATACCGCAGGGCAGCACAAAATCACCTCCCTGGCAACATGTAAAATTCAAATCAATTAACGTGCATAATTTGTAATAGTCGGGCTTAGGCTGTGTTAACATCACATTAGGAGCCTATATCCCTTTATAGGGATAATGAGCCCCATATTAGTCATGCTTACTAGTGAAAAAAAATAATGTTTTAAAACACTAAGCCAAAACCTTGGAAGCATACAGCTTAATTTCTGAAACTCCTCTTAAAGACATTCCTAGAAATAGTTCTACTGCAGCAGTGTAAGAACAAGCTGGGTTTGTCTGAAGATGATTACCATTTTAACTCCCTCAGATGTCCACTACTGCAGAACCACTTGGGAAGCAGTGATGTCAATCAAAAAATTGTTGTAAGAATTCCTCATAATCTTAAGGGACTTGGACTAGAGAGATTGACAACACATGTTCCCAGTAGGTTCTGCCATGCAGTTGTCCAGCCATATGTGAATGTGTGTGGCCCATTTAGACTTGTCTAATTTTTTTTCTTGTAACCACTAACCAGAATATATCTAGTCTACATGTGGAATCTGCCTTCCCAATACATTTCTTATTCACTACCAATTTTATTTTATGATTCAGTTAATTTGTAAAACTCTCCTTATTAAATGGCCAAAGTTTGTGTAAAATAGTTTAAAAGATAAATATACAGAGGGTGAAATAAGTAATGAATACATCACCAATTTTCTAAGTAAATCTATTTCTAAAAGTGCTATTGACATTTAATTCTCAACAGATGTTGGTAACAACCCATTCAATCCATGCAGGCAAAGAAATAAAATCATAGATGTCCATAAATTAAATTATGTTTAATAATGAGAAATAACCCAGGGAAAAAGTATTGAACAAGCTTACTTAAATGTATTTAATACTTTGTACAAAAGCCTTTGTTGGTGATAACAGCTTCAAGTTGTCTCAGGTGTGATTTTGTCACATTCTTCCACACAAACTTTCTTTACATCCTGAAGGTTCTGTGGGCTTCTTCTGTGAACTGAGCTTTATTTAGCTCCTTCCATAAATTTTCTTTTGGATTCGGGTCAAGTGATTTGCCTAGGTCATTCTAGCATCTTTATTTTCTTTCTCTGGCTGTGTTGGGGATCATTGTTTTGCAGAAATGTCCACCTTCTTTTCATCTTTATTATCTTGGTAGATGATAGAAGATTTTTTTTTTATTAAGAATGTCTCAGTACAGTTGTCTATTCGTCCTTCCTTCAATTATATGAAGTTTCCAGGGCCATATGCAGAAGAACTGCCCCACACCATGATGTTCACACCTTCAAACTTCACTATTGGTATGGTGTTTTGGGGGTGATATGCATTGCCTTTTGGCCTTCAAGCATAGTGTATTATGACATCCAAAGAGTAAAATGTTGGTCTATTCTGACAAGACTATATTCTCCAAGTATTTCACATGCTTGTCTAAATGTTGTTGAGCAAATTTTAAACACACTTTAAACATGTTTTTTTGTTCAGCAATAAAGTATTGCAAGGTGAGCGTGCATGTAGGGCATGGAGGTTGAGTGCATTGCTAAACATTAAGCTTAGGCCAGTCTCACACGTCCAGATAATTCCGGTACCAGAGAAATCGGTACCGGAGTTATCCGTGTCCGTGTGCTCACTGGCACATCAGTGTGGCACACGTGCGGCAGCCATGTGCCGCCCGTGTGCCGACTGAGGACCACACGGACCGTGCAGGAGACAGCGCTACAGTTAAGCGCTGTCCCCTGCTTTTGGTGCTCAAGCCGGCATTCTTTTCTTCTCCCCAGCAGCGTTTGCTGGAGAGAAGGAATGAAAAATCAAGGTTTTTTTTAATTTTTTTGTTTAAAATAAAGTTTGGGGTCACCTCCCCCCCCCCCGTGCACCTGCCCGCTTGCAGAGAAATACTCACCCAGCTCCCACGATGCCTCCTCAGTGCCGGCAGCCTGTCCTGTGTGAGCGGTCACGTGGTACCGCTCATTACAGTGATGAATATGCGGCTCCACCCCTAACCTTTGTTATTCCAGGGCTGTGAATATTATTGCAGCTAAACCACATTAATTTGAAATGGGCTGCAAAATCAGAGTTCACACTTGGACAGGAGTGGCACTAGTCTTTTTTTTTTTTTTTTTCTTTAAATCCAAGTGGCTTTCAAGAGAGATCAATGTCAGAAATCTATGCCGTTTTACAGCAATGTAATCTAAATCAATAGAAAACTTATTCAAAGAGTATTTGAAGTGGTTATTGATTTGGATTTTGGAGCAGAATCCACTACAAAATCCTCGTGAAAAAAACTGTGTGAACATGCCCTTGAAGTCTGACACTGTGACATTAAGGATACGGCAATGCATAATTATGCTACAAATCGCACATAAATGAGCTGTTAGTGGTTTTACTAGTAACATATGAGAGCTGGTCATGAAAGATTTGTATTTACCCACTATGTTTGTGACCTGTGACTCAGGGTAGCTATTAATTGCCTACCTTGGATCCAACAAGGAGTTCTGCATCTTCCTGATTCAGCTGGCTCCCTGTACTCTTTGATTTGTTGGGTTACCATGGTGATATTAAAGTCTCAGCCCTTATTGGTCGATTAACGTGGTGGCATACGACCTAAGTAATTAGTTACTTAGCATCACCATCACTGTCGACTGCTTACTTGTGACATCTCAGTATTAAAGGGAACCTGTCACCTCAAATTGGTGGGATATTTAAATGAGTTTTAACGGGTCCGATGGGCGGCGGTTAATCTTCATTTCTCCACCCCGTCCGTCCCTGTTGTCCGCAATATGTTAGTGAAATAGAGTACATGTGCGCCATAGTTGGCACATGCGCAATGCAATCTTCGGTCGCGCACGTGCAGTATGTTTTGCCCAACTGCGGGCAAAGCCGAAAAGCATTACTGCCATGTGCCCGCACACTATGTCCCACAACACAGCGAAATACTTCCAGGACATAGTGCGCGGGACCATGCTCAGTAATGCTTTACGGTTTTGCCCGCAGTTGGGCAAAGCATACTGCGTGTGCGCGACTGAAGAGTGCATTGGACACGCGCCAACTATGGCACACACGTACTCTAATTCACTAACCTATTGCGGACAACAGGGATGGACGGGGTGGAGAAATTAAGATTAAACGCCGCCCATCGGGCTGGTAAAAACTCATTTAAATATCCCGCCAATTTGAGGTGACAGGTTCCCTTTAACATCCTGAAAAAAAAAGCACTGCTGCGTCAACTCTACTGTGCCAGTTCTTCTTGGACTTTGTGACAAACTTCGCTCTGTCGTTATGTCTACTTAGTCTGTCTGCTCAATCTGCTTTAAAAGTACTTATTTTTTTATTTCTAAATAAAAATAAAGAAAAAGAAAAAGCTTAAAAATAGAATATATAAAAATATGTATATATATTAATGAAAAACTAAGTAATTTAATCCTTTGGAAGTAAGAAGACTTCTAATAACCAAACAGCAACAAAAATACTGTTTTTCAAAGCTCATTTCTGCATTGGGCTCTCTGACAAATTTTGCTTATCCACTGTGTAAACTCTTCCTTTCCGCTTTATGAGCTCTACATTGAATTCTGCTACAAGCTCAGCTCAACTACATTTCCTAAACAACCCTATATTTTACTTTCTGGATTACAAATCTGCGAAATCTTTTGCTATTGATTCTGCTCTTCTTCATCAGTTCCCATGGTTCCAGTTTTGCACTTCCTGTCTCCATTGTTCCATCTGTGTCGTCCGGCTGCACCAACGCTGTCTGTCAGTGTTATAACAGCTACTTATGCAGACATTGGCCCTCAACTTGTGAGGCTTAACACTAGCAGGTTGTGGTCTCATGAGTAACACTACTATATTCTCAATTATTATTTAAGATGCTACAATATAATCTTGTCATCTTGGTGCTGTATGACCATAGTCGAGATGCTGCCTCAGCCTTCCTGCACTCAAATATTGGTTTTGAGCTTAACAATATGTGGAGCTACCTGGGATGCTGACATACAGAATAAAATTTGGAAACGTCATACTGTACAGATACAAGTTGCCCTGCCAAGCCCTGAACACCTGTGCATAAAAGGAGCATGTCACAATACCAGAATGTCCCTACTGTTATTAATTTGTATGTGTGCCCGTAAGCTTCATCTTCTAAAATGCTTCCTGAATGAGAGGCTGCTCTACTGAGAATGACTGACTGCATTGTTGAGAAGCTCACATGTATTACAGCAATCTACATTCTTCAATGCCTCTGGGAACATTGTTCTATCTTAGCATTTAAAATGCTTTTTTTTTTATAAGGCCCAGTTTTTTATATGTAGAATTGCACTTTAGTGTGACAATCTTCTTTAAACTTTTAAAAATGAAAGTATGTGTTATATGTGTGTGCCTCCCTGCTTTAGTTTCCCCTACATACTTGGGGTAAATGTGTAGGAACAGACATTAAAATGGTGCAATATGATCCTTTTCCATGCAATCTCCTTCATTAGAGAGTTGCTGATGGGAGCTGTCACTCAACAGCTGCAAACCCACAGCTCAAAGACGGCCACCTGTAGACACTTCTACAAGTACCAAACTTCAAGTCCACCCATCAGCTGAGGGGGGAAGGTCACTGCTCTTTTGGAATTCTTTGGCAATGCAAGCGAAAATTATACCAGGTTATAAATCTAAATTTCTGTCTAAAGATATATAGTAAGTCAAATGAAAAAGTATTTGTTTTTGTTTTTTTTTTTTTAAGTAAAAAAGAAAAATATATAATACAATAATATAGTATAATGTAGCCTGTCCCAGGATGGTGACTGTATTAAAAAAACACATTCAGGTAAGGCAGAGTTCTTGTCCTAGGGCACAGTTGGAGTGAGTTTGAATAAGGCCAGCGTCACACTAGGCGTAAGACAGGCTGTAAAACGCAGAAATGTTCCCAAAATAGTGATCCGTATGTCATCCGTAGGCAGGGTGTGGCAGCGTATTTTGCGCATGGCATCCTCTGTATGTAATCCGTATGGCATCCATACTGCGATATTTTCTCGCAGGCTTGCAAAACCGACATCTAATGGATTTATGGGCTCAAATGTTCGGTAAAACATATATACAGTATATATATATATGTCATTGAGACACATATATATATATATGTATATATATCTATATTTAATTCAGCGCGATATAGCAGAAAAGCCGGTAATTCAATTGCCGGCTTTTCATTTCTCCTTAACAAACCCGACAGGATATGAGACATGGTTTACATACAGTAAACCATCTCATATCCCTTTTTTTTTTTTTTTTTTGCATATTCCACACTACTAATGTTAGTAGTGTGTATGTGCAAAATTTGGGCGCTGTAGCTTGTAAAATAAAGGGTTAAATCGCGGAAAAAAATGGCGTGGGCTCCCGCGCAATTTTCTACGCCAGAGTGGTAAAGCCAGTGACTGAGGGCAGATATTAATAGCCTAGAGAGGGTCCATGGTTATTGGCCCCCCCCTGGCTAAAAACGTCTGCCCCCAGCCACCCCAGAAAAGGCACATCTGGAAGATGCGCCTATTCTGGCACTTGGCCACTCTCTTTCCACTCCCGTGTAGCAGTGGGATATGGGCTAATGAAGGGTTAATGTCACCTTGCTATTGTGAGGTGACTTTAAGCCAGATTAATAATGGAGAGGCGTCAATTCTGACACCTATCCATTATTAATACAATAGTACGAAATGGTTAAGAAAACACACACACATTATTACAAAGTCCTTTAATGAAATAAAGACACAGGGTGTTGTAATATATTATTAGACTCTTAATCCACCTGAAGCCGACCTAAATGGGTTTCCCCATGAACAAAAGTTCATTTTAATCAACAGATTTTGAAATAATAACTTTCACAATTGGATGTGTTTCAATAAAATGTTCCTGTTCTGAGATGTTATAAATGTGCCCCTGCTGTGTACTGTGTAAGGCCGGTTTCACACGTCAGTGGCTCCGGTACGTGTGGTGTCAGTTTTCTCACATACTGGAGACACTGACACACGTAGACACATTAAAATCAATGTGTCTCTGCACATGTCAGCGTGTTTTCACGGACCGTGTGTCCATTTGAAAAACACGGAGACATGTCAGTGTTCGTGGGAGCACACGGACCCATTAAAGTCAATGGGTCCGTGTAAAACACGTACCGCACACGGATGCTGTCCGTGTGCAGTCCGTGTGCCGTGCAGGAAACCGCGCTACAGTAAGCGCTGTCCCCCCAGCGTGGTGCTGAAGCCGCCATTCATTTCTTCTCTCCAGCAGCGTTCGCTGGAGAGAAGGAATGAAAAATCATTGTTTTTTTATTTTTTTGTGTTTAAAATAAAGATCCTTGTCACCACCCCCCTCCCACCCCCTGTGCGCCCGCCCTCTGCAAATAACATACTCACCCGGCTCCCTCGATGCTTCCTCTCAGCGTCGCAGCTCTTCCTGTATGAGCGGTCATGTGGTGCCGCTCATTACAGTGATGAATATGCGGCTCCACCTCCCATAGGGTGAGTATTTTATTTCCAGCGGGCAGGCGGGTGGTGACAAGGGTCTTTATTTTAAACACAAAAAAATAAAAAAACAATGATTTTTCATTCCTTCTCTCCTGCACCAGATGCAGGGGACAGAGCTTATCTCTAGCGCTGTCTCCTGCACGGTCCATGTGGTACCCAGTCGGCACACGGGCGGCACACGGCTGCCGCACGTGTGCCACACTGATGTGCCACGTGAGGTGTCATGATCTCAATGGCAAGAGATCATAGCATCAGCATATATAGGAACTAGCTCTTGGAAGATGGAAACTGAGCTGACCATGAACTAAACCTAACGCACAACTAGCAGTGGCCGGGTAGCATGCCTACGTTGATTCTAGATGCCCAGCACCAGCCGGAGGACTAAATAAAGCTAGCAGAGGAAAATATTAGTCCTAGCTCACCTCTAGAGAAATACCCCGAAAGGAGACAGAGGCCCCCCACATGTATTGGCGGTGAATCAAGATGAAATAACAAACGTAGTATGAAAATAGGTTTAGCAAATTTGAGGTCCACTTACTACATAGCAGAAGACAGAAAGGACACTTTCATGGTCAGCTAAAAAACTCTATCAAAACACCATCCAGAAATTACTTTAAAACTCTGGCATTAACTCATAACACCAGAGTGGCAATTCCTGTTCACAAGAGCTTTCCAGACACAGTAACGAAACTACAGCTGTGAACTGGAACAAAAATGCAAAAACAAACATGGACAAGAGTCCAACTTATCTAGTAGTTGTCTAGGAGCAGGAACAAGCACAGAGAGGCTTCTGATAACATTGTTGACCGGCAAGCAACTAACAGAGCAGCAAGGTTATATAGCGACTCCCACATCTTGATGGGAACAGGTGAACAGAGAAGATGAAGACACCAGTTCAATTCCACCAGTAGCCACCGGGGGAGCCCAGAATCCAAATTCACAACAGTACCCCCCCCTCAAGGAGGGGGCACCGAACCCTCACCCGAACCACCAGGGCGATCAGGATGGGCCCTATGAAAGGCACGAACCAGATCAGAGGCATGAACATCAGATGCATTCACCCAAGAATTATCCTCCTGGCCGTATCCCTTCCACTTGACCAGATACTGGAGTCTCCGTCTGGAAACACGAGAGTCTAAGATTTTCTCCACAACGTACTCCAACTCACCCTCAACCAACACCGGAGCAGGAGGCTCAACGGAAGGCACAACCGGTACCTCATACCTGCGCAATAATGACCGATGAAAAACGTTATGAATAGAAAAGGATGCAGGGAGGTCCAAACGGAAGGAAACAGGGTTAAGAATCTCCAATATCTTATACGGGCCGATGAACCGAGGCTTAAACTTAGGAGAAGAGACCCTCATAGGGACAAAACGAGAAGACAACCACACCAAGTCCCCAACACGAAGACGAGGACCAACACGACGACGGCGGTTAGCAAAAAGCTGAGTCTTCTCCTGGGACAACCTCAAATTGTCCACCACCTGCCCCCAGATCTGATGCAATCTCTCCACCACAGCATCCACTCCAGGACAATCCGAAGATTCCACCTGACCAGAGGAAAATCGAGGATGAAACCCCGAATTACAGAAAAACGGGGACACCAAAGTGGCAGAGCTGGCCCGATTATTGAGAGCGAACTCCGCCAATGGCAAAAAAGCAACCCAATCATCCTGGTCAGCAGACACAAAACACCTCAGATATGTCTCCAGGGTCTGATTAATCCGCTCAGTCTGGCCATTCGTCTGAGGATGGAAAGCGGACGAAAAAGATAAATCTATGCCCATCCTAGCACAGAATGCCCGCCAAAATCTAGACACGAATTGGGTCCCTCTGTCAGAAACGATATTCTCAGGAATACCATGCAAACGAACAACATTTTGAAAAAACAGAGGAACCAACTCGGAAGAAGAAGGCAACTTGGGCAGAGGAACCAAATGGACCATCTTAGAGAAACGGTCACACACCACCCAGATGACAGACATCTTCTGAGAAACAGGCAGATCTGAAATAAAATCCATCGAGATGTGCGTCCAAGGCCTCTTAGGAATAGGCAAGGGCAACAACAATCCACTAGCCCGAGAACAACAAGGCTTGGCCCGAGCACAAACGTCACAAGACTGCACAAAGCCTCGCACATCTCGTGACAGGGAAGGCCACCAGAAGGACCTTGCCACCAAATCCCTGGTACCAAAAATGCCAGGATGACCTGCCAACGCAGAAGAATGAACCTCAGAGATGACTCTACTGGTCCAATCATCAGGAACAAACAGTTTATCAGGTGGGCAACGATCAGGTCTATCCGCCTGAAACTCCTGCAAGGCCCGCCGCAGGTCTGGAGAAACGGCTGACAATACCACTCCATCCTTAAGGATACCTGTGGGCTCAGAGTTACCAGGCGAGTCAGGCTCAAAACTCCTAGAAAGGGCATCCGCCTTAACATTCTTAGAACCCGGTAGGTATGACACCACAAAATTAAACCGAGAGAAAAATAATGACCAGCGCGCCTGTCTAGGATTCAGGCGCCTGGCGGTCTCAAGATAAACCAAATTTTTGTGGTCAGTCAATACCACCACCTGATGTCTGGCCCCCTCAAGCCAATGGCGCCACTCCTCAAAAGCCCACTTCATGGCCAAAAGCTCCCGATTCCCAACATCATAATTCCGCTCAGCGGGCGAAAATTTACGGGAAAAGAAGGCACAAGGCCTCATCACGGAGCAGTCAGAACTTTTCTGCGACAACACTGCCCCAGCTCCGATCTCAGAAGCGTCGACCTCAACCTGAAAAGGTAGAGCAACATCAGGCTGACGCAACACAGGGGCAGAGGAAAAACGGCGCTTAAGCTCCCGAAAGGCCTCCACAGCATCAGGGGACCAATCAGCAACATCAGCACCCTTCTTAGTCAAATCGGTCAATGGCTTAGCAATATCCGAAAAACCAGCAATAAATCGACGATAAAAGTTAGCAAAGCCCAAAAATTTCTGAAGACTCTTAAGAGAAGAGGGCTGCGTCCAATCACAAATAGCTTGAACCTTGACAGGATCCATTTCAATGGAAGAGGGGGAAAAAATATATCCCAAAAAGGAAATCCTCTGTACCCCAAAAACACACTTAGAACCCTTCACACACAAAGAATTAGACCGCAAAACCTGAAAAACCCTCCTGACTTGCTGGACATGAGAGTCCCAGTCATCCGAAAAAATCAGAATATCATCCAGATACACAATCATAAATTTATCCAAATAATCGCGAAAAATATCATGCATAAAGGACTGGAAAACTGACGGAGCATTTGAAAGACCAAAAGGCATCACTAAATACTCAAAGTGGCCCTCGGGCGTATTAAATGCGGTTTTCCACTCATCCCCCTGCCTGATTCGCACCAAATTATACGCCCCACGAAGGTCAATCTTAGAGAACCACTTGGCCCCCTTTATGCGAGCAAACAAATCAGTCAGCAACGGCAATGGGTATTGATATTTAACAGTGATTTTATTCAAAAGCCGATAATCAATACATGGTCTCAAAGAGCCGTCTTTTTTTGACACAAAGAAAAAACCGGCTCCTAAGGGAGATGACGATGGACGAATATGTCCCTTTTCCAAGGACTCCTTTATATATTCACGCATAGCAGCATGTTCAGGTACAGACAGATTAAATAAACGACCCTTTGGGTATTTACTACCCGGGATTAAATCTATGGCACAATCGCACTCTCGGTGCGGAGGTAACGAACCAAGCTTGGATTCTTCAAAGACGTCACGATAGTCAGACAGGAACTCAGGAATTTCAGAGGGAATAGATGATGAAATGGAAACCACAGGTACATCCCCATGAGCCCCCTTACATCCCCAGCTCAACACAGACATAGCTTTCCAGTCGAGGACTGGGTTGTGAGATTGCAGCCAAGGCAATCCTAGCACCAAATCATCATGTAGATTATACAGCACCAGAAAGCGAATAATCTCCTGGTGATCCGGATTAATACGCATAGTTACTTGTGTCCAGTATTGTGGTTTATTATTAGCCAATGGGGTGGAGTCAATCCCCTTCAGAGGAATAGGAGTCTCCAAAGGCTCTAAATCATACCCACAGCGTTTGGCAAAGGACCAATCCATAAGACTCAAAGCGGCGCCAGAGTCGACATAGGCGTCCGTGGTAATAGATGACAAAGAGCAAATCAGGGTCACAGATAGAATAAACTTAGACGGTAAGGTGCAAATGGAAACAGATTTACCAAGCTTTTTAGTGCGCTTAGAGCATGCTGATATAACATGAGTAGAATCACCACAATAGAAACACAACCCATTTTTCCGTCTAAAATTCTGCCGCTCGCTTCGGGACAGAATTCTATCACACTGCATACTCTCTGGCGATTTCTCAGTGGACACCGCCAGATGGTGCACTGGTTTGCGCTCCCGCAAACGCCTATCGATCTGAATAGCCATTGTCATGGACTCATTCAGACCCGCAGGCACAGGGAACCCCACCATAACATCCTTAATGGCATCAGAGAGACCCTCTCTGAAAGTCGCCGCCAGGGCGCACTCATTCCACTGAGTAAGCACAGACCATTTACGGAATCTTTGGCAGTAAATTTCCGCTTCATCTTGCCCCTGAGATAGGGACATCAAAGTTTTTTCTGCCTGAAGCTCCAAATGAGGTTCGTCATAAAGCAACCCCAAGGCCAGAAAAAACGCATCCACATTGAGCAACTCAGGATCCCCTGGTGTCAATGAAAAAGCCCAGTCTTGAGGGTCGCCCCGGAGCAAGGAAATCACAATCCTGACCTGCTGTGCAGGATCTCCGGCAGAGCGAGATTTCAGGGACAAAAATAATTTGCAATTATTTCGAAAATTCTGAAACCCAGATCTATTCCCCGAGAAAAATTCCGGCAAAGGAATTCTCGGCTCAGATACAGGTGCATGACAAACAAAATCTTGCAAATTTTGTACCTTCGTGGCGAGATTATTCAAACCTGCAGTTACACTCTGAAGATCCATTGCAAACAGGTGAACACAGAGCCATTCAAAGGAGAGAAAAAAAAAAAAAAAAAAAAATTTCAGCAGACTACTTATTTCTCTCCTTTCTCAGCCAAGGATTTTAACCCTTTAGTGGGCCGGTCAAACTGTCATGATCTCAATGGCAAGAGATCATAGCATCAGCATATATAGGAACTAGCTCTTGGAAGATGGAAACTGAGCTGACCATGAACTAAACCTAACGCACAACTAGCAGTGGCCGGGTAGCATGCCTACGTTGATTCTAGATGCCCAGCACCAGCCGGAGGACTAAATAAAGCTAGCAGAGGAAAATATTAGTCCTAGCTCACCTCTAGAGAAATACCCCGAAAGGAGACAGAGGCCCCCCACATGTATTGGCGGTGAATCAAGATGAAATAACAAACGTAGTATGAAAATAGGTTTAGCAAATTTGAGGTCCACTTACTACATAGCAGAAGACAGAAAGGACACTTTCATGGTCAGCTAAAAAACTCTATCAAAACACCATCCAGAAATTACTTTAAAACTCTGGCATTAACTCATAACACCAGAGTGGCAATTCCTGTTCACAAGAGCTTTCCAGACACAGTAACGAAACTACAGCTGTGAACTGGAACAAAAATGCAAAAACAAACATGGACAAGAGTCCAACTTATCTAGTAGTTGTCTAGGAGCAGGAACAAGCACAGAGAGGCTTCTGATAACATTGTTGACCGGCAAGCAACTAACAGAGCAGCAAGGTTATATAGCGACTCCCACATCTTGATGGGAACAGGTGAACAGAGAAGATGAAGACACCAGTTCAATTCCACCAGTAGCCACCGGGGGAGCCCAGAATCCAAATTCACAACAGTGAGGACACGGATAACTCCGGTACCGATTTTTCCGGTACCGGAATTATCTGGACGTGTGAGACTGGCCTTATGGCTGTGTCTGCCCGTACAGGAGCATGGTCTGATCATACCATGTCTACTACAAGTCAGTGTCTAGACTAAAAAGAAGCTTGAGGGTGTTTTGTTAGCATTTTTGCTTTTAAAACGTCTAGCATCATTTTCATTGTTTAATGGAAATGAAAAAAATCCCCATAAAAACATAAACCCAAGTTAGCAAAAAAAGATGTTTCATGTTTTTAAAACTTCAGAGAAGCAAGTCCTGTAGCATCTTCTGCTTTAAAAACTGACAGCTGGCATTTTTGACTGCTAGAAGACTCAATGTGAACATACCCTTAGTTTGTTTGCCTGTGGCTTACTGAATTATAACATGTATGCTTAAAATACCAACTTATCTACTCCAAAGTGTATAGTTGTGTTACAGTTGTGCCTCTTGTCTGCTGGCTCGCAGCAAATCTATCTTCATAAGGCTACGTTCACATTTGCGTTGTTGGGCGCAGCGTCGGCGACGCAACCAACAACGCATGTACACAACGCAGCGTTTTGCGACGCATGCGTTGTCATAAGATAGTAAAGATCAGGAATTTTGGCGCAGGGAAAATGGTACAAGTAGCGTCCTCTGCTCCCTGTCTTGTGCGTCAATATGACGCATGCGTCGTAAAACGCATTACAACTCATATCGGCGCATGTCCATGCGCCCCCCATGTTAAAGATAGGGGCGCATGACGCATGCGTCGGTATCCGTCCATGACGCTGTGCCCAACAACGCAAATGTGAACGTAGCCTAACTGAGGTCTTCCATACCTTTTCACACGTTTGATATTCATGGTCATATGCTTATGAAACTGTTCAGGTCAGGAGACCTGCAACCATTCTGGACATTGCAATCAGTGTTCGGACCGTGACTGTTGGAAACATGAAACCGGCCTTTTTAGAACTTTTCCCATCTAACAGCCTTTTTATGAACTAGTGGCTAATAACGTACTGCCTACTGAAGATGTGGTGCACCAGTAGGAGTAAAAGATTTTATAGAAAGCATGTTTTTCCTAGTACAAGACAAAGGCCCTGATTCATCAAAACAAGCATGAACAATGCCAGGGGGTGTTCTGGAGTCACATGCTCCTGATTCACTGTGGCGCATACATCTTAATAAATCAGACATGTCTGAAAAGAGGCGTCTATCTCTGTGTGCCTCACCACAAATCTTACTCCAGTAAAGTAAAAAACACCACAGTTCATCATGAATTAGATGGGCATTGGCGTCACACTTCCAATCATCTCGATCTCCAACCAATTTGGCAAAGTTGGGCAAAATTGGAGTGAAACCCTCAAGTTGCAAGAATTTTGACAAAACACTTTTGGGAAAAACAGTTTGAATCAAGGCCTTTGCTTTTTGACTGTTGAAACAGATGAATGGTATTGCATGCTATAATTTATTTCAACAATTTGTTTTCCTGTGGCAGCTCCTTTGCTTGTGTATTTTACTCTATACTCTGAAGTCACTTAGAAGCTGCCCGCAAAGATCATGGATGTTATCGAAATGCGTCGCTTGCCATCTCTTGGCATCTGATTTTTCCTGGAGCATTCATGTTATATTTTAAAGAAGAAATTTTTCCTAGAAAGGATTTGCATTTTACTCAAGGAGCTAGAACGTTTTTGTTTTTCCATTGGATCATTTACGTCTGACCAGGACAGAGTTCCATGCACTTGTTTCGTATCATCGGTGAGCTGGCTTTTTTTCTTGTCTATATTGTCTGTCATATGATCAAAAATGAAAAAAAAAAAGAACTTGTTCCAGCTCCATATCTGTAAAATTCAGGCTTGAAACTTTATTTTGCCAATTTAAAAGCAGTGGAAATATGCTCTCCAGAAGCACAGCGGGACAATAGCGACGCGTTTCGATCACTAAAGAACTTTATCAAAGCTATATACAAATAGTTCAATGCACAATATATAGATCCCACAGACCAATGAGAAACAATTAGATAGTCACATGATTAACCAAAGGTCCTTCAGATGTAAACGAATCATAGTAAATGGCATAATAGCAAGAAAAAAAACAAAAAACAATTATTTGCAAATATACAAGACCTCCACATGAAAAACAGGAGAAAAGACAATAAAAAGCAACAAATATATCAGAATTAAAAGCATGCTAGACAGGTGCATATGACATCAATAGTGATACATCAATTCATTACGTTTGTTGAGACCTGTTGGAAATCGAGTGTTAAGATAATAGATCCAAAAGGCTTCACGTGTGAGAAGAAACCGTCTGGCATCCCCACCACGTAACCGTCTATTCACACGTTCTATACCATGTACTTGAAAGAACTTTGTGCTGCGAGCATGTTTCATAATGAAATGCTTAGAGGCTGCAGAAACAGTGCGAGTTGAGTCCCCAATGTAACCTATGTCATATAGGTGTTCACTAATGCGAACCTTAAGTTTGCGCGATGTACACCCGACATAGGATAAATGGCATGCGGTGCAATTAATTGTATAAACAACAAAATTAGTATTACAATTAATATATTGTTTGATGTTGAAACTTTCTAAGTTGTTATAGTTTGTATATAGCTTTGATAAAGATCTTTAGTGATCGAAACACGTCGCTCTTGTCCCGCTGTGCTTCTGGAGAGCATATTTCTCTAGTAGCCTTCCACGACAGCCACCAGGAGGTTGTCTCCATACCCTAATGGGGGACAGGAAGCACGAGAGGTTAAAAGCCCCTCCCACCTCCCATTAACCAGTGTCTTTCCTGTCCCCATGGGGCATGGAGAGGTTTCTGGTGCGCTGCAGCGGCGGCTCTGAGCAGTGTACCTGTGTTTTTCTATGATGCCGGGCACTAATGGTCGGGTCCCTCGGGGCTTCCTCCTGCGCTGTGCCTCCCGTCTCCTCCGGATTCTGGGACCGCGTTCCCGGTCCTCCTGCGTCCTCTTGCGGGGACAAAGCTGGCCGGTGTGTGCCCCTGGAGGCCTCCCTGAGCTCTCCGGCGTCTCCCCCTCCTGATGCACGCTGTTCGGCGACCCGGAAGTCAGGTGATCCTCCACTTCCGGGTCGGCGCTCCTGCACAGGAGCGATACAGGCCAGATCTGTGGATTACCGAACGGCGTGCAAGGCACGCTGCATCCTCGCACGCCTGCCTGGGACTACGGAGGGGGAGGGGCGGCGAAATGCCTCGCGCTGGTGCAGGCTTATTTTCTATATAAGCTGCGAAGACGTCTCAGGTAAGCTGCTGTAAGCATGGATTCGTCTTGCCCTGCAGCTGCAGAGCCCAGCGCTCCTCAAGCCCTAGTAAGTGTGGCAGAGATGGGTCCCATTCACAGGTAGTACCTTATACACCTTCTTACACTGCTCCCTCTCTCTTTGCAGGCAGTGAAGTCTGGCCCTAAAAACATTTCCAAGCGCAAGTGTGCTACTTGTAATGTAAAAATGCCGCTAGATTGGGAGAAAAAGCTGTGCCAGCCGTGTACAGATAAAATTGTCCGGGCGGAACACCCTTCATTAATTGAGGAGATCCGCTCCCTGGTTAGGCAGGAGGTTCAGACCTCTCTGGCCATGCTCGCCCCACCTCCACCGCCACCACCATCCTCACCTGGTCCATCACTCCCCAAAAAGAGGAAAATCCAGGAGTATTCTGAGTCAGAGTCTGAGGGATCTTATACGTCCTCTTCTGTCAAATGGGAGGATGTGTTACCCCATAAATCTGCGGAAATTAGAAAATATCTTTTTTCCTCTGAATACATTGAGGAATTGGTATCTGCAGTGAGGAACACGATGGAGCTAAAAGAGGAATCAGTTCCTCAGTCTATACAGGATGAACTTTTTGGTATACCTACTGAAAAACATCCTGGGTTTCCCGTCCATAAAAGCATAATAGACATGATCAATAGTGAATGGGAATTGCCGGAGAAACGTCTAACAACTCCTCCAGACTTCAAACATCGGTTTCCTCTTGATGAGGACGCAATAAAATGGAACATTCCAAAAATTGATGTTCAGGTGGCTAGAGTGGCTAAAAAAACGGCTTTGCCATTCGAGGATTCCTCCCAGTTGAAGGACCCCTTAGATAGAAAGATTGAGAGTCTTCTCAAAAAATCCTGGGAGACGTCTACCTCAGCCCTCAGATTCAACATCGCATCCACCTGTGTGGCCCGCTCCCTCTTCCGCTGGATAGAAGAGCTAGAAAACCACATCTCTCAGGGTACCCCGAGAGAAGAGGTTCTGGACTCCCTGCCTATTTTGCACAGAGCGACTGGTTTCCTCGCGGACACCTCACTAGAAACTATCCGGGTGGCGGCCAGGTCCTTGGTCCAGACAAATTCAGCCAGAAGAGCTCTCTGGTTAAAAATGTGGAGCGGAGATGTCACTTCCAAAATAAAACTGTGTTCCATTCCCTTTAAGGGTGACTATGTGTTTGGGCCCTCATTAGATGACATCTTAGAGAAAGCCACAGACAGAAAGAAAACTCTTCCTGAACAGAGGCCTCCCAGGAAGCGTTTTTTTTCGAGCCTCCCAGTCCCAGCCCTCCCAGGGTAGAGGAAAAGGGAAAACCGGGAGGTGGAGTTATGCTAAGGGGAAGCCTAAAAACATCCTTATTCCCCAGCAAGCTCAACAAGAAAAGCAATGACTCCGATCCGGTGGGGGGGAGGCTTTAGAACTTTGCTCACAGTTGGCAGAATATCTCCAACAGCCCCTGGGTGGTCAGTGTTATACAACAGGGGCTTCTGATAGAGTTCGATGCACCTCCCCCCAGGATCGTAAGAGTCACCTCCCCGTCATCTCGGGAGACTCAGAAACTGATGATGGCTGGAATTCAGGACTTGCTAGACTCGAGAGCTATCTCCCCGGTCCCGGTGAACGAGCAAGGGAAAGGGCACTATTCCCGTATCTTCATAATAAAAAAGCCTTCCGGGCAATCTCGGATTATAATAAATCTGAAAGCTCTCAACAAAGTTATAACCTACTGCAAGTTCAAGATGGAGTCCGTAAAAACAGCCATCCCTCTAATAGCTCCTCAATCATATATGGCAACAATAGACCTCAAGGATGCCTATTTCCATATTCCAATGCATCCTCATCACAGAAAATATTTAAGATTTGCGGTCCAATTCAATCAAAAAATCTTACATTTCCAATACAATGTTCTCCCCTTCGGGATCTCCTCAGCCCCAAGGGTGTTTTCCAGAGTTATGGCGGAAGCAGTAGCCCATATCAGGAGCCAAGACATCGCTATAGTGCCATACTTGGACGACCTTCTAATAATTGGTCCTTCCGCCGAAATTCTCAATCAGAGAATTTCCAAAACTCTAAACATTTTACAAAATTTGGGTTGGATACCAAATCTAAAAAAGTCTCAGCTGTCGCCATCAAAGGTGAGGAAATTCCTCGGGGTCCTCTTGGATTCAGAGAATCAGAAATCTTTCCTACCAGAAGAACACCGAATAAACCTGATTTCCAAAGTCTCAGACTTCAGAAAACAACGTTCTCCGACTCTACGGACCGCAATGTCTCTCTTGGGGTCGATGACGGCCTGTATACAATCAGTTCGGTGGGCTCAGAGCCACTCAAGAGTACTGCAGGCACACATCTTAGGGAACTGGAACGGGAATCCAAATTCCCTGAACAGGAGAGTGTACACTCCTGGGAAGGTAAAGGTCTCGTTAACCTGGTGGGCGACACAATCAAACCTGCTAAAAGGAGTAGACTGGGTACAGGATCCTCTAATCACGGTGACAACGGATGCCAGTCAGAAAGGTTGGGGAGCAGTTGTGTCGCAGATCCCATTCCAGGGTCACTGGAACCAAAGAGAAAGTTCCAGTTCCTCCAACTCCAGAGAATTGATGGCAGTGGAGAGGGCCCTCCTGGCGGCCAGCAGTCTCATTATAGGTCAACATGTCAGAATTTATTCGGACAATATGACGACTGTTGCGCATCTAAAACACCAGGGAAGTCCAAAGTTCAATCAGCTGAGAGCAATATCAAACAGAATATTTTGCTGGGCAGAGAAACATCTCCTCTCACTATCGGCGATACACCTCAGAGGGTCAGTGAACATTCATGCAGATCTCCTAAGTCGTCACGACTTACATCCAGGAGAGTGGAGCCTGAAGGCGGACATTTTCAGAATGTTGACAAACAGATGGGGACTTCCCGATATAGACCTTCTAGCATCAAGTCACAATGCACAGGTCGAGAACTACTTCTCCCTGAACCCCAAAGACAGGTCTCAAGGAGTAGACGCCTTCGCTCACACATGGAGGTTTCATCTAGCGTACGCATTCCCTCCAATACCGTTACTGGCGAAGACCCTCCGGAAGATCCGGGACGATCAAGTCCAAACTATCTTGGTAGCGCCGACATGGCCGAAAAGAAGCTGGTACCACCTCATAAAGGAACTGAAGGTGGATGGTCCAGTTTTTCTTCAAGCAGAAGATCTTCTCCGCCAGGGCCCCTTTTATCATCCGGAACCACAAAAGTTCAATCTGGCAGCTTGGCTATTGAAGCCCAGGTACTAAGGGCTAAAGGCCTTTCGCAGTCGGTAATTTCTACCCTACAGAAATCTAGGAAACCTATCACCAACGCCATATATGGAAGAATTTGGAATAAATTCTCATCGTGGTGTCACCCTCATAATCCTGACCCTTTCCATCCTAATATCTCCCAGATATTAGATTTTTTACAAAAAGGTTTGGAGTTAGGGCTGAAGCCAAGTACCTTGAAAGTCCAAGTGTCAGCCTTGAGTTCTGTCTTCGATCAAGACCTTGCAAATCATCGGTGGATAAAGAGGTTTATGGTCGCAGCATCAAGGCATTGTCCAAGAAAGCAAATTTTTGTACCATCATGGGACTTAAACATAGTTCTAAAGGGCCTTATGGCTTCTCCGTTTGAGCCATTGTCATCTTGTTCCTCGCAACTTCTGTCCTGCAAGGCGGCCTTCTTGGTTGCAATTTCTACTGCAAGACGAGTGGGAGAAATACAAGCCCTTTCAGTTAGAGAGCCTTATCTTACCATAAGAGATGACTCCATCGTGTTCCGGCCTGATCCATGCTTTCTTCCGAAGGTAGTGTCAGAATTTCATCGATCACAGGATATAGTCCTCCCATCGTTCTGTCACAATCCTTCAAATCCGCAGGAACACAGATTTCATACTTTGGATGTACGACGTATAGTGTTGTACTATTTGGAACATACTAAATCGTTCAGGATTGACAAAAATCTCTTCGTTCATCTTTCTGGCAAAAACAAGGGCAAGAAGGTAGCGAAGAGTACCATCGCCAACTGGATAAAGAAAGCCATTACTGAAGCATACCTAACTCAGAATATTGCTATTCCTGCGGGCCTAAAAGCTCATTCCACCAGATCTACGTCTGTCTCTTGGGCTGAAAGGGCTGGTGCTTCAACAGAGCAGATTTGCAGGGCAGCAACATGGTCTTCCTTGCACACTTTTACTAAGCATTACAGATTGGACTTCTGGTCCAACCGGGATCTTGCCTTTGGCCGAAAGGTTCTTCAGGCTGTAGTCCCCCCCCTAAAATACAGAATTGGTTGGCATTCCTCCTGGTGGCTGTCGTGGAAGGCTACTAGAGAAAATAGAATTATTCTTACCGTTAATTCGGTTTCTAGGAGCCTTCCACGACAGCATTAATTCCCACCCGATGTTCTTGGATACATTTTTTCTGAGAACCTAAAAGGTAACCGGTGCTATGGGTTCAGTTGTAAGTCACTGGTTAATGGGAGGTGGGAGGGGCTTTTAACCTCTCGTGCTTCCTGTCCCCCATTAGGGTATGGAGACAACCTCCTGGTGGCTGTCGTGGAAGGCTCCTAGAAACCGAATTAACGGTAAGAATAATTCTATTTTCCACTGCTTTTAAATTGGCAAAATAAAGTTTCAAGCCTGAATTTTACAGATATGGAGCTGGAACAAGTTCTTTTTTTTTTCCTTTCTCCTGTGACTACGTTGATCAGCGTGGAGTTCCTTGCACCTGCTGTGGTTACTTGGTGAGCTGGCTTTACTTACTATAGTTGTGTCCTATATGATCAAAAATGTTAGTTTGCCTCAGGGGGAAAAAACAACCTTCTAATCCCCAAAAATGTAGTACCCAACCATGCCAGGTGTCCTGTGTTTGCATCTATGTTCTCTAAGAAAGCAATTGTAACATCAACTGATCTTCACTGTGCCATCACAGGAATAAAATAATCCACACAATCTATAAACAGAGATACTGTGAGGGAACACATAGCTAATTTAAATCAGTTTCAATCTCCTGGTCCAGATGAATTACATCCTAGGATACTGAAAGAGCAGAGGAAAATGCAGAACCACAAGCCAGGGCAAATGTCCCTATCTTCAACAAAGGAAAGAAGAAGGAGCCAGTAAATTACAGACCAGTGAGCCTTACTTCTATAGAAGGAAAGATATTTGAACAAATTACTAAACAGCATGTATGTAAGTGCTTTGATAAGAATGCAGTAATTAATCATAGCCAGCATGGGTTTGTAGAAAAAAAGTCATGCCAGACTAATCTAATTTCCTTCTATGGTGGAATCATTGGTTGGAACAGTGAAATGCGGTAGATATAGTTTCATCTCGACTTCAGCAAAGCATTTGATAAAGTATCTCATACTATCCTTATTGAAAAAATTACCAAGCATGGGATTGACATGGCTATGGTTAGGTGGATTCACAAGTGGCTCAGTGATCCTACTCAGAGTGGTAATAAATGGTTCACATCCAATTGCAAGAGTGTTTTCAGCGGGCAACTACAAGGCTCTGTCCTGGCCACAGAGTTGTTTGACATTTGTAGAAATGATCTTGATGAGGGAACTGAAGGTAAACGGATCAAATTGGCAGATGATTCAAAGTTAGGAGGGATCGCTAACACTACAGAAGACAGAGAAAGGATTCAGAAGGATCTAGATAAGCTTGTGCAATGGGCATAAACTAATACAATTCTATTTAACAGGGAGAAATGCAATATTTAACATCTAGGCAAGAAAAACTAAAATTACATCTACAGAATGAGAGGAATAGAACTAAGCAACAGCACGTGTAAAAAAGACTTGGGTATACTAATAGATCAGACTGCACATGAGTCAGTGTGATGCAGCAGCAAGACAGGCAAGCACAGTTCTAAGATGTATTAAGAGAAACAGAGAGTACAGATCACGTGAAGTAATTATCCCACTCTGCTTTTCCTTGGTCATGCCTCATCTAGAATACTGTGTGCAGTTCTGGGCACCACATTTAAAAAACAAAACCAAAGAAAAACATTGAAAAACTGGAGCAAGTTCAGAGAAGAGCTACCAGGATGGTGACCGGACTGCAAAGTATGTCCTACGGTTAACGGTTAAAGGATCTGGGAATGTTTAGCTTGCAAAAACGAGGGCTAAGATGAGACTTAATAGCTGTCTACAAATATCTGAAGGGGATGTCAGTGTATAGGGATCATCCTTATTCTCATTTGCACATAGAAACACGAGAAGCAATGGGATGAAACTGTAAGGGAGAAGATACAGATTAGATATTGGGGAAAAAAAACTTTGTGAGGGTGATCAGTAAGTGGAACAGGCTGTCACAAGAGGTAGTGCATTTTCCTTCAATAGGATTTAGTGACTCCTGCATTGAGCAGGGGGTTGGACACGATGACCCTTGAGGTCCCTTTCAACTTGAACATTCTATGATTCTTTGAGATGCAACAATAGCAGGCAGACCCTTAGACCAGTTCTATAGAGCAGCATTTCATAAAACTCAGCCTTTTTAAAAGCATCCCATCAGATTTATGCAGAGATTTATTTATTATAGCTTTGTATTGTTACTATTCCATGTAGTGGTCAGTTTATTTTCTGAGGACGTAAACATTGTAATTAATGTGTGTGCTTCTGTAATGTATATGGAAGCAGAACAGCCAAATGTGAGCGGATTTTCCTTAGTCTGCACTAGCACAGAAATGCTTCCTCTGCCCCTGGCATTGAACTAGATGTGAAGGCTACTATTCTGCTGGAATGAGCACATGGACATTGCTAATTACCCACACATTAGACTGGCTTTTTTTTCCAGGGGTTGTGTCACAAATTAATGAGGGGAGTAGGTGAGAAACATATGGTGCTGCACTGGTCAAATACTTGGTGGTCTAAAACAACATGACTTTTTTTTTTGTTCATATTTAAAATTGAAATAGGGCAAGACTGATTTGGTATTAAGATGACAATTTTCCACATTTTAGAAACTTTTTTTTCTATATCTACAGGATACAGGTTTCTAATTTTATTAACGTATATTCACTGCATTATGAAAATGTATGATGTATTCTAAAATAATATGGGTATTGTTGGGGGTCGAGTTCCCGTCTCTGCACAGGGGGAATCTCGGGCCATCTCCGCTGCGGTCTCCCATTCTTCTTCTGCCGCAGTGGAGTCTCCTCAGCGGAGACGTCGGTCCCAGCGTCTCGCTCAGTCTGACTCTGTACAAAGAATTACTGCTGCTTTTCCTGCTTCTGCCATGGAAGTCAGTGCTGGGCAGCGGCGAGCAGACGCTTCTGGGACTAAGTCCTGCTTTTCTCGTTCTGAGCATGCCCAGAGTAAGATCTCTCAGTGGAGATCGAGGGTCACATGATCAGATACTGCAGCTTAGGCCATTGGCCCTTCAGGAAGGTCCTGTAGGTGCTCACGCTCTGTGGCAGCCTCTCATTGGTCCTTCCAGGAAGGTCCTGTACGTGCTGCAACTATTTAAGGCTCACATGGCCGCACGGCCATGCGCTAGTATTGTTCTATGATATGTGCTTTGCGCCAGTGTGGTCATGTATGATTGTGTTCAGGGACCCGGCTGAAATAAGCCCCTAGAATGCTGGCACCTCCGGCGAGGAGATTTTGTGTGAATGTATTCAGGGACCTGGCTGAAATAAGCCCCTAGAATGCTGGCACCTCCGGCGAGGAGTTTGTGTGCATGCATGACCACTGACTGCTCTCAGTTGAGTAGTTAGCCTGTGCCACTGTAACAGGGCGCAGTGCTTTGAGTTTCGGCTACTCTGTGAAGCAACAGGGTTAGCTCATACCGC